>NC_137077.1:72963835-73393677 GCF_951640355.1 Cnephaeus nilssonii | reverse complement strand
CCATCACATTTAGGTTTCACCTCCTTTTGTGTGTTTTTTTCTCCTCAATTGGTAGAAGTATAAAAAGCAATAAATTGCATAGGGTTAGTTGGTGCATAAAGAAGTGTTGTTAAATGAATGGAGGAAGAGATAGTCATTGGACTATATTTCCAAGCTGTTGTCTTATGGAGCACTTTTTCACATTCAATAGTTGTACCACCAAAAAGGGGGTGGGGGGCAGTATTCCCTATTTAAATGCTGAGTTAAACACAATTAAACGGGTTTCTTCTCTCAGTACTTCTAAGACCATTTAATATGGTGTGATCTTCCTGGAGACACGTTAGAATGTATAGCATTTTCCAAATTAAAACACCAACGTCAACAAACAAGCTCATCATCATCTAATATATATAAAAGGCTAATATGCAAAGTGTCCCCTCGGGAGTTTGACCGGGAGTTTGGTCGCTTGCTATGACACGCACTGACCACCCGGCGGGTGGTGCGGAACGAAGGAAGGCCCCGGCCGGAAGTCAGAAGGCCCCGATCGGGCCCTGATCGCCGGCCAGGCCTAGGGACCCTGCCCATGCACTAATTTTGTGTACCGGGCCTCTAGCATTGTTATAAAAATAGGAAGTATCTTTTATATCTAAAAACCTTAAAACTCTAGACCTGGCCTATGTGGTTCAGTTGGTTGGAGTGTTGTCCCATATACTGAAGCATTGCAGGTTCAGTGTTCTCTCTCACATTAATGTTTCCCTCTCTTTCTTCTCTCTCTCTGTCTCCCTCCCTCTGTCTTCCTCCCTCTTCCTCTCACTCTCCACCCATTTCTCTTTCCCTTCCCCTCTCTCTAGGATCTATAAAAATATCCTTGGGTGAAGATTAATTAATTAATTTTTTAAAACTTAGAACTCTAGGGAGTTGATGTATAAACAGAATGAAAATTATGAGACAGAGCCCTGCAATACAAAAAGAAAACTAAAGTAATACTGATCATTGGAGGGAAGTTTTTTTATTTTTGTTTAGCAGGGCTCTGTCTTATATTTATTTGTTTAACTCTTTAAATATTTAACAACATAGATTGCATGCTTTTGAAATTATGCATGTCCTAAGACAGAATGGAACATAGGCTTAGATTTATAAGATGAGATTTAGTGAAAATAAATGCTAAGTTCTCTATATCAGAAAATCAATTACCCAAGAGAAATGCTGATTTTAAAGCAGTTCATGTATAAAACCACTTGAATTTTTAGAGTACTTATATTGTGAACAAGAGTATGTGTCTGCCAAAAACATTATTAATAAATGTGCAAGGACATGAATACAGGGAGTGCTGCTTACTAACTTGTCATCCTGTATCCTGAGTGTTGCATTCAGTCCTACCCATTGTACCATAAAGACATAGACAGTCTAGAGGTTAGCCAGATAACTTGAGATTTGACCTTAGGAAGTGTTGTAGGGAATCAAAAAGGGGCTAAGGAGGAATGACATTAGATAGTTGTTTTTTAAAAATATGTAGTTAGGAAGAATTTGAAAAATGTGATAGGTTAATATGATTAATTCTAAGTAATCTAAAAGATTATCAGATTGCATTGTTGAATTTCAGAGTGGATATAACCAGTTTCTGAAGACTAATTTTCTTAAAATCTATTAAAATGCTAAACTTGTATGTTTCACTCACACATTCATATGTAAAAGCATTCACAGTTATTGTATTTCCAACTAACGATTATTATATATTACTGTAGATCATACCTCACTCCTGTTAGAGATGAAGAATCTGAATCCCAAAGAAAAGCAAGATCTAGACAAGCAAGACAGTCTAGAAGATCAACACAGGTATATTTAATGTTTGTAATATGTGAAACTTTAAAATAAGTTACCTTTTTCTTTTTTACTGTGCTATAAATATATTGATGTCATTATATAATGTGAGTAAATCTTTAAAGATAAAAGTTGCTTTAGCCCTAGCTAGTGTGGCCAGTTGGTGGGGCATCGTCCCTTGCACCAAAAGGTTGCCGGTTTGTTTCCCGGTCAGGGCACACGCCCAGGTCTTAGGCTCTATCCCTAGAGGTGTGCAGGAGGCAGCCAATTGATGGTTCCCTCTCACATCGATGTTTCTATCTCTTCCTCTCTTTCTAAAAATCAGTAAAAATAATTTTTAAAAGTTGCTTTAGTATTTTTTATATGATTGCACTATTAGTCTTGTATTTTATCTAATTAGCATATGCCTTGTACCTCTTTGAGTATTTTTTATTCCTGTTGTGATATCTGGCACAGATATCTGTGTTAAAATGAATTAATTATATGTGATTTCTAATAATTATTAAAGAGTTCCAAGAATATTTGGAGTTTGGGGAAATAGGTCTATTAGGTATATTAAATAATTATGTGCAAGTATGAGAAAAATGGCACTCAGACTGGTTATCATCTCATTACCTCCTCCTTGCCATTGTAATTATATTCCATATATCCCTTTGAGTCTTTCCTTTCCCCCAGTTGAGCACCAAAGTCCTGGTTCAGCTCTTTCAGCGTTACCATTACTCATATATCAAGCTAAACTATTTGCTAGAATATTAACATATTTTTTCTGTCTTTATACTTTTGCTTCTTAAAATCTGACCTGTTCTCAAGGCTTAACCTTCAAAATTATTTCTTTACTGAAATCTCTGTGGGTATATACATATATAAGACCATAAATACATATAAATTTGATATATAAACTGATTTTTTTGGCTTTTTCTTCATTTGCTGAACATTTTGGGAATATTTATATTCATAATGGTATTTTTGTCATCTCCTATGCTATTTTGTTAATTACTTGAATATAGAGACAATTTCTTACACATATTTTATTTTTTACCTCTTTATTATGCTTGTTCCTGATGATTGTTCATAGAATGGATGTGAATTGCTAAGTAGAAATTGTTTCATTTTGCAAACCAATTTCAAACATGCATATTTGACTTTTAATACATTCACATTTCCTTTACTTATAGTATTCCTTCAAAGTGAGCTTTAATGCCTCATAATTAAATTTATCATTTTTATGTGCAGGGGGTGACATTGACTGATCTTCAGGAAGCTGAAAAAACGATAGGAAGAAGTCGTTCTATTCGAACCAGAGAACAAGAAAATGAAGAAAAAGAAAAAGAGGAAAAAGAAAAACAGGATAAAGAGAAGCAAGAAGAAAAAAAGGAGTCAGAAACCTCTCGAGAAGATGAATATAAGCAAAAGTACTCGAGAACATATGATGAGGTAAATAGTATACCAATGACACAGCTAGGTAAAATGGTAGGAAAAATTCCTGTGATTTTCAAAATCCAAGGGAGATTTGTATACCAACAAACCATATACAAAATACTCAAAAGGGTTTTAATAGAAATCCGAATTATTTTGACATGAGTAGAACATTACTTTTCCATTGAAATAAATTTAAGTGGTCTATGTTTTTAAGTGTGTTTAATATTTTAAATGGATTTTACATCTAATATTTCACAGACTTATCAGCGTTACAGATCAGTATCAACTTCAAGTTCAACCACTCCATCCTCTTCACTTTCTACCATGAGCAGTTCACTCTATGCTTCAAGTCAACTAAACAGGCCAAATAGCCTTGTAGGTATAACTTCTGCTTACTCACGAGGATTAACAAAAGAAAATGAAAGAGGTAAGAAGACCAAATTTTGAAAAAACTTTGTTTCCTTCAAATAATCATTTGAATTGGTTTTTCTAATTAATATTTCAACAGAAAAGAAACAACATTCTAAACTGGGAGCCATTCTACCTAAATGATAAGATGGTTGAGAGTGAGAAGAGTATAAAATCAAAAGGAAATTATGTGAACTGGCATTGATACACATCTTTATAACCTAAGATGCCACAAAAATCTTTATGTCTACCAGGGTAGAAAAGTCAGTATAGAAGACCTGGTGGAACAGTTTATTAGTATTTTTATTTATTTATTGCTTGTTATGTGTATCATATCTCTTACATGATTTTTGTGAAATTGATTTAAACTAAAATCACTTAACACATATAATGTCCTTGCTAGAACTAAATTGTTTTTATGCTTATTTCTCAAGAAATATATTTTTTCAGCTATATTGGCATCCTGATGCTCAATATTAACATTTCCTATTATTGCTTATAAACTTTCTATTTAAATTCTAATTAATTATATTTTAAATCAGAGATGGGTACTAAATAAAATTATTCCTAATTATAGGCATTTTATGTTTTAAAAGCAAAATTTCATAGTTTTAGTCATGAAATTATAGCAGTAATTATGTAAGATATCGACTTCAGAAAATTAAGTTTTTCCTAATTTCCAGCTGCTTTTCTTTTGTTGGTCATTGAGATATTTTAGTTTTTTGATCCACTAAGTTGAGAGGTGCACATAATGTTTATAAAAATTTTGAGCCAACATTTAAAATTATGTATATTTGCATAATATTTCAGCTTTCCATTGTCTACTGAATATTTGAAAGATTTGATATCACTGGGTCTGAATTTTCACATGTCATCAATTGGCTAAAGCCAAATAACAGCAGCCCTCCATCCTCCTGGAAAAGTGCCCTCCTGGCCCCCTTTATACATTTTCATTACCCAGATTGCCACTACAGGCATTGGAATTTAAGATCTTTGCTCTAAACTGATTTCAAAAAATAATTTTTAAAACTCCTCTTAATACTATAATTTGGGGTTGTCTTTTGCTGTGACTCTTTGCTAGTGACACAAGGAGCCTTTTAAAAATCATTTTTTTCCATATATTTGTACTTCTTAAAGCATATTCAAAGGCCCTAGTATTCTCTTCGTATGTATGTCTGAAGCCATTTTAGCTGTCCCAGGAAGGAAACAAATTTTAAGACTAATATTTTTTTACATTGATTTTATTTTTAAAGAAAGATAAATATTTTTTCCAGAAAAATGGATTTCCTCTTAGTTGCTGTCTAATAGAAATGAAATGAATACTCCATTTATTCTGCTGAATGAGGACTGGGAATAGTAGAAGCAGAAACTGATAGTTTTATGATGCCTACTAGCTAGCTCTTCCATCATTAAGAACTGTTTGTTTGTTTGTTTGTTTGTTTGTTTGTTTTCTTGAAGTGTTAACTTTGGGTATAATAACTATTTTCCTACCAGAAGAGCCCCAATTGAATCTTCTTAGGATTTAATTATTTTTTGATCAGCAAATATTACTAAGTATATCTTTGGAGCAAAACTTTTTGGGCACTAGGAAAATTAAGTAATTAAAATTAGTTCTTGTCTTGATCCTGAAGAATGTATCTGATGAGAAATACAGGTATATGTTTAAACCAAGTGTTATAGGAAGGGCAAAATTTGATAATGATTAGAGAATTTTAGAAGGCTTCACAAAGGAGGTTGACTTGGAATTGTTTTTACATTTGTCTTGCAAAATACTGTCAAGATACATTGCTACCATGTGGTGCATTGTAATCCTTAACAGAGGGAGAAAAGAAAGAAGAGGAGAAAGAAGGAGAAGATAAATCACAGCCTAAATCAATCAGGGAGCGACGGCGACCAAGAGAGAAAAGAAGATCTACTGGAGTTTCATTTTGGACACAAGATGTGAGAACCTATTAAAATATAATTTCTTGATAATATGCTTCTATTTCTTCTTCTTCTTCTTCTTCTTCTTCTTCTTCTTCTTCTTCTGCTTCTGCTTCTGCTTCTGCTTCTTCTTCTTCTTCTGCTTCTCCTCCTCCTCCTCCTCCTTCTCTTCCTCCTCCTCCTTCTTCTTCTTCTTCTTAAAAAATCCTATTTAAATTATTTTAGAGGAGGAAGGGAGAGAGAGAAACTTTGATTTGTTGTTCCACTTATTTATGTATTCACTGGTTCATTCTTGTATGTGTCCTGATCAGAGATGAACCCACAACCTTGGCATATCAAGACAACACTTTAACCAATTGAGCTACCTGGCCAGGACTAGTATGCTTCTTTTCCGAAGTGCATACTAATAATATCTTAATGCCTCAGTTTATATACTCTTTAGATCATCACTATGTGTTGTTGAGCCAAGTTATGAAATAGGAAAAATTAATAACTGTTCATAAAAGTTTGGCCATTCAACCAATCAAAGCGTAATATGCTAATGATATGCTAAGGCTGCTCAACTGCTCGCTATGACGTGCACTGATGGGGTGGGGGGAGGCGGAGACAGTCGACCATTCGCTATACTTTAGATCATACTGTGTATTGATAAGCCAAGTTATGAAATAGGAAAATTTATTTTATAAAGGATAGTTAATAACTACTAAGATTATTTTGTGTTAAAAGCAGGAGCTCTTTTGGAATAAAAATAATAATAGCTGCAGCTCATATTGATTATTGTATAATGACTAAACTGCTCTCATCTTAGAGGTTCTTGAAAGATGCTTTACATTTAATCCCATTTCCTTGATCATGATTATAATATATATACATAACTGTTATTTCCATTCAATGTTGCTGGTTAGAAACAGTGCTTTACTTACCAAATTATAACAATCCTATAGAATTTCAATTTTTTTCCTGATTCCTAATTGAATGCCTGGCATTGCTGTTCATTTGCAGGAGAAAAAAGAACTATGGGTTAGCTCGGTTAATGAAAAATTTATACCATTTCAATATAATGTACAACTGTAGTAGGACAAATATAATTTGTTTTGTCTTATTTTTTGTTTGTTTGATTTTTTATCTTGATTTTTTCCCTTTTTTCTTTCAATTTAAAAAAAATACATGTTTTTATTGATTTTAGAGAGAGTAGGGGGGAGAGAGAAAGAAAGGGATAGAAACATCAATGATGAGAGAGAATCATTGATCAGCTGCCTCCTGCATGCTTCTTGCTGGGGATGGAGCCCGAAACCTGGCCATGTGCCCTGACAGGGAATCAAACCTGTGATCTCCTGGTTCATGGTTCAACACTCAACCACTGAGCCACACTGGCAGGAGTCATTTAATTTTTAATATAGAAAAATTCAACCATACAAAAGTAATGGAAAAGTATAATGATCCCACCCCAACTACCATTATTTAAGCTAATTCCTCACCACTTCTCCAACTCCCATATAATTTTGAGAAAATCTTAGACATATCATTTTATCTGTTAAAATGTTAGTATATATTTTTAAGGGATAAAAACTATTAAAAATAGTAACCACAATATTATGACATAATGAGCACAATACCAGATCAGACTTATCCTCTCTAATAAAAGGGTAATATGCAAATTAACCATCACTCCGCTACATAAGCCACGCCCACCAGCCAATCAGGGCAAGTATGCAAATTAACCTCAGCCAAGATGGCTACAGCCACAGAGAGCAAGGTTTCCCAGGTAACAGAGCAAGCCAAGCTTTCCATAGCCCGTTGCAGGCCTAAGCCTCCACTCAAGCTACAAAGTTTCAATTATAGAAGGTAAACAAATTCAAACAGAAATGGGGGCAGAACGGAGCTTGAGAGAGCAGGCCAGGGTTGCCGGCGGCAACAGGGGAAGCAAAGCTTTCCGCACACCCTGGCCGGGCCCAGCCTCTGCTTAAGGCTACAAAGTTTCAATTATAGAAGGTGAATTAACTGCCATAGAAATGGCTGCCGCCCCATAGGGAGCAGCAGGCTTGGCTCCGCACCAGGCTACAAGTTTTCAATTGTAGAAGGAAAATAAATTCCAGATACCAGGGCCTCTGCTTGGGTTGCCAGGGTGCGTGGCCTGCCTGCAAACCACCACAGGCCCCTCACTCAGGCTGCCCCACGCCCCAAGGGAACCCCACCCTGATCCGGGACACCCTTCAGGGCAAACCAGCTGGCCCCCACCCGTGCACCAGGCCTCTATCCTATCTAATAAAAGAGTAATATGCAGATTGACCATCACTCCAACACTATGGTGACCAGATCATCCCGCTTTTGGCGGACAGTCCCGATTTTTAACAAAAGTCCTTTTAAAACGCCATGGGACGCGGGACAAATTGTTAAAAATCGGGACTGTCCTGCCAAAAGCGGGATGATCTGGTCACCTTATCCAACACACAATATGTCTGCCCCCATGTGGTCAAAGATCCTGCATCCATGTGGACACAAATGGCCACTACAAGATGGCCAGCAGGAGAGGGCAGTTGGGAGGCACCTGGCCTGCAAGGGAGGGCAGTTGAGAGGGACCAGGCTTGCAAGGGAGGGCAGTTGGAGGTGATCAACCTTGCAGGAGAGGGCAGTTAGGGGTGACCAGGCTGGCATAGGAGGGAAGTTGGGGGCAAACAGGCTGGCAGGGGAGCAGTTAAGCATCAACCAGGCTGGCAGCGGAGTGGTTAGGGGGTGATCAGGCTGGCAGACAGAAGTGGTTAGGGGCAATCAGGAAGGCAGGCAGGCAAGCAGTTGGGAGCCAGCAGTCCTGGATTGTGAGAGGGATGTCCGACTGCCCGTTTAGGCCCGATCCCACCAGGATCGGGCCTAAACGGGCAGTCGGACATCCCTCCAGGAGTCCCAGATTGGAGAGGGTACAGGCTGGGCTGAGGGACAACCCACCTCTGTGCACGAATTTCGTGCACCGGGCTTCTAGTTGTTAAATAAACACTAAATCCTTAATATTGAATATTCAGTCAGTTTTAATGTACATTTAATTCATATATGCCATTAATGGTTTGTTGTTGTAGTTTTATACTTTACTTGTTTGATTAGGACTCAAATAGGACCATACATGATGATTAATTATCTCTTTAATGTTTTTTTTAATCAGTAAGTTTCTCCCTCCATCCCTTTTTTTCCCACCTTACAATTGCTTTCTAATGAACTGGATTCTCATATTCTTGAAGTGTAGTTTTTCCTATTTCCCATCAACTGGTAGAGAATTGGTCAGATTCTGATTCAATATTCCTTTGGCAAGGTTTTTTTGTTTGCTTGTTTAGCCTCACCTGAGGATATTTTTTTTCATTGTTTTTTTAGAGAGAGTGTAAGGGAGGGAGAGAGAAACATTGACATCCATTAGTTGCCTTCTGCGCACACCCCAACGGGGTGTGGTGATCGAACCTGCAACCCAGGTACATGCCCTTGACCAGGGATTGAATCCGAAACCCCTTTGGTGCACAGGCCGATGCTCTAAATATCCAGACACAACAGCCAGGGCTGGCAAGGTATTTTTAGCCTCCATCAGGAAGTATATAATGTATGGTTGATTTTAATTGACTGACTGGTAACATTTTATTTTATTTTATATATTTTATTGATTTTTTTACAGAGAGGAAGGGAGAGGGAGAGTTAGAAACATTGATGAGAGAGAAACATCAATCAGCTGCCTCCTGCACACCCCCTACTGGGGATGTGCCCACAATCAAGGTACATGCCATTGACCGGAATCGAACCTGGGACCCTTGAGTCCGCAGGCCGGTGCTCTATCCACTGAGCCAAACTGGTTAGGGTTGCCTGGTAACATTTTAATAGCAGTAAAATAAAACCCCACAGTCTTAGCACCCTGACATAGTAACTTATTACTTAAAATTCTTTTTATCTTCTGAATAACTAATACATGTTGATAGTTTCATAGGCAAAACTGTATTTATTACAGTATAGTATTTATTTTTCCCCACTGTTATTCAGACCAGCCCTCCCTTCAACTCCAGTTTCTTGCATTATAAGGATCCTTCCTGAAATCCATATTGGCAACACTTGTCTTTTTAATTTGAGCCTGCATTGAATTGTGTTCTAATCAACCAGCAAAGCAGAGCCCTCCTTTCCCCTTCATATCCACACGTCTATCATACAACATATAAAAAGAAAGGGTAGTGTGCACTTGTGCAGCTTTTTGCTCTATTGTATTAGAAGGTTCTTTTTTTTTTTTAGTTACTACTTTTCAAGACGTCTGAGCTTTCCCCCTTTTTAAATTTTCAGTTCCTATGTTTTCCCATGAAGCTGCAATGTATAGAGACAATTAGTCCATGATATGGAATTAAGATATTTATATTAATAAGTAATAATATCAGCAGCAGCATTGATTTCTCTTGTTCCCAGCCTTGTGTTCACATATAATTTTTTACTAGTTACCAAAATGATAGCTTGTACAGATTCTCACTACTCCTCAGAGCAGTTCTGTAAAGTTTTTATTCTTACTTTTATGTGTAAGGTAACTGTGGCTCAGGGAAATTTAAAATAAGTTTGCCCTAAGTCACATAGCTAAAAATAGCTATACCAATGTGACTCTTGAGTGATCTAATTGTAAAGCCTGTGATGTTTATATGGTGAGCCTAAGACAGATATGTTTGAATGCAAATTTTCCTTTTCTTTCAACACTTTAAGGTTTGTTGAGATGTTCATGACCTTGTAATAGGATATTCCCATAGTCTAGGATTCTAGGTTTTTAATCTGCTGAAACTGATTTTCTGTTTGGTGTATTATAAACTCCCAACAATATCCAGATAGATAAATGACCTAAACATAATAGGACTGTTGAATAAATCTTGCTAGGCTTATAGAATGAAGCTTTTCTTGCTTAAGATCATGACTTCCCTATTTTTGTTGCCTCCTTATAGTTGAGCTAGAGGCTGGGTACATGAAATTAATGCGCCGGGGCGGGGGGGGGTGCGGGGTGGGTCCCTCTCAGCCAGGCCTGCACCCTCTCCAATCTGGGACGCCTCAGGGGATATCTGACAGCTGGTTTAGGCCCAATCTCTGTGGGATCAGGCCTAAAGTGGCAGTCGGACATCCCTCTCACAGTCTGGACTGCTGGCTCCTAACTGCTCGCCTGCCTGCCTGCCTGATTGCCCCTAACCACTTCTGCTTGCCAGCCCGATCGCCCCTAACCGCTGCCCTGCCAGCCTGATTGACGCCTAACTGCTCCCATACTGGCTTGATCACCCTCAACTGCCCTCCCCTGCTGTCCTGGTCGCCCCCAACTGCCCTCCCCTGCCAGCCCGATTGCCCCCAACTGCCCTGCCCTGCTGGTCTGATCTCTCCCCCAACTGCCATCCCCTGATGACCCCCAACTGCCCGCCCCCACTGGCCTGGTTACTCCTAACTGCCCTCCCCTGCAGGCCTAGTCACACCCAACTGCCCTCTCCTGCCGGCCTGGTCGCCCCCAACTGCCCTCCCCTGCCAGCCTGGTCGCCCTCAACTGCCCTCCCCTGCCAGCCTGATCTCGCCCCCAACTGCCCTCCCCTGCTGGCCTGGTTGCCCCCAACTGCCCTCCCCTGCCGGCCATCTTGTGGCAGCCATATTGTTCAATGTGAGGGCGGCCATCTTGTGATGACGTGGCGCGTGAGGGCCACCTAGGCTTATTATATAGGATGGCTAAATAGTACTTATATTGATGATTAAAGTATATGAAGTACTATCCTATCTAATAAAGAGGGAATATGCAAATTGACTGTCACAAAGGATGGTGGCACCCATAGCCACAAGATGGCAGCGCCCAGTCCCCTCCGCCCCACCGGAGTCCCCCAGTCCTTTCAGTCCCACCGAGGGGGTGGCAGGCGCATGGTACGGCCGGACCCGCCCTCAGCCCCCCAGCCGCCCAGGGCTGCCCAAGGCTCAGGTAACCAGGGCCAGCCGAGGCTTGCACTGCCGGCAGTGGCAGCAGCAGAGGTGTGATGGAGCGTCACCTTCCCCTGATCACCAGGTCACCTCACACCCCTGAGGGCTCCTGGACTTTGAGAGGGGGCAGGCCAGGCTGAGGGACCCCCCCTCCAGTGCTTGAATTTTCATGTACCGGGCCTCTAGTCCTATCTAATAAAGAGGGAATATGCTAATTGACCCTCACGCCATAGCAAATATGGCGGCACCCACAGCCAATAAGGAGGAATATGCTAATTGACTGCCCCACCCTCAAAGATGGCAGCACCCACAGCCAATAAGGAGGGAATATGCTAATTGACTGCCCCACCCTCAAAGATGGCAGCACCCACAGCCACAAGATGGCGGCGCTCAGTCCCCTCAGCCGCGCGCCTGCCTCCGGAGTCCCCCAGTCCCCCCAGCTGCCCAGGGCCAGCCCAAGGCACAGGCAAGCCTTGGATGGCGGCTGCCCAGTCGCCCAGGGCCGCCCGAGGCTCAGGTAACCAGGGACGGCCGAGGCTTGCGCTGCCGGTAGTGGCAGCAGCAGAGGTGTGATGGGGGCGTCACCTTCCCCTGATCACTGGGTCGCCTCCTGCCCCTGAGGGCTCCCGGACTGTGAGAGGGGACAGGCCAGGCTGAGGGACCCCACCTCCAGTGCATGAATTTTCATGTTCCGGGCCTCTAATCTATATATATAAAAGCCAAAGGACCATTACAACCGGTTGATGGCTCGACTGGTTGCTATGATGTCACTGACCACTAGGAGGCAGAAGCTCAACACAGGAGCTACCCCCTGGTGATCAGTGCGCTCCCACAGCGGGAGCGCCGCTTAGCCAGAAGCCAGGCTCACAGCTGACGTGCACAGCTGTGGCATGGTGCCAGGCCCCAGCTTGGGCTCCTCCCCGGCCTCCTGCCACTTTGGCATTGCTACATCTCTTGGGGGATGTCAGACTGCCGGATCAGTCCAAAACCGGCAGTCTGACATCCCCCAAGGAGTCCTAGATTGCAAGAGGGTGCAGGCCAGGCTGAGGAACCCCATCGGTGCACGAATTCCATGCACCGGGCCTCTAGTTACAATATAAAATGGAATATCTTCTTTCTCATGCTAGGCTTCTGGCTTCCTCATCCCCAATATGAGGTTGTTAGGTAGATTGCCTTTCTTCACCATGTATGCTAAACTACTTGGATTGTGCCATGCAGACAAATAGGCCTGAAAAATAGGGTAGAAAAATATCCACTTAAAAATCTTGTGTTCTTTTTTATTCAATTCCCTGTTAGATTTTTCTCAAGGGCCATTTTAAATCAGAAAAGCCCTAAAGTATGTAAATATCAACTGTTTGAAATTGACTATCTATTTTAGAGCGATGAAAATGAACAAGAACAACAATCAGATACAGAAGAGGGATCCAATAAGAAAGAAACTCAGGTAAAAAAACCTTTATTTTTTGTATTTTGAAGTATGTATTATTTTCTAAGTATTATTTTTTTACTTGTGTTTATGTTTATCCATGAAAGACAGTTACAGCACACTGTACCTTCATGCTAGGGATAGACTTATCAGTGGTTTGCTGGTATCTGGGGTGGAAGGACTGAAAAGGTGCACAAAGAATATTTTAGAGGCAGTGAAAATGTTCTGAATCTTGATTGTAGTGGATTTATGGATAAACACAACTGTCAAAACTCATCAAACTGTATACTCTAAGGTGGATGTAGTTTCTTGCATGTAAATAAGTCTTCAACATTGAAAAGGAAAACAAAAATAGAATAGTACCCTTCAGCAAAGAAAAGTATCTAAAGAATATTCATAAATTACCAGACCCAGATTTTAGTTTTTTAAAATGCAGTTATGTTCTGGAAAAGGCCATAGGCCTTTTTAATTTTCTTCACATTTGTTTAGAAATTTAGTATCTCTAAAGGACTGATCTTTTCAACAATCTTGAAAATTTTGAACTGCATGTGAAGCTCAAGCTGTCTGCCTTCAGGTTATATATCTTTAAAGAAAATTAATAAATTTTACCACAGAGAATTTGAGTTATTTTATCATAATACTATTTTTGCTTCAAAAATGGGGCTTTTGTCACGTGGGTTATTATGATTTTCTCTCATTAAGATGTTGTATGGTAATACTTGTACCATATAAATGACACTAGTAATTAAGAATTTAAATGTGACACTAAGCAAGAAACCATAAAGAAAAGATTAAGAGATTTGATTTTTTTTCAGATTTGATTATTTAAACATGTAAAACTATAATATGTCAGAAAAGAAGCCCTTATTAAGACATGTTTAAAACATTGAGACATGTTTTTTGCTCAGGTAGAAGTAAAGAATCTTGGACTTTTTTCTAACATTTGAAAGATTAGTATTTGTACTATATAAAAGACAGTGAAAAAATAAATGGGGGTGTAATACATAAAATTTATCAATTTACAAAAGAAGGAATACAAGTGGCCAGCAGCTTGAAAATGTACTTAATTTCATTAATAATCAAAGACATAATATAAAATAAAATTGCAGAGGTTAATAATGACCAGATTTGGCATAGTTTTGAAATAGGCATTTTCATACAAGATTTTAATAAATGTATCCTTTTTGGGGATCAGTTTGGCAATACAGAAAGAAGCCTTGCAGAAAAGTTTATGCCTTTAAATTTAGCATTTCAATTCTAGAAATCTAGAAGTGACTGGATTATCCTATAATAAAAGCCTAATATGCAAAGTATTCAGTCATCTGGTTGGCCATTCAACCAATCAAAGCGTAATATACTAATGATATGCTAAGGCCACTCAACCACTCGCTATGACGTGCACTGACCACCAGGGGGGAGACAGTCGACCAGTTGCTATGACGTGCACTGACCACCGGGGGGTAGATGCTCCGACAGGTAGGTTAGCTTGCTGATGGGGTCAGGCCGATCAGGACTGAGTGAGACGGGCCGGACTTGCCCTGGAGCCCTCCCATGGTCCTTCCCCTGCTGGCCAACCTCCCATGTCCCTCCCCAGCCCCAGTCGTGCACCAGTGGGGTCCCTCAGCCTGGCCTGCGCCCTCTTGCAATCCAGGACCCCTCGGGGGATGTCAGAGAGCCGGTTTCGACCCAATCCCGCAGGCCAGGCAGAGAGACCCCACTGGTGCACAAATTCGTGCACCTGGCCTCTAGTGTAAAGATAAATCTACAATGGTATTCATAGCAACGTGGCTCTTAAAGCAGAATATTGAAATCACCCCTAAATGTGTGTTGGTAGGGAATAGATTAAATAAAATGTATTTGCATAGATAGATACTTTATGTGTTCAGATGGATATGTGTATAAAAAAAGGTTAACTAAGGGATTTGAGGGATGGGGAATTAATAGAGAAACTTTTTTTTTTTTTTAGAATTTAAAGTGTTTATTAGTAAAGAAGTGAGACAGAGAGTAAGCTATTCTACAGACAGAACAGCTAGAGAAACTTTATACTGTGGTAATTTTGTATGAGCTTATGGCACTGTAATCAGAAAAATTAAAAGGGTATTCTTACTTGGGAAAGAATTTTGGAGCACAAAGAGCAAGGACATCTTACTAAGTGAAAAAAGCTGGTCACAAAAAAAGACATACTGTTTGATTCCCCTTATATAAAATATCTAAAGTAGTCAAACTCATAGAAACATCAAGTGGAATTATGGTGGCCAGGGTTTAGGGATAGGAAGATATATTGAGTTATTCAATGGTTATAGAGCTTCAGTTTTGCTAGATAAAAAAGTTCTAGAGATTTGTTGCACAACATTGTGAATATAGCTACCACTGAACTATACTCTTAAAACTAATTTAGATGGTAAAAGTTATGTTTTTTACCACAATGTAAATATATATTTTTTAAAACCATGATTTTTTAAAGAAAAGAAATAGAATCTGAGTGATTTCAATAACTGCATAGAGTTTTTATTCTTAAAGTTTAAATCAGTGAATCAGAGTGAAAACTGTGAGGTGAGATGTGATGTTTTTGTTTTTAACTTCAAAATTATTAATTGTTATATAACTAAAGAATAAATTAATAAAATAAAGCTTTACATCAGAAAATGGGAAACAAGTGCCCTAGCTGGTTTGGCTCAGTGGATAGAGCGTCAGCCTGCAGACTGAAGGGTCTCAGGTGCGATTCCGGCCAAGGACACATGCCCAGGTTGCAGGCTCGATCCCCAGTACAGGGCGTGCAGGAGGCAGCCTATCAGTAGTTCTTTCATCATTGATGTTTCTATTTCTCTCTCCCTCTCCCTCCCTCTCTGAAATCAATAAAAAAATATTTTTTAAAAAAGAAAATAGGAAACAAATGAAAAATTGATTTTGCAAAAAAATTTAAATATAACTTAGTAAGACATTTTTAGTCTGTGAATTATACTTCAAACAGTCCCAAAGGAACCAATAATTTTACAGTTCATTTGAAGATAAATGTAACAGCAAAATACAAATATTTTTGTTGATTTTCGAGAGGAAGGGAGATAGAAACATCAATAATGAGAGAGAATCATTGATTGGCTGCCTCCTGCATGGCCCCTACTGGGGATCCAGCCCACAATCCAGGCAAGTACCCTGACAGGGAATTGAACCATGACCTCCTGGTTCTTAGGTCAACACTCAACCACTAAGCCACACTGGCTGAACTCAGTAAGATTATTTTTGTCCTATTAATTATTACGCAAATTAGATAAGAAGAGTGATTGGAACTTCAATATAGCATACCCCTTGTTTGGAAAATTTTTAAATAATTATAATTTTCTAACCCTAATTTCTAAACTTTAAAGGACATATAGCTGGGTTTTCAAGAAAGTAAATTTTAAATGAAATATGTATATACTTAATGCCAGATGTTGGGTGCCATTTAGTGCTGGGGTCTTAATCCGGCATCTAGAAGGATTCTAGAATCTGGAGAAGGGGCTGTATGTAAATTAAATAAGAGTTCAGAGACGAAACATAATTTTAAAAGGCATTTGGGGGGCAGAGGAGCTTTAGCTAAAGGAGCTAAGTTCTCCTTGTCTCAGGACTCCTTGCTTTTTATTAACACAAATTGTCCTAAGGCAAGGTGGAGATATACACATCAAAGGGTAGGGTTTCATACAGAAGCATTGTCAGATTGGGGAATTACCTCCGGCTGTTCAGGTGTTTGGCCAGGAGGAGGCAATAACATGTAGATTAAGATGCTCTGAGCTGTCTGGCAGCAAACAATCATCCTTTTCAGGTTTGGGAAAATGCCTTTAGCCATTCCCAGCAGGCGATAACATATGTAACGCAGCCCTTGTTGAGTCCCCAAGTCCCATCAACCTTTCGATGAAACTCTTGCAATTATAACATGCTGGAACTGGCTTCCAGCATATACTGTTTTATATAAAATACTTAGGTATTCATTTGTTTGTTTCTTATGTCATTGTCTCAAAAATAGAAAAATGAGAAAAGTAGTTTATTTGAATTGCACATAGTAAACTTGACATTTTTTAATGAAAGTATGTTATTTTTTCCTGCTGAGTGGGTATAGTAATGGATATGTGTCTTGGTCTATTTTTTTTTTCTATTTAAAAACATAATATATGGTGGAATTTGTAGGAATTCACAAAAATTGACCATAAATTGCCCAATGTAATTATATAATACTGTGCATGTAAAAATATACAGTGACTGTGTTGTTGAACTTCTAAGGACAACCATGTTAAAGTTAAAACAGATACAGTAATTAGATGTTAGTTTTATAGTGTGAAAATGGTATTCATGTTATGTTAAATTTACTTGATTAATCAATAAGTTACTTTAATGAAGCATAAAAATTTAGTATCTGTTTTTCTCTTTTTTTTTTTCTAGACTGATTCCATTTCTAGGTATGTTTTACCTCTTGTTTTACTACCTTCTCCTTTTCATTCTTTCTAAAACTATGTGGCTAGATATTTATGAATTTTGTAAGTTGAGTAGTAAAAATCTATTTATAATTTAGATGACCTAGAAACTGTTCTTTGTCAAAGTCTTTACTTTTAATTCTGTAGTCCCAGTAAGTCACGATTTCTCTTGATCTTTACAACAATGATAACTTTTAAGTTTTCCTAAGCTTCTTAAGTTACTTCAACAATGACTATGTCATTATTAACAACAGAGGCTGATGAAACCCACCAGAAATTTATTTCATTAGGCATTCAGAATCTTCTCTCTTATTTGCTTTTAAGTAAAAGAAAGCCATGCAAACACTAAAAAGTGTCATCTAGCTCAAAATTATTGATCTTTTTAGAATACTTCCCTGAATCTAATCTCTATTCCATTTTTCTTACCATAATTGTTATCCAAGGCCTTTTAAAACCAGGAATAAGTTTTTATGTACTGATGATTGTATTGAGTTGAAATGTAGAGGCATTATTAGAAAATGTACCCTGAATTCAGAACCAGATAAGAAGAGAATTCTTATTTACAAATCTATTATCCATCACTTTGGATAGACTGTTATTAATTCATCAAATAAAAAATGTTATAATTTTAAAGCATAATATATACCATTTCAAAAATAAGAAAAGTGCTACCAATTAAATTGTAATACATCATCAGTTGTAAGCCATGTTCTGATTTCAAAGATGATAAAGTGTGAAAAAAAATGTACAATTTAAAAATTTTGAAGTAATTTATCATGATGTGAAACCAGTTTTGACTTTTAGATATAGAAATATTGAATCTCTTCCCCCCAAAATGGAAATTAGTAGTATTAAAAATAACTTCCCATTTATTATCTAAGCGACCATTATGACCGGTCGACCGAACGACCGGTCGCTATGACACACACTAACCACCAGGGGGCTGACGCTCACTGCAGGAGCTGCCCGCTGGCGGTTAGTGCACTCCCACAGCCAACCTCCCGCTGCCAGCCAACCTCCCACAGTCCATCCCCCAGCCGGCCACAGACCCCACCCATGCACGAATTCATGCACCGGGTCTCTGGTATATTATAAAAGTTGATTAGATAACAGATGAGGGAGAATGTTATCTACTATTTGGACTATCAAGTTAATATATACTAGGATGTATGTTGATGTAAGTTGTGAAAGCCTATAATAAAGATTTTGACTTAAACTCATCTTTTGAAGATATGAAACCAGTTCCACGTCAGCTAGTGATCGGTATGATTCCTTGCTGGGTCGCTCTGGATCATACAGTTACTTAGAAGAAAGAAAACCTTACAGTAGCAGGCTAGAAAAGGATGACTCAACTGACTTTAAAAAGGTACTTGGGTTATTTAGTTAAATTTAATTTAAAATAATCTGCTTGCTAAGATATATATGTTGAGATATTCCTAGAAACTCATAAAGAAATCAATATCTTACTCTAATTTTTAGTTTGGAGCAATTAATGGTAAGTAGAATATAAATAGCTGTTCATTTGTTTGTTTGTTTTTTAAAAGGAAAGGGGAAAGTGCCCAAGACTTTATTTTACATTTAAGTGTCTCAGACCAGTAACTGTGATACTGTGACTTAGCTGAAAAGAGACATTGGGGCAGGGTGTGTATAAAAGCATGTACACACACTTCTTTATTTGTTACTAGGAAGCAGCCAAAGAATGCAACTTTTGCTAGGAGAATATAGTTTTTCCTAGGTAAGTGAAAAACTATGGTAGCTCAATGATTAAGGGGGAAGTAATTAAGAAATAAATGGAAAGTCAACAATCAAGGATTCTGACTGTCACAATTCTTCATATTATGAGCTTGTAATAAACCTGATGAAGTATGTTGGAAAAAAAGAAGGCTTGTGGAATTTGTATATGTTCCCAGGTATTTGGCAGCTATTTGAATTACCCACTTTCTTAAAGTCAAAGCAACAAGGGAAGAAAGGTTAGTTTTCATTATGAATAAGATTCAGTCACTTTTTTTTTTTTCCAGTAAAGAAGTTAACACTGAACTGTGTTACAGGAGTGAACTTCCACTCATGGGCAATGTAGATGGAGATATTGTCCCTGCTTGTATGGGTATCTTCCATGTATTGGGAGAGACAGACATTACAATCATACTAATGTATGTATACCTTAAAACAAGTATTCTGAAACAGTTTTATAAAGTGTGTAACAGAGTTATATAAAGTTTTATACAGTAAGGAAACAGTTTTATAAATGAATGTATAAAGGAAAGTGTCAGCACCTGAGGATGGATTTCCTAAGGAAGTGAAGCTGGAGCCAAAGGACAGAAAGATGGTTAGTAGTTAACTGGCAAAAATGGGAGAGAAAAAAGTGTTCCAGAGAGAGTGAACTGCATGCACATAGACCTGATGGTGGAAGGGTACCTGATGCATTGAAGCAGTTAAATTTTCATTGGGGCTAGTTAACAGAAGGGATGGTAGTATGAGATTGCAACTAGATGTGTAGGCTGGGACCAAAACCATATGGTGCCTTACAGGCTATTTTAAGGATATCCTTATACTGAGAACATTGGGATGCCATTAGGGGTTTTTTAATGTATGAAATGGAGGTGTTAATGGAATGGTTGCTTTATGAAAATTGAGATTGTCATTTTGAAAAGTTAACTTGCTGCTACATACAAAACATTATATGGAGATCAGGGGAGTAAGTCTAGCATTAGAATAGTTTAGCTAAGAGAATATTATCGCCCATTTATCGTGGTAGTAATAGATATGAGAGAAAAACAAGTAGTAAATTCAGGCATTATGAGAGTGTTCAAGAAATATTTCACTTGCCTTTTAACTTTAGTAAAAATAATACAAATATAATGATAAATGCAACTGATAGTTCTCACTGTCAGGAATTGAAGAGAGCATGATAGACAGAAAAGCTCATAGACCACAAATAAAAATCACAGTGTCTCCGGAGCTCCACTATTGTTACTATGCAGTTACTGTCCCTCTTTATCAGAAAACTGAATTTTTTTTTAATGGAAACTCAAAAGTCAGATTTTTTAGTGACGTCTTTTATTTTAAATACTGGAGCTAGTTTCTAAGAGTTTATGTAGGACAAATATACCTGTGTAATCAGAACTCTGCATTGCAACTTTTAAAATATATTTTAATGTATCCTTTAATACCTCATGTTGCCTTAATCTTTCTATACAAGTTTTAATATTGTGAAGTAATCAATAGGAAATCTTACTAAACTATTAGGGCACAAAAGTAATTTGTTCTTCTTCCCTTATTTTTATAGCTTTATGAACAAATTCTAGCTGAAAATGAAAAGCTGAAAGCACAGCTACATGATACAAACATGGAACTGACAGATCTTAAATTGCAGTTGGAAAAGGCTACCCAGGTTTGAACCTTTTTCCTTTTGTTACTCTAAAGGCAATGGTTGTGATTTATTCTATCTAAAATATTGCATTGCAATGTTCTCTCATGTTCTAAACATAAGTTTGGTTACTGATAATAGCTTATTTATTAGTCAGAAAGAATCAATATAATACAGCTTAATGATCATTTCATGTACCTTTTTCTAAAGTGAATTAAAAATATAGACGTATAGCCTCATAATGGAAAGTAAATATTTTTAAGCCTTCTAATACTTATGTTGTGGTACATGAAGGATTTAAGTGCTTATTTCCGGAATACCAAATGTGGCAAGTCATTGAAAGCATCTATACAGAATCTCCTTAAAGTTATAACATTTCTTTATAATAATTTTTATTTGTTATAAATATTTCCTATTCAAAAAATGGTGATTTGATATAGTAATACTGGAAGAAGATAATTGTAGTTATAACTCATTTTGCCTTCCTTCTATGCAGTAGCCTAGAGGAGAGTATTTTAGACAAGAAAATTGGGATAGCCAAGCAGAATTAAAAACCTTGTTCATTTGTTCTAAGATGGGTAGGGTCTAGGAACTGTTTCCCAAGCTCTTTCTTGGAACACTAGTCCTGGGAGACAGTAATAGGCACATTCCCTTCTCCTCCTCCTCCTGCCCCCACTTCAAAAAAAAAAAGCTTTGTGATCCAAGAAACTTGGGAAATACTATATATTCTACATCTCAGAGCTTTTACAGGGTCTATTTATATGTCAAAGGCTCTAAGGGATCCTGTCATTGTTAAGAAAACAAACTTGTTTAAATTTCACATGGGATTTTTTAACATAAGCACATTTCTGCAATACAAATCTTAGAATCCAGTTTGAAAGCACTAATTAAAATATCTCCAGTTCGATAAATGATACTGCATACTTTCTTTGGCCGCTTTTTTACACTCATCTTTTTTATAATTTTTAAAATTAATTTTCTGTGTTGAACTTATACTTGTTACCACTTTTTATTGTTGTTGTTAGCCATTATTATGTTGTAAAGCAATTGTCCGTGCAAAATGCAAGCTGTGCTAAAATTCTAGGGCCCAAGCTAACCTTATGAGGTTATGAAGGCTCTTCAGATTTCATTAATTAATGAGATTTTACTATAAAGATACACAGAGCAAACAAAGCGAACAAACAAACTTTAGACACTGATCAGTATGATGCTTACTAGAAGTAAATGGGGTCAAAAAATGGTGACGGGAGGAGACAAGATTTCGGGTGGTGAGCACACAGTGCAATATATAGATGATGTATTATAGAATTGTAGGCTTGAAATTCATATAATGTTATTAACCAATATCAGCCCAATAAATTTAATTTTAAAAATGGGAGGGAGCCCAGCTGGTGTGGCTCAGTGGTTGAACGTTGACCTATGAACCAGAAGGTCATAGTTCAGTTCCCTGTCAGGGCACAAGCCCGAGCTTAATCCCCACTGTGGGGCATGCAGGTGGCAGCTGATCATTAATTCTCTTTCATCATTGATGTTTCTCTCTCTGAAATCAATAAAAATATATTTTTTTTAAATTAAAAAGTAAGGGGGGAAAGATACACAGAGAAGTAAACAAACACATTTCATAGTGACGTGTCAAAAACTTAGAATGTTATACAAGTTAAAACTTGCTGGCTTATCCTTAGCTTCATAGTAAACTGGAATGTCATCATTCTTCAGGTTGCATTAGTAGCTTAGTGAGCCTCTGTATGTGAAAATATCGTAACTAGTTTTCTGAAAATAGCTTTAGGTCTAGAGATTTGGTAACTATTATTCTACTAAGAATCTTGAAATGTAGGTGTATTTGATAGTATTTAGCCAATGGACTCTAGAGTCCTTGAATCCTGCCTTAGCCTAGCCACCTTCCTCCATATACAGTCTCCAAGGGAGGGAAGTAGGCTAACTTACCAGAAACTGGTTTGATAAATTTTGTCAAATGTCAATTCACCACATTTACTAATTCTGATTTTAATATAACATCTAGAATATTTTTCAGAAATATTAACAAAAGTTGATTTTTTTAACCTAAGAAATTGGTAAATGAATCATAAAATTGCTAAAATGTTATATGGGAAAAAAATCCCCAATAAAATACTAATTTTCTATCTAAAACTTATTTAATGTCTACTTGATGGCATTGTTCCATCTAGTTCTGATTTATTCCAGGTGCTTTTGAATATAATTTAATTCTTCAATCTTTTAAGCATTTTTAGGATTCATTTCATGTTCTGAACTGTTATATTAGCCTTTGTTTTAAATTTCTAGCAAATAAATATATAAATTTAAATTTCAGAAAGAAATAAGGATTAGCTGAAACAGTTTCATCATGATAGAAATTCTGAATTTGATTTATAACAATAAACAACTGAAATGACACACCCTCTTTGTTTTTCATTACATTTATATCCCTTACATATTTCTTACTTTTCTTGCAGAGACAAGAAAGATATACTGATAGGTCACTATTGGAAATGGAAAAAAGGGTAAGTGTCCATTTTATTGAATACTAGAGGCCCGATGCATGAAATTCGTGCAAGAGTAGGCCTTCCTTCCCCCAGCTGCCGGCACCGGCTTCCCTCTGGCACCAGGGACCCAGGCTTCCCTCACAACCCTGGCTTCATCCGGAAGGTTGTCTGGAAGGACGTCCAGTCTAATTAGCATATTATGCTTTTATTATTATAGATCATTTTCCCACTTTATTGTTTTGTGTAAGCAACAGGTTTTTTTTTTAGTTTTTGTGGATGGTAGTTTTAATGAGTTTAAATTAATACTCATTAATTTAATTAGAATGTTTTTAGCTTACCTTTTTTGGGTGTCTGTGGGGTATCTGTAGGTGTGAAATTGTCTTATTAAATAAGACTTAATTTGTCATATCATTATTTTAATTGATTAAAAATATCTTGCCTTAATTCTGAAATGTACACACACATTATGTTAGTGAATCTGATATTTTTGAGATGCCATTTATCTCTTTGATTTTTGATACTAATATACTGAAAACATTGTAATCGTGTATACATTTAGTTTAATTCTTTGCAAAATTAAAATACTTTCATTCTTGAAATAAATTTTTTAAAGCTTCAGTGAGCATCAGATTTTCAAATTCTTTTAAAAGTTAATTTAATAATACTTAATTTCATTTTGAGTTTAAATATTAACTTAAGTAAAATATTTTAAACAAAAAAATGATTATAAGGAAATTCTTTTGCCATTTTATATCTTTCTGTAATTTTTTATATGGCTGTGATATTTTCATTTCTCTCTGTTTATTATTTTTATTGTTCAGGGTCATAGGAATAACTCTGCAAGTTTAGTCTAAACAGATGAGAATGTATAAATGATCAAAAGTTAAGGGACAAGTGCTCTAAGAGTATCTATAATGCAAGTGAGTTGTGACTTGTAAGGTTTCAAGCAGAGAAGAAATTACATCCTTGGTATCTATGATCTCTAGATCAAATAATAAATAATTAGAAGCAGTTGATATAAAAACATTTTCTCTCATTTCATTTTAAAAATAGCCAATTTACCATTCTGACTAAAAAAGAAAGAGAGAGAAATGATACTAAAATACAGAATACATAAATAAACAAAGTCTGTTAATGTCTGTGCCATTTACTAAATTGTATCTTGAAATAACTACTTGTTTTATTATGCTTGCAGCAGTTTTAAAAATTATGGTCTAGGCCATTTTGTTGTTGTTGTTAATCCTCACCCAAGGATATTTTTCCATTGATTTTTAGAGAGAGTGGAAAGGAGGGAGAGAGACAGAGAGGAAGAAACATCAATGTGAGAGAGACACATTGATTGGTTGCCTCCCGCACACACCCCGACCAGGGCAGGAGATGACCAGAGTAGGGGATTGAGCCTGCAACCGAGGTGTATGCCCTTGACCGGAATAGAAATCAGGACCCTTCCGTCTGCAGGCTGATGCTCTAGCCACTGAGCCAGACCAGCTAGGGTTGTTCAATCTAGACCATTTAAAAAAATTTGGTGCCCTGGCCAAGTGACTTATTTGGTTAGAGCACCGTCCTGTTGTACTAGGTTGCAGGTTTGATCCCTGGTCAGGTCACATACAAGAATCAACCAGTGATTACACAAATATGTGGAACAACAAATCTATGTTTCTCTCTCTCTCTCAAATCAGTCAATAAAAAATGTGTGTGTGTGTGTGTGTGTGTGTGTGTGTGTGTGTGTAAACTATTGTATAACTAACTAACTGCTAAAATTTGAATCAGTTATTTTATTAAATTTAATATTAATTATTATTTTCTTTCACAATAGAACTATTATTGAATTTTATATCTAACATGTAGAAATAAAAACCACTCACTTCTCTGTTATCCATATTATGGTTGAGATGAAAAGGCAGATAACTTAATCAAAAATATATATTTATCACAAAAAATTTAGCAAAAGAAAAAATAAAATCATCCATCAACCTGTCATGAGAGAGAACTGATATTTTGATGTTTATCCTTTGTTTTTCCTAAGCTTAGGCACACAATACATATTTTTGTTTTCTGACATTCTCACCTGACCTCTTCTGTCTGTCAAATGCAGATAAGTTACAAAGTAGCTAATTCACTCTCAATTTAACAGACAGTGACAGTCATAGTATTAATGATAACTACTAACATTCCTTCAGCACTTTCTTAAGTGCAGATTCTGGGATTAGCACTTTACATGCATTTTCTCATAACCATATTTTTGAATGTTAGTAAGTTTATTTGTCAGACATCAGGAATTTCCTATAACTTTATGGTTGTCAGTTGGGCAACAAGGCAATTTAGTATGGTGTTCTTGTCTTTATCACTAAGTAGTTAAAATCTTGAAGTCACCTAATAAAATTGAGGTGGTGGGGAAATTACTTATCAGTAGGAGAAAATAGGCTTTTATGCTATTTCTGATATTTCAAAAATTTATGAGAATTAAATATGACATATGTCCTAGTATTTTGAGAAGTGCATTGTTTTTTATAAATTTGTCATGACTGTATTATTAAGTAGGAGAAAGGTCTGTTTATAGAAAATAACATGCTGATAATAGAATAACATGGTACTTATCAAACTAGTAGGATTCCATCTATTTTTTAAAATTACATACCCTTAAAAACATTAACATTTACAGTAAATGTACTGCTTCACTAAATATGAACATTAATTATTAATCTGGGAAAGAGTGTCTTGGAAGTAGTTTCGGTATAATTAAACTAAATTTAAATGGTTTGTATCTGAAAGGTGACCGGCAAGAGTCAGTATCTTCTGGGCGGTATGACCTAACCAAAGTTTTACAGCACATTAATTATTGCTGCTTGCTTTTTTGCATAACACCCTAGAATGCTTATTATTTGAGGGAGAATAAAACAGTACACTGCAAAAATGTATGTTGCCTTTGCCTGTCACTCTTTGAAATAAAGTAATTTAACATAAAATAAATGCTGCAGTTGCTTCTTCATTGGATTCACTGCATTAATGCTACACAGTATCAACTGAATAAGCTATGAAGTCAGTTGGGTAAATAATGGCTAGTAAATAATTTGGTGGAAGAGATGAACTTCTCATAGATACTATTGAAATTTTAAAATACAGATATTTTAGTCACGTTTGCTTCTGGCTTTTCTGCTTCTATCACTGTAGAATAATTGCATCTTTGTGTGAGTTTTTTGTTTTTGTTTTTTTCCTATACAATCCTAAGTCTTCAGTATTGGTTTACTCTATCCTTGCGTTTTACGTGAGCTAAAATGTTATGTAGCATCTTACCAGAAAGTCAAAGCTTTAAAGAAAGAGCTTATAGAAAGTAATGCAAATAATGACTTTCATATTTCTTTCTCTCAAATTTTAGAAAGCTCTTTACACATCACTGGCATCACATCTTTTTCTACACTGCTCCTGATTTGATTTTTGATTCTCAAGTGGCACTATTTCACAATTTAGAAGAGAATGTAAGAATATAATTATTATATACTTAATATTGTTACTTTAAATTGATCTAGGAACGAAGAGCTCTAGAAAGAAGAATATCTGAAATGGAAGAAGAGCTCAAAGTAAGTATAAACCATGCTACTTATGAGACATAGTGCTGTTTAGGAACTAAATTTTATAGTACTGTTATAGGTGTTATGTTCACAGTAATTGTTCTCAAGACTGTTTATGCAATTTGTGATTTATCTATATCCAAGCTTCTCTTTCTTCCTAAATCCAGGTCTTAGGTGGGCTAGAAAAGTACTTAACACACATATCTTTTTGTTAATCAATTTTTGTGGAACTTTTGATGTTCAGGTACAGAACATATTAGATAATAATGACTATAAGATATGGGATTCATTATTTATTCTTCACATTCACATGCTGTTTCTTGGAGAATAAATGGTGGAGATGTTTTAATATAAAAATATTCTCCTTTGAAAATAAAGGATATTAGAATAGTAGACAAACAGAGCTGTATTTTATCAAATTCTGCATTTCCTGTGGAAATAACTATTTGTTTTGAATGTTGGAAGGAACACTTTGCATAAAAAGAAAAAACAGCATAGTTAATTAACTCTTATCACATTGTCTTGCATAAAATATCTCTTTCACACTATGAATTAGAAACTAATGAATAGGAAGTTGGGCCCATAGAACTAGAATTTCAAGATTTAAGTGTTTTAGTATTAAATTACTTGGTTACTTCTTAGAACATTGTTATTGAGTGCCTTTGTAGACAAATTTTTTGGATTTTATTTGCTTATGTATTTTGTTTGATAGGGACTTTTAGGACTACACTGTATATCTTTGTAGATCTCATGGAATATTTTTTAAGAATTAATTTTTTCTTATATTCATTGTCTGTGATTCTTTGTTTTTATTGTACTCTTTTCCATTTTCTTATTTTTTATTTTTATTTCTTTATGTTCTGATTCCTGCAGAACCTGCATCAAATAAAGCAAATTCAAACTCTGAGAGAGTTAAATGAACGACTGCTGACTGAGAATAGGGCCTTGACAAGAGTGGTAGCCAAGCGCTCAGGGTTGTGTAGGAAACTGCAGTCTGTGAACCTATAATTTATAGTTTCATCATTTCTTCTTGGTAGAGCCAGGCAGGTGTTTTTGTATTAGTAAGCGTGTCTTGAGTTCACTTTTACAAATTAATGCCATTTTGTCTGGAGCTTATCATATAACCTTAATTATGCATGGCTTCTCAGAATGTTAGAAAGTGTCACTAATTCTATATTTAAACTACGTACAGTAAACTTAGGGAATGATTTTGGAATTTAAGTAAAAGTCTCCACTTTCACAAAGCTTGTACACATTTTGGCTCTACAAATATTTTAGGGCTTAAAAATATGGCTGTTATATTTCAAATTCTTAACTAGAAAGAAAATGGAACATAATGTGTTGTACACATAATATATGTTGAAGCTGAAGATTAAGCATGCATTATCTGTTTTTCAAAATGTCACTTTCAGTTAGGGCCATCTTAATATTCACTTAGTTCTCTTAATACATAAACTTCATACATAAACTTCAGATTACTGTATTTTATATCCATACATTTCGAACACAGGTAAAAATTGGTTGGGTCCACATAAAATTAAACTTTTCATATAGATTTTGCTTATATTTTGCTAAATATCTTGAAAAGTATGCTTCAATGTCCAAAATATAAGCTGTCCATTTCCTAGCAAATCTAGCAGAGCACATGTAGTTTAAATCATTCTACTTGGTGGAAAATCCATGTCACTTACAATATTTTCACCCCCTCGTTCAGTTTGTCTATAAAACAGAAAATGGATTTGCTTTATTTTGAGAATGTGAGGGTGTGTTTCTCTGTTTGTTCCAAATAACTGGTTATTTTTCTATTCTTGAACATTTTTATAAATACAGGCTTACTACTTTTGCTGATAAGTTATTTTATTCTATCTCATAATAGTAATAATTGCTTTGTTGTCATTTAATGAGCACCTAATTTCGGACATTGTACTAGTCACTTAAACTTAGTACCATAGGTGAATCCTTTAAAGAATTTGAATAATTTAGAACAAGTCTAAATCCCTCAAAACTTTCCCAAATATGATGATTTTCTTGTGAAATATGTAAGTGTTATGGTTTGAGGTCTGAAGTAAATTGAGCAAAAAGCCTTGGTTTAGTACTGACAGGAACTCTTAAAGGAGCTCCCTTTCAGCTCCATTTTAACCTAACAAAAACAGGCTTCCTTTTCTTGGCTGTTCTAATATGTGTGCTTGTGGGTCATAATATCAAGTGATTTAGTACATTTCAACTGATAACTTTGGGAGAATAAACTGTTCATTCCATCATTTATTAAACTAATGAGCATCACAAGTTGGGGGTTAGTTTTTTTTCTTCCTGCTATATGTTTTAGCCACTAGAAAAATATATAACTGACAAAGCTTGTTCATGTGTCTTGTGGTGAAAATATAACATTTATTAAGAATAATATTTTATATTTTTACTGAGGCAAAACTTTTTCTTCATTTTTCCCCTCGTAGATGTTACCAGACCTAAAAGCAGACAACCAGAGGCTAAAGGACGAAAATGGGGCCTTGATCAGAGTTATAAGCAAACTTTCCAAATAAAATAAAAAGCAGCAAATAATGGAATTGCACATATTAGTAACCCAGTGGACCATAATTGACAGTCACTGGAAACCTGGAAAGAGTCCTTGGAGACTGTCATTTCCGGATATCCTGCCAAATGCCCTCTTATCTTGGAGTTTTGTTTTGTTTAAATTTTCTGGGTTTTTTTTTTTTTTTTTTCTTGTATCAAGACCATTGTTTCATGTTAATGCAGCTGCTGAGAAGATTTTTTTTTAAAGACTGAGAAAACTTGTTTACAGCTCCAGCATATAAGGAAAGTGTTCAAGGCCAGATATGCCTCAGATATTTAACCAGTAAGCCTTAGTTGTACATAAATACTTTTGTGTCAACAAAAACTTGCAGCTCTCACAGAAGACAGTTATTCAACATTTTTGATGTGCCACCGTTTCCAGTTTTTCAATATTTAAATTTTTTTTGCTTTACATCTAAGTTTGGGTTTGTATGTTTTTCCTTGTAACACTTCATGTGGCAGACTTTTCTATGTTTTCACGGCTTTTTCATTTACAGAAAAGAACACTTGCTCTTCTGAGGTCATTGTCATGTATTATTAGGCTCATGTATTAGGCGGATGCTGTGTTGTGTCCCACCTGGAACTGAATTGCTTGGTGGAACATTTGCTTTCACTATTTGTGCAATATTGCATTTATTTCTTATATGAATGCTTTAAAGTCAGTTGAGGTTAGGTTCTTTTAAGTCCTGTTTTCTGCCTTCATTGGTCACTTTTTTGTTTTTGTTTGTTTTTTATTATTGTAGTACAAGATGTTAGATTCTATAATCTTCACATTCATTTTAGCAGGTACTGAGTGATGCTGTATATATAAATAAGTGTATTGTTTTGATTTTTAGAACACCATATGGCATGCTTGACTATTTTCTTATTTCAAATGTCTGTTAATGAGAAGTAGGCTACTCCATCATAGTGTTAAAAACTGAATTTGCTAACAATGTGATATAAAGACTTTAAAAGTAACACATTATGTGGAGCCCTATCTTTATAAAAGTTTTCTACTGTAAAGTGCTTTTACTCTTATTTTCAGTTTTTATTTGATAGTATTCAACCATAATTAAAGTTGCATAAGATAATTGCTTCACATTTCACATACTGATATTTATCTGAGTGCTGTCTAAAACTGTTGTGCTAGCCAAAGTAATGCTATGAAATCATTTGCAGACTTAACCGTGAGTTAATGTTAAAATGCACTGTTATTGCCATGTGAAGAGGCATTGACTTCTATACCACCATGATGTTCAGACCATTTTATACATTTCAGTGGCCTTTAAAAAAAAAAAAAAAAGTAAAATCAAGTACATAATGGAGATGGCTTTTATTTGGACAAAAATAGCTTTTATATTTTCATTAAACCAGGCAAAAATATTACATCTTTCGGGCACATAACTGTCTCCTTAACCACTGAACAGTTCAGCCATTTGAATAAATTGTACATTGTAAAGCTTATAGTAGCTAATTGTAATATTGATTGTATTGTATACTATATCAAATGTGAATTTGTACCCCTTCATTTTAAAAGGTCATTGTGTTCTACTGCCTATTTTAGATTACTTTGGGGTTGGGAAAGGTGTTTTGGTAAGCAGGATTTCAAGTCCTCTCTCTCGATTGGTTTTATGAAGATAGAAGGTTATGCTCTTACTACCAAGCTCAGGATTCTTGATTTTTAAAGGTACAAGGATAGTTGTGGGAATTTTATTTTTGGTTATATTTGAACTGTATGAATGGTGGGTCTGAATATAGAGAATTTCCATGGTCTTATATGGACGTAAAATATCCAGATAATTGATCAGTTTGAGTGACTGCAACATGTTCGGGTTGCACAACAGTTAGGCATGCTAAGGACTATTTGTGAGGTTTGGGTGCCTGTGAAGAATGATTAAATACATGTTTCTAATATTTTAGTGTTTTGTATTTAGGTTATTTATTCTTTGTATCTAAAACTGAACAGCTACTGTGCTATATTGATTTTATTGGTAGTATTGAGCAGACCTTGTTTCTGCATGAAACTAGTTGCAAAACCCACTATTTTGGAAATAAAAATGTATTTTGACATATACAAATAAAATGAATAAAACTATTTTAAATGTGTGAACTTTTACTGAGACATTTTAAATTTTGTTCTGAGACATTTAAATTCTGCATGGGTATTTTTTCACTAATTATTTTACTTTGATTCCAATTTGAATAATTTTTGAAATTGTAATATTGTGACAATTTACGTAACATTGTACATGCACATCTGTAAATGCAGTCTTAATTGCCATATTTATGCAATCTGTGTACCAATTTGGACAAATGTTTATATATTTTACATAAAGCTGTCTGTATGCAGAATCTGAGAACTAGTTTTTTATGATAAGTGGGTAAAAAGTAATGCTAACAATGTCTCAAGGTAGTAGCTTTGTAGCATAAGATATCATTTGCATAAACATTTGGTGGCTTCTAAATTAAACCTGTGCTTTTTCTTAGCTGCAAACATCGGCTTGAGACACAGATAAAGATAATATTCCATTGAGATGTAAAATATTAGATCATTTTCCAACCTAGATTTGGTCAATCCCAATCTACTAACACATATAACTAGGTAAGAGGCACTTTCAGTTGGGTAGAGGATTTGTAGTAAGCCTGTGTTTAAATCAGTACGAGAGTTGGACTCTCTCCTTTTTACTTCCCAGTATTTTCCCTGTGCAATGCTCACAGAATGATAGATTTTTACAGTTGTTGTTTGTCCTCCATAAAAAAATAATTCCACATGCCAATACTGCAAAGCCAAATGAAGAGCAGCTATAGAACTTTCTAGGAGAGTATTCATATAAAAAAGCAAAGCAGATATTCATTAATCCATTAGGCTGTATTACCTTGCTTAAAGATTTAATCCTGGCTGATTTGAAATAGTCATGATTCCCAGTGTCAACACTCACTGAGTCTTATAGGAAGAAAATATCCAGAGTACCAAATTTTCTTCAAGCTAGGACCATGTATTTCCCACAAGATATAATAGCCTTCACTTTTTCATATAAGCAGAATACAGAGCAAATCTAATTAACAGTTATTAACTATCCATTAGTCATATCTTGCTCGTGAAAATCTTTGGTTGCAAAGATGAAAGCTGGCTGTTAAGGAGTCTTTTCTGTGATGTTCCAAGTTGTATGTGTGTGGTCTCTGTGTATCTTGAGTGTGCATGTTCAACAGAGATCATGTGCATACGAGAGTTGCTGTCCAAAAGGATTGGGTATAGAATGAAATATTTATTTTCCTATTTTATTCTGTGTATAACTAAATTTCTTGACTTGCACTTTGGAAAGGTTTTTTGAGTGCTGTTTAAACAGAGTGGTCCTTTTCTTAGGCAAGTGGTATGGAGAGAGTCATATTGCTGTCCCATGCCTACAAAGTGACCAGATTACAAAGTAATAAATTCAAAATAAAAACATAGGCGTCAGAAGTTTAAGATTCTAGAATCAGGTCACATAAATCTATCTTACTATAATTTTATTACAAGTTTTCTAAAGTTTATTAGGTGTAAACTTTTTTGAGCTAAGTTATCCAAGCTTTTTATTGCTTACATTTCAGTAAACATCTAGGTCACAAAAATTTACTACATTTTCATTTTTAAAGGCTGAAGAGAAAGAAGGGGGAATATTTTGAAGAAATGAACAATATAAGTAGATTCTGCTCTGAGTAATACCCAGCTAGTAGGGTCTGTATTTTGTCCTTGTAGGTCTGAGAGAATGGGAATAGAAAAGAAAGATTTACTTTCCCTTCCTCACACTCAATTTTTCTTGAAATTTTGTTTGGATATAAGTCCATTTCAATAGTCTACCTTATTTGATCCTTACAACAGATTGGATAAAGTCTATCTTCATTTTATATGTGAGAAAGCTAAGATTTGTAGATTATTAACTGTTCAACATTCCAAGCCTCATACAGAATAGAGCTCTTAACCCAATTTAGTGTTGATTATTGCCAATTCTTAATCGAGGACTTTTCCCATGAAATTTATTTGCATGAAATTGCATAAATCACCTATGAGTCTATATTTTAGGCTTAAAATACTTGGTTATCCTTGGGAAATGTGTTCCTTGATTTTTTTTTTTTCTGTCATGCCACATCCTCACCCCCACATCTAGTTAGGAGTTACTGTTACTAAACCACTTGCCCTTTAATGGGACTTAAATATTAATGCCTTATTGCCCAAGCAGCCAGTTGACTCCTTGGTATAAATTCTAACTATACCCGATAAATTTTTTTATATATATATTTTATTGATTTTTTACAGAGAGGAAGAGAGAGGGATAGAGAGATAGAAACATCAATGAGAGAGAAACATCGATCAGCTGCCTCTTGCACACCCCCTACTGGGTAACCAAGGTACATGCCCTTGACAGGAATTGAACCTGGGACCCTTGAGTCCGCAGGCCGACGCTCTATCCACTGAGCCAAACCGGTTTCGGCTATACCCGATAAATTTGTAAAAGATTTTCACATACCGATATGCAAAAGAACTTCTTTTGCATTCTTCAAAAACAGATTTTTTAAAATTGATCAGGGCTTAATTCCCAAGAATCTTTTATTCCCAAGTAAAATTAATAGTGCTGTGGTATTAGCAGCAAATTTTTCTCCAGTGAAAAAATGGGGGATACCAATGTATAAAACAGATAAATGTGTATTTTGCATTACTCATAGAGTTGACCCCACCCCAAAAGAAATTACTCAAAATAGGCCTCTATAAGATAGCATGACTCCGTCATTTGTTATTGTATGGGTTTTAGAGTACTGCTGAGCAGATGCACCTTATCTGCACTTGCTTTTATAATGTGCTAAGCCGATGTTTTGGTACTATACTATTTTATGTGAGTGAATATGTTCTGCCCTAAAGAATATCAAACACACGTACAGGGCAGGGAAAGCTCCACACAAAAGTGAGGTCACTTGGCAGTATAAGTAGACCACTAGTGCTCTCCAGTGTTGTGCAGTTGTGCATGTGTCTAAGTGTATTGTTTTTATAACGTTTATGCATTTTAGCACACAATTTGAATCAAACTTTTGTGGGGTCCATAGAGCTAAGATTTAGGGTACTGATTTTTAAACACTTGACACGGTGGAAAGAGCTTTGGATTCCAGTCAGGTGTAGGTGTAAATCTCAGCTTTACTAGCTGATAACTAGTAATTCCAAACAATCTTGTGGTATTAAAAAATGTAATAGTAATGCCCTGGCTGGTGTGGCCCAGTGGTTGCAGTGTTGTCTGTGCATGGGTGGGTCGCAGGTTCGATTCCTGGTAAGGGCACGTACCCAGGTTCTGGGTTTGGTCCCCAGGGCACGTGTGGGAGGCAACTTATTGATGTTTCTCACATCAGTATTTCTCTTTCTCCCTTCCTCTCGCTCTAGAATCAATGAAAAACATATCCTTGGGTAAGGAATTAAAAGAAAATTTTAGTAGTATTGTTTCATCTTAGAACAAGCATGTCAAACTCAAAGGCTAACACAGGCCAAATAAACAAGGTTTAAGTTTGTGTGGGCCGCAAAAAAACAAAAGCTTCAATTTTCATAGAAACAGGTTTATTTCGATAGAGACATACTGAATACAAAGGGCTGAAATAAATGAGTCATCGTTAACATAATAGAACATTTTAATAAAAGTTAATATTTTTTCTTGAACATTAACTTTCCAGACACTCAATACATGCACAAATTAATAAGTGTAACACAAATAAACCTATTTTTCTTGTTCTCTGAAAGCAAAATATTTCCTGTTGCGCATACCAAACAAGTCAGTACAAGATTAATGATGTGGCCATCGGCTGCTAAAGTATTCGCTGCTAGTATTAGTGGAGAGAAATGGTGCGCCTGCGCGAAAGGCGAGTAAGAGAAATGAATGCAACACGATTATAGTAATCAGTTATTAGCGAATGTTGTAGTGCGTTATTAATATGTATAACAGGATATTGTAAAAATTAAGTTATGATCATATAGAGAACAAACCTTGAGTAACACCAGTGATGGTTTAAAAATAAAAGTTCATGTGTCCCATCATCACACATATACCCTGGATGGGGGAAAGGGCACATGCAGACAAAACGAGTCCATTTTACTAGGAAATCAAATAAAACAGAAGGGTTTTTTTAAGATATATTTTTATTGATTTCAGAGAGGGAAAGAGAGAAAAACATCAATGATGAGAGAGAATCATTAATCGGCTGCCTCCTGCGCGCCCCACAGGAGGGATGGAGCCTGCAACCAGGGCATGTGCCCTGACCAGGATTCAAACCATGTCCTCCTGCTTCATAGGTCTACACTCAAGCCACGCTGGCCCGGCCAGAAGGAATTTTTTTATATGAGACAAGCAACTTCACAACAGCCCCATACACTTCGGGGTGGTGTGGGGCGGGGGTAGCCAATCCCCTTAACATCACTTTTTCTCTGCTTGCTAGAGAGACAAAAAGCCTAAAACTGCAGGTATGGGAAGGCAAGTGTCTTAAAAATCGAGGTGTCTTGCAAGCTTAAAATTTTAAAAATCAACATAACTGTCTTCTTACCTTTGAGGCCTATGACTATTTTGTTCCTGTAAGTCTTTGAAAAAAATTATAACGGCTTTAAAGTTCTTGCCTGCTAATTCTAACATATGGGTCATGTCAGGGTCTGTTACTATTAACTACTTTTTCTCTTGATCTTGAGTCACATTATCTGTTTCTCTACATGTTTAATATATTTTATCCTGGACATTGTAGATAATAATTGTCCATGAACATGAATTCATTTTCCACTGAAGAGTTCTGATTTCCATTCTAGCAGGCAGCTAAGTTACTGGTTGATGACTCTGAACTTCTGTAAGCTTACTTTATATACTTTTATGATGGATCTACTTCCAATTTATTCTTAACATTTGAGCAAAACTTTAGTCCTGGAAAATAGTTTTTACTCTAAAGGTATGGCCCCTCTCTATTTTTGACTGAAAACTTGAAGTGTTGCCCAGCCAGTGTGGTTCATGGTTGACCTATAAACCAGAGATTCCAGTCTGGGCACATGCCTCTGAGTTGCGGGCTCTACCCCCAGTAGGTAGGGGTCCTGCAGAAGGCAGCTGATCAATGTTCCTCTCTCATCATTGTTTCTATATCTCTCTCCCTCTCCCTTCCTCTCTCTGAAATCAATAAAAGCATTTAAGAGAAAAAAAAGGAAAACTTTTTTTGAAGTGTTTACCAAGCCCCTCTGACTTAGTAGGTACTGTGGTCTGAATGTTTGTGTCTCCCTAAAATTCACATGATTTATTTCTAACACCCAATGTTATAGTATTAGGAACGGGCCTTAGGAGGTGATTACATAATGGGGTGGAACTTTCACGAATGGGATTAGTGCTTTTATAAAAGAGATCCTACAGAGCTCCCTATATCCTCCCACCATGTGAGGACACAATGAGAAATCTGTGACCTGGAAGAAGGCCCTCCCTGACTCTGCTTGGACTTCCAGCCTCCAGAACTGTGAGAAATAAATGATTAATATTTATAAGCCAGCCTGTGATATCCTATCTAATAAAAGAGTAATATGCAAATTGACCATCACTGCAACATACAAGATGGCTGCCCCCATGTGGACACAAGATGGCCAGCAGAGGAGGGCAGCTGGGAGGGATCAGGCCTGCAGTGGAGGGCAGTTTGGGGTGACCAGGCTGGCAAAGGAGGGAAGTTGGGGGCAACCGGGCCTGCAGGGAAGGGCAGTTGTGGGGGAACCAGGCCTGCAGGGGAGAGCAGTTGGGGGAGACCAGGCCTGCAGGGGAGGGCAGTTAGGGGGGACCAGGCCTGCAGGGGAGGGCAGTTAGGGGGGACCAGGCCTGCAGGGGAGGGCAGTTAGGGGGGACCAGGCCTGCAGGGGAGGGCAGTTAGGGGGGACCAGGCCTGCAGGTGAGGGCAGTTAGGGGCAATCAGGCTGGCAGGGGAGCAGTTAGGCATCAATCAGGCTGGCAGGGGAGTGGTTAGGGGGTGATCAGGCTGGCAGACAGAAGGGGTTAGGAGCAATCAGGAAGGCAGGCAGGTGAGCAGTTGGGAGACAGCAGTCCTGGATTGTGAGAGGGATGTCCGGCTGCCCATTTAGGCCCGATCCTGCCCATTTAGACGACAGTCGGACATCTCTCAAGGGGTCCCAGATTGGAGAGCGTGCAGGCTGGGCTGAGGGACACACACACCCCCAAGCACAAATTTCATGCACTGGGCTTCTAGTCTATGGACTATTTATATATATATATAAAAGGCTAAGTGACCTTCTGACCAGCCAGTAGATATGACCCACCCACACCACCAGGGGGCAGATGCTCAACACAGGAGCTGCCAAGCTGCGGTGACTTGGCAGTGGCAGTTCTTGGGTGATGCACCCCAGAACCAGAGAGGAGGGAGCCCAATTCCTAGTGGATCCAAGCAATTCCACCAGGCCAAGGGACCCCCACCTGCTGGAGGGACCCCACTCACTCCACACCGCCGCAGGTGCAGCCGGCTGGGAAGGGACCTCGGAAGGTTGTCTCCAGGGTGTGTCCGGCCCATCTCGCCCAGTCCAGCCCCACTGTCCACCTTCTAATTAATTTCCTTTCAATGTGCACGAATCCGTGCACCGGGTCACTAGTTTGTTATAACAGCCAAGTGGACTAAGAATATAGGTAGGTTTCAAAACCCATATTCTATCTCTTTCCTGGTAGGCAACAACCAAAATTTCTCCTCAGCATTTTCTAGTTGCTGCTTTCCTGAGCTTTCGGAGACCATGCATGCGCAATTAAGAGGCCATCCAAGAATTTGAAGGAAGTTTATACACAGATTTTGGGACTCTCATATCTCTGGCTCTTATCTCCAAAATCTTCCCTCAGTTTTCAGTTGTTCTAGCAGCCCCAAACCCTGTCCTCTGACACCTCAGGCTGCAAGATCCAACTTAAGTTCTAGCTGCCCTCCACTGCACTCACAGGGAACACCCTCAGGAGTAAATCTGTTTAAACATGGATCTCACCAAGTGTAGTTCCCTTTTTCCCAGGGCAGAGTTCTCTCCAATTTATGCCTGCTGTTGGTCATTCTCTAATTATTTCTTATATTTTGTCCAGAGTCCGTAATTGTTTGTTTGATAAGAGGAAGTTTATTTAGAAAGCCTCAGAGGTAGAAGAAGTGATTGGTAGAAGAAATGGGCCCAGGAAACAAGTTACAGAGGCAAAAAAGGACCCCCAGAGCTTAGGAGGATGAGAGAGGCCAGGAAAACCGGCCTGGTGCGGGGAAGGAGACAGGGAAGGGGAGAGAGGCAGGTGTGCTGTGCTCCCAGGAGGGAGAGTGCCCAGAATCCATTATTGTTATTTGTGAGAGACTTTGCCCAAGCTGTTCTGCCATTACTGGAAAGAAAAGCTCTGTATTACTTCCACAATTTTAAAAACTAGCTTTAAAAAGGCTAGGCCAAATGGACCAAAATATATCATTTTGTACAAGGGAGTAGTTTTACAGGTAATATTTCTTCTTATATTTTCCAAGTTTTCTATAAAGCGACATTTTTAAAATTAAACTGTTTTTAATGGATAGAATTTGCATGGAGTGAGAGGCATCCCAGTGGGGAAGTGTATAAGATTTCCTGTAATTTGGCATTTATTTTTTAAATTAAACATTTTTTATGGAAAGAGTTTGAATGGAGTAAGAGGCATTTCAGATGTAGGAAGTGTATAAATTAAAGGTGTGTTTGTGTGAAGAACATGAGTCACCTTTGGGTCAGCTGTTTGGTGGGAGCAGGATGGTTTGCAAGAGTGGAGAAGTGTAAAGAAACAAGGGAACTCCACCCTTATACAAAGGTAATTATTGTCAACTCATTGCCAAAAGCCTGGGTTTTAAACCTGTTGAATTACCTTATGTAATAGAAGAATAACTAAATTTGCCAGAAAGAACCATGAATATTTAAAATTTTCAACTTAATATTACACAAACTAAGGAATAAAAATACATATACAACTAAAATATATGCCTTTGGATGCAAATCAGAAACGGATATGGAAAAAGGAAAAAAAACTTATTTGTAGAGCGATGAAATTTGGAGAGATTTTTAAAACAGATTTCAATTTCCAGATGCTATCAGGAGATGGGTTATATAGGGGGCCATCATTAATCATGGTGACTAAGGGAGTTAGGGTCTCCATCTCTACTGATTGGTTGGGGCTGGGACAGGGGTTGGCGATCAGCATCTGGTCCTGATGTCACCTAGGCGTTGTTCTGTCTAGCTTCGCAAGGATGTGGACAGGGCGGTCATTCTGCTTTTCTGGGCCTGGAGCGGAAACACAACGAAGGCCTCGATGTTATCTTTAGTTTGACCAGAACTCTGTTTCTGTGGTCCACGAGCCACAGGCTTTGTTCCTAAGACTTGTTTGATGCTGACCCGAACCAAGCACCTCATTGTTCTGAGGGCTTAATGATTAGGGCCCCAGCTAAGCTCCATGCACAGTAATATATTTGCACTCTCAGAAGAAGCCCCAGACTTTCCATGTTTTTGCCCATGAGCTACCTTGTTTCCTACACAGCTGTGGAGACTCGGCTAAAATAGGCCCCCCTTTGTGAAGCCTGGTTTTCTCCCCATCTCCCTCACCCCGCCACCCCTCCCAGGAGTTATAACAGGCCATGAGTTTCGTCAGTCCTCCTACAGACCATGTCAGCAGCACGTCTTATTTTTGTCGAAGTCCCTGAAATGAGTCATTTCTTCCCTTTACACTTCATACAAATTGAATCCATTTTAGAGGCTATTTTAAGCATGCAAAATATGTGTGATAGGCTAGGAGGTAAAACTAGTGCAGTAACAGAAAAAAGATATGCATTGAACCTAACAAAGATATTATACAGTGATATCTATGCTTAAAGAAGCGTGTTGTCATTTACCAAGATTAATAAATAAAACGATTTAGTGAACATCGTGGAATTGCAGAGTTGGAGTTGATCCTGTAGCCTCTCCTTGTCAGACCTGAGAATTCTCGGGCAAGAAGCTAGGATGTCACAGAGGCGTGAGTAAAGAAAGCAGAGCAAGCGTGGAGGAGAAGGCATGCTAGTAACTTGGAATCACAGATGTGAAAAGGCCCTCTCCATCCTCACACCTCAGAGCCTCCTTGCTCATGCCAATGGTTGTAACTGTGGAGTTCACCCCTCACCTGTCCTCTTTCCTTTACATCTGGATTGGGGCGGGGGTGCGTGGGGAGGGGGAGCAACATTTGGTAACTCACTTCCACCCTTCTCCCCCTGAGATTGTAACCCTAAAGGCAAGTTACAATGGCTGCTGAGAACAGTTCAAGAAATGCACTTCTAAGTGTTTCTCCTGCTGCCTTGGCTAGAATTATGCGTAAGGCACACAGGCAACTGCAAACCCCTATAGTGTGAGACACACCTAAACTGAGTGAATGAATAAATGATTCAATAATTCAGTAAAATAATATTAGATGTCAATAAAGAGAATAATATAAATTCAAAAAAGCAAAGAACAATATTGAGGGGTTTTAATTTTTAAAATGATCTAGTTGGAAAAAATAGACAAAATACATTTAGAGGCTTAATAAGGGAAATGTTAAACAAGATTTCAAATGGAAAATTATATAAATAGGCATACTTAAGGACTACTTCTTACATATAATTATTAGTCAACGTTTTAAAAGTTTAGTTAAAATTTCCGTTATAATTTTACTTCAAATATTGCCAGATTTTTTTAAAGGGGCTGAATTTGCCCTTTATCAATAAGCCAATCTTTTTTTTTTTTTCTTTTGCTCAGTTCAGCAGGAAACCACTGAGTTAAGAATGGGTATGTCTCTGTTAATGGCTGCTGAGTGGGATGCAGATAACCACTGCCCAACGGGACAGTCTGCCGCCCTGGCTCTCCCCCTTTGCTCACCAGCAAGACTGCGGTGCCACCCGCCCCATAGCTAGCAGACCCACTGGCGGAGGGAGTGGGGTGTTAGCCTTTTCTGCAACAAGTACACCCAGCAGACCAAGCGCCTCACCTTGGGGCCCACCATTACCCACTACCCTCTTACCAATTATACTCTCGTCCTGGCTGGTCTGGCTCAGTTGGTTGGGTGTCGTTCTTTGCACAGAAGGGTTGCTGGTTCAATTCTCCATCAGAGCACATGCCTGGGTTGCAGGATGGCTCACCCCGGTAGGGCATGTGCAGGAGGCAGCCAATCTGATGTTTTGCTCTCCAATGAATGTTCTTCTCTCCCTCTCCCTTCACCTATCTCTAAAAATAAATAAATATTTAAAATAAAATGGAAGGAAGGAAGGAAGGAAGGAAGGAAGGAAGGAAGGAAGGAAGGAAGGAAGGAAGGAAGGAAGGAAGGAACTTCTATATGGCAGACAGATTTCAACACATGAGTGAGGAATTTGATAAAATTGGATGAGCAGGACTGTAGAAGGGGTTCTGATTGTACATGGGCACCGGCTACCCCATGTGTTACTGCTCCAGCTGGGAACAACTTTCTTCAAACTACCTGGTGGTGAACTGAACCCAGGAGAAGATGAAGTTGAAGGACTAAGACGTTCATGACAGAAATAGTCATCAGGATGGAGTCCTGCAAGCCTGGGTCATTGGTGACTGTATTGGTAACTGGTGGAGACCAAATTTTGAACCTCCTCAGTATCCATATCGTCCTGCACATATTTCAAAACCGAGGGAACATAAGAAGTTATTTTTGGTTCAACTTCAAGAGAAAGCCTGGTTTTCAGTCCCTAAAAGTGACAAGCTGGTAGCCCTACCGTTGTTTGAAAGGTATGACAATGCATCAGCGTACAACCCATCATCCCTCAGCTTTTGAACAGGTTCCGTGTTATTTACAACTCAACTCCCGCACAGAGAAGCCGGAGACACCGTCTCTGTGAGCACAGCTCTACGCAGTATAGAATCCACGTGGTAGAAAAGTTGTCTTTGTTTTCTCTCTTTCCTAAATTGCCACCTGCTTCCTAGTGTTTGAATGGTAGAGTTGGTATGAAAAACTAGGTCGTGGTGTAAATAAATGTAGTAATGTTTAATTTGCTTTTGTTTCTACTCGTGTGTTTTTATAAATTAAAGAAAGCGAACTTCTATTTGTACTTTTTAAAATTTCACATTAAACTTACAAAATTCTTTTAAAAAATTATGGATACATCTGTAAGCACAACTTATTAATATGAGCGTAGATGAGTGTTAAACAGTTGTTGAGGGTCCCTAATATAAACATCACATCTCGATAGTGACTTTTAATCAGTTGTAGCATATTTATGCTCTGGGGTTTTAGACAGTAATAACATTGGAAGGGGGACTTATTCAAATAAAATCCTTAAAAAATAATCATCTGTATTCATTTATACATCTTTGTAAATGTTAACAGAAGCAAGAGTATTTTCTCAAATCTTGGTACAAAAAATCTCATTAGACATCACTAACATTTCCCATTTGGTGGATACTGGTTCTAAAAATAGAAGTGTTCTTTTTGTAGCCTACATACTTATTATTCCCTTATTCTTTATAAAATTCCATGTTGGCTCTAAACTAAGAAATTAGCGACCTCAAGTTAATATAGAACAAGCGAGTTTCTGTAATTATTAGATTTTAAAATATAGATCCCTAGACCCAAAATCTACTTGTTGTAATTATGTGTAATAATAGATTCTTAGGGCATAAGAATTTTATGTGAAACTTATTAAAAACAGTTCATGATTTCTTTGCCGGTTCAGATCTGTGCTGCCAGTGAAGCCAAAAGACCCTGGGAAAGAACGCTGAATGCTTTGCTGATTGCTCTACTGATATTGTCTGGTATGTTTAGTCTCCAAGAAAAAAGAAATGAACATTTCTTGATCACCTACCGAGTGCCACAATATATTTATATGATTGAATCCTCACAATGACCATAAGAGGCAGAATAATTCCCAGTTTACAGAGGGAGAAACTGAAGTCACGAGCTCAGGGCATACATAAGCAATGCAGCCAGGATCTAAACACTCTGGCTCCACACCCATTCCACTTCATGTAACTTCAAGTAGTCAACCACGAAAGGCTTCGTGTACTTTTCCTTCAAAACCTACTTGGTTCCCACCTGTCTTCAACATCAACATTCAGTCTAAACCGTTTAACTGGAAAAACCTGAGGGTATTCCAAGAATGCTCAGATTTTTGTAAAAGCAGGAAATAAGTTCAATTAGTCGGTTGTTAACTTACATAAAGAACTTAATATTGCCTGACATACTAATGAGTGCTACTCATAAACTTCATCTCTGATCCTAGCATTTGGAAACGGGCTACAGTTGCTTCACATTTTCTTAACAATTTTTTTTAATTGCTAGTGTGAAAATATACTTTAAAAATATTCAGTTATTGCCCTAGCTGGTTTGGCTCGGTGGATAAAGCGTCGGCCTGCAGACCAAAGGGTCCCAGGTTCGAATCTGGTCAAGGGCACATACCTCGGTTGCAGGCTCCTTCCCAGCCCTGGTCGGGGCTTGTGCAGGAGGCAACCAATCAAGGTGTTTCTCCCACATCAGTATTTCTCTCTGTCTTTCTCTCCCTTCCCTCTCTCTAAAAATCAATGGAAAAATATCTTCAGGTGAGGAGATAAATAAATAAATAAATAAATAAATAAATAAATAAATAAAGTATTCAATTATTAAAATAAATCGTGTACAATGGAAAGTATAATTTGTACAGGTTGAAACTTTTAAATGGGCACTTAAATTTCTTTACCAAATTTCTCCTGTTAGTTAAACTTTTTCAGCCCTCTCAATCATTGTCTCAGACCCTTTTTTTTTTTCTTGCCATATGGTACCTCACCTTTGTTCCTAATATCTTTTTCTCTTCCTGTCCTGGTTCCATTCCTCTCAATGGCTGCTTTTCTAACCTATGTTCTTGGATTTATTCATGTTCCCTCCATAGACTTGTTAACAACTTCCCTTATCCTTGTCTACCAGATATTTTTTGTGTACTTAAGTATTTAGTTACCATTGTCATAATTGTTCTGAAAATAGCCTTGATAAGTGGGCCATCCCAGAAGACCAGCAATTTCTAAAGTTAATAACACCTTGAGCAAATAAATGATTTTATGATTCACTCCTTTCATGACCCCTCATAAAAGAAAGAAAATTGTTATATGATAAGAATATAGAAGTAATTAAGTGTTGTAAGGATTCAATAGTTGTTGAGATGGGTTTGGTCTGCTCAAATAATTGCTTTGATGTTAGAAGGATTGTATCCATTAAGTATAGGTTTTCATTGAAAGAAATGTGTGTTCATTAGAAAACTTCAAAGAGTTAAAACCCTTTTAGTGGTTAAGTTGTACACTTAATTCTAATTGCAGCTCTGTGACATGAGTTTTTAACATGATCATGAGATTTTTTTTCACTCAGAGTATACTTGATTTAATAAAAAGTCTGGATTGCAGATTTTATTTTTTAAGAATGAGTTAGGGCTTTTAAGTCCCTAGAGTAACCTGCCTATTAGTTTTTTACACGAATCCTAAGGATCTGGATTAAGTAAGGATTCACTATTTTGATTTAAAATTAATTAAAACTATTAAATAATTTGGGCTTGAAAATAACTCGTATAAGTAATTTCCTCTATCAGAGAAGAAAGTTTTTTATTAGTATAGTAATAGAAATAGCCTTAACAAAAGGGGGAATCTAAAATGTCTTCTGAATCAGTGCTTTATCTATCACTTGAACCACTAGGTGGCACTAACAAGCTTTTACCAAATATGTACTCTGAATGAAGTATAAGACACTCCTTGAATGCTTTCCACCTATAAGCAATATCCAATACCACCACTATCAACAGGTCTACAAATTCTACCCATCTGTTTAAGAAAAATGGTATAAAGTTATGGCTCTAGACAACAATAAATGTTATTACTTTAGCAAATAATAATTACTTTAGCTGTTTAAGAAGCTATTTGCATTGTTGACAAAAATACTGAGAATTCAATCAAAATACAAGACACCATGATTTAGTGAAAAAACTGACTTAGAGTCAATAGTGCTGGTTCTGTTTATAGCTCCACCGCCAACGATCTTCGCATTTTGAGTAAGTCGCTAAACCTGTCTGGTTGCCAGACTCCTAGTCAGTGAAATAGGGAAGAAAAAAAACCCAACAACTTTTTTTTTCCCCCTACAAAATCCCTGAGAATTCTAGTATGGAAAACAAATGAAAGCAAGGCTGACTGGACGGGGTGGAATGTTAGAAGGAGAAGGATGTATGGACATACTTTCTGCTCTACTTCCCACCACTGTCTGGAACGTCCAACCCATGGTCTCCATGGCCCAGAAAATAATAATCTGGAGAGCAATGAAATAGGAAAATTAGTATGGTCCCTTCTCTTCCAGAAGTCTGGTTCCAAGTATGTAGCTACGTGCAAATTCTTAAACATTTTCTCTTTATTTGCCCAATTCCAGGATATAGTACTCACACTTTATTTACTCTTTTACAAATGAGTAAACGGAGGCTGAGTAATTACTGTCTTTTTAAAATTCATCTGGATATAGGATCAGAATCCAGAACTTCTGGCATATATATAAAAATAGATATAGATATAGATATAGATATAGATATAGATATAGATATAGTAATTAAACTTTCTTTTGAGAAAAGTATAGATTCACATGCAGTTGTAAAAAATAACACAGAGAAATCCCATGTACCATTTACCCAGTTTCCCCCAATGGTAACACTTGCAGAATTATGGCACCATATCACAACCAGGCATTGGCATTAAGACAATCCAGAGCAATTCCACCACCCCAGGAACCCCGCCTCCCTCCTGCCCCCACCCCCTCCTTAGTATCCCCACCCCAGGAACCACTAATTTGTTCTCCAGTTCTTTAATTTTGTCATTTCAAGAATATGATATAAACGGAATCATATAGTATGTAACCTTTTCAGGATTTACATTCTCACTCATCATTACTCTCTGTAGATTTATCCAGATTGTCCCATGTATCAAACATTCATTCCGTTTTATTACTGAAGAGCACTCCATGATATGATGTACCGCAGATATTTAACCATTCATCCAGGAAGATTATCTGGATTGTTTTTAGGTTTTGGCTCTTACGAGTAATGCTGCTATAACATTTGTGTACAGGTTTTCATGTAAACATAAGTTTTCATTTCCCCAGGATAAGTTCTCAGGAGTGATATTGCTGAGTCATTATGTAATTGCATGTTTAGTTAGTTTTTTAAATATATTTTTATTGATGTCAGAGAGAAAAGGGAGAGGGAGAGAGAGATAGAAACATCAATGATGAGACAGAACCATTGATTGGCTGCCTCCTGCACGCCCCTTACTGGGGATTGAGCCCACAACCCGGACGTGTGCCCTTGGCCAGAATGGATCCTGGGACCCTTCAGTCCGCAGGCCCGACACATTGAGCCAAACCGGCTAGGGCCATGTTTAATTTTTTAAGGAACTGCTGAATATTTTCCAGAACAGGTATACCATTTTACATTTCCACAAGCAATGTAGTGTTTTCACTACTTTTTTAAATTTTAGTCATTCTGATAGGGGTGTAATGATAGGTCATTGTGGTTTTAATTTGTATTTTCCTAATGCTAATGATGTTAAACATCTTTGCATGTGCTTATTTGCTATCTGTATATTCTTTTTGGTGAAATGTCTTTTGTTCATTTTCGAATTGGCTTTTTTGTTTTGTACTGTTGAGTTTTGAGAGTTCTTTATGTATTTAAACACTAGTCTGTCTTTTCATCCTCTTAACAGGATCTTTCACAAAGCATAAGTTTTTCATTTTAATCAATTTTTTTTTATGGATTATGTTTTTGGGTCAAGTCTAAGAACTCTTTGTCTATCTCTAGATTTCAAAGATTTTTTACTGTGTGTTTTTTCTGAAATGTTTATAATTTTTTAATTTACATTTATGTAGTTAATCTATTTTGAGATAATTTTTGGATAAGATCTGAGGTTTAGGTTGAAATTCTGTTGGTTTTTATAAAAATATATTTTATTGAATTCAGAGAAGAACAGAGAGGGAGAGAGAGAGATAGAAACATCAATGATGGGAGAGAATCATTGATGGGCTGCCTCTTGCATGCCTCACCCTGGGGACTGACATGTGCCCTAACTGGATTGAACCCTGACCTCCTGGTTCATAGATCAACACTCAACCACTGAGCCATGCCTACCAGGTGAAATTCTGTTGTTTTTTTAATGAATTTGCTCCAATTGCTCCAGTATCATTTTTTTCTTTTCTTTTTAGCAGCACCATTTTTTTAAAAGGCAATTTTTCTTTCACTGAATTGTATTTGTAACTTTGTAAAAAATCAGATAGGCATATTTATGTGGATCTATTTTCTGGCTCTCTATTATATTCCACTGTTTATTGGTGTCTATCTCTCCACTGATAACACACTGTTTTGATTAATGAAGCATATAAAAATCATAAAATTGGGTAGATTGATTCCTCCCACTTCATTCTTCTTTTTCAAAATTGGTTTAACTCTTCTCCTTTCTTTACTTTTTCATATACATTTTAGAATGATCTTGTTTATAGCTACAAAAATCATGCAGAGATTTTGAGAGAAATTTTGCATTAAATTTATATATCAAATCAGGGAAAATGGACATCTTTACTATGTTGAATCTTCCAATCAATGAACATAGTATGTCTCTCCATTTATTTAGACCTCTTTTTATTTCTTTTACTAGTGTTTTGTAATTTTCAGTACAGGCATCCTGTTTTTTTTATATTTATACCTAAGTATTTTAATGTTTTGAGTGATTGTAAATGGTATTGTGTTTTTAATGTTGGTGTCGATATATTAATTGTTAGTATATAGAAACATAATTGGTTTTAATATGCTCATTTTGTATCCTGTGGCCTTAATTAACTCACTTATTAGTTGTAGGAGGCTTTTTGTAGATCTCTTGAGATTTTCTATGCAGACTGTAAATAAGGACAGTTTGTATTTCTTCCTTCTTGATTTATATACCTTTCTATGCCCTTTATTGCACTGGCTAGAACTTTAGCACTATGGTGAATAAGAGTGGTAAGAGGAGACATTCTTTTTTTTTGTCCTTGATCTTAAATGAAAAGCATAAGCATCCACCATTAAGTATAATGTTAGCTGTAGGCTTTTTATGGAAGCTCTTGATCAAATTGGGGAAGTTCTCTATTCCTATTTTTGTAAACATTTTAAGAATGTTTTTATATTGATTTTAGAGAGAGAGGAAGGTAGAGGGATAGAGAGATAGAAACATGGATGAGAGAGAAACATCGATTGGTTACCTCCTGCATGTCTCATACTAGGGATTGAGCCGCAAACCGGGAATGTGCCCTGACCGGGAATGGAACCTGTGACATTTTGGTTCATGGGTTGATGCCCAACCACTGAGCCACACTGGCCAGGCTAAACATGTTTATCATGTGTTGAATTTTGTCAAATGTTTTTTGTGCATTACTTGATATAATCATGCGATTTTTTATTTTTAGTATATTAATGGGGAATTACATGGATTGATTTTCAAATATACCAAGTGTGTATAATTTTTTATGTATGTGTGTTATATATAGAAATATGGATGTATATGGATGTCTGAGTTTTATTTGGTAATATTTTGTTAAGGATCTTCGCATTTACATTTATGAAGGATATGGGTTTGTGGGGTTTTTATTTGTTTTTTTTTTAACTGTCTTTGTCTGGTTTGGGCATCAGAGTAATAACAGCTTCATAGAATGAATGAGGAAGCATTCCTTCTATTTTCAGGAGGAGATAAAAACTTATGTGTAATTGGTGCTGGTTTTTCTAGTAGTTGGTACCTATTTTGTTTTCATTCCGTTTGAGATTTTCCTGGTTCTTGGTACGGTGACTGAATTGCAGTTGAAATGGGGACATTATGGGTATTATGTTATGACACTCTGAATCTTAGTTAAACCTTCTGCTTAGCTTGCTTCCGCTGACACCACCCCAGTAGGGGAAGAGATGAATGGGCGTGCTGCCTATTATTTCTGGGTGAAGTAGAGGTCCAAGACTCAGCCTTTATTGGCAGCTCGGGTGGGGGCTCCTGCTAGGTGTGGGTGTGGGTTCTAGCTTCCTGCTAGGCCTCCACTGATACCTCCTTGGCTGGGAGAGGTGGGAGTGCCTCAGGACTGCTCTCCTCAAGACTTCGGCTCACAGCACGGTGGGGTGGGAAGAATGGCCTTGTAACCATTAGCACTGGGCAGTGGCGAAAGTCCTATCTTCCCACAAGGCAGGGCGCCACACAATGGGAAGTAGGAAGGAATGTGCATGAGTGCCAGAAAGGGGTGTCCCCAGATGGTTTATACTGTCATTGCGGAGTACGGAGTGAGAGCTCATCACTGCCTAACGGGGGTAAAAGTTCCAGTTTCCCACCTTAGTCTTCTCTGACACCCCATTGTTGGAGCATTGGTATGCTCCACTTCAGCCTGGAGGGGATGGAAGTCCAGGCTCCCCATTTGGCCTTACCTGACGTGGGTGGGGGTGAGGAGAGGTTTTGACTGTAGTGTTTGGCTGGAGTAGAGTGGTTATTGTCTCGAAGTTTTCTATCTTGCTAGGCTGCCCTTTCTTGGCCCTTTGGTTAGATAAGTCAGGGGTTGTTTATTTGTTTGCCTGCTTGTTTTTGTATGTGCCTGTTAGTATTTCTAGGGTAAAGGCTTCTCCAACACCCATTCCCGGATATATAAGGCAAAAGGAAAACCCTGGGAATTCACCGTCATACTGACCCAGGTGGTCTGTCTTTTTCTCTCCACATTTCAGAGTCTATTTATGTTTGTTTTATGGATAATGGGCACATCTTACATTATATTTAATGGGAGAAGTAGGCAAAAATATAATTGCTCCCTCTTCCCAGAAGTCTCATTTATGATCATTTCATCTCACGCTTTGAGGCAATAATCTCTACCATACCATAGAAAATGATAATAAAGATATCTCAAAGTGTACAATTAGTGTCAAATGCAGAAGAGATTGTTATGGCTTAAGGACACTTCATGAAGCAAGAAGGACTTGACTTGAATTCCCATCGTAATAAGTAAATGCTACCATATAAGTCCTATAATTCTTCAAACATTATCTAATAAAAAGCTAAAAAATAATTATAGTACCTTAGCTTTTACCCTGTGCCAGACACTGTGTTGGTTGGTTTATATGTGATTAAGGCTCTTAACAACCAACTGCAGTGAGCATTATTACAACTCTTTATTCTACAGTTGAGGAAAGTGAGACTTAGAGACTTGAAATAAATAAGACAGGTCTTGTGTTTGAACTGCATCTTTGTGAAACCGAATACTAAACTTGAACTACTCTGCCACACTGACTCATTCCTTTCAAAGTCAAAGCAAATGCGTGTAAAAAGGACCTCCAGGCACCATCTGCCTCGTTCAAACCAAAACTAAACTGTTGCCGGCTGATAAATATTAAAAAATATATGAGCACATAGTAATATTGGAAGCAGACACTTTAAAGTGAGGTATGGGGATTCCGACCAAGAAATGAACATAACTATTTACTGTAGAGGTGAAGATTTTACTTCTGACAATGCTACTTGCCTCTGTGTCCCTCATTTCTCTGTGGGAAGATGATGTAGAGAAACAAGCACTGTTCTTTAATTGAATATGATGTAAGATGTGCCAGCATTATGAATCACAAGACAATGAAATATTTTATGTGGCTTTAAAGCTCTTGCGCCTCAGGGGAGAATACATTCCTGGTCAATGACGTATTTTGAGGTTGTGTATTTTTCTACCTTTTTAAGTTATATAAAAGCACTTTTCCTATAACCATTAATGATGTCCTTTTCATCAATCACATGCATCGCAATGATATTACCTTTGAATTCATTCTTTTTCTCTTTGAATATATGAATCGCTAGGAGTGTCTTTTTTAACAAACACCTCTCATAATTATTTGAAGACTCAATCTGAGCTGATCTTTTATTGTTCATACTAGAGGCCCGCTGCACGAAATTCGTGCATGGAGGGGGGGGGGTTCCCTCAGCCTGGCCTGCACCCTCTTGCAATCTGGGACACCTTGGGGTGCCAGTTTAGGCCCAATCTCGCAATCCAGGACCACTGGCTCCTAACCACTCATCTGCCTGCCTGCCTCATCACCCCTAACCACTATGGCTGCCTGCCTCATCACCCCTAACCATTCATCTGCCTGCCTCATTGCCCCTAACCACTTGCCTGCCTGCCTCATCGCCCCTAACCACTCGCCTGCCTGCCTGATCACCCCTAACCATCTCTGCCTCAGCCCCTGCCACCGCGGCGGCGTCTGGAAGGACTTCTGGTCTGATTAGCGTATTACGCTCTTATTATTATAGATCCTATCTGCTTGTCTCCCAAATTTCCATGGACTATTTCATTAGATTTTCTTGGTCTTTCTTCCTTGCCTTTTAAATTATATCACTTGTAAGAACATTCTAGGTGAAAAAATATCTCCTTGGAGTTGAAGCCCATGAAAAACAACAGGGCTGTCAGAGCTATATAGAGAGTTAAGAAAGGGGAATGGAGCATGAGCTGTCTCTTCAAGTATATGGCATCCTCTTCACTAGGCTTCTGTCAACCCTTTGTTGCCTTTTCTTCACTATAGAGATCAACAAAATATGCCTTGGTTTACCAAAACACCAAACAGTATTTTTGTTTTATTTTTTAATATATTTTTGATACATAGAACTTTATAACTAAGATTTTATGCTACATGAAGTAATATTTTAATGTTTTTATATAATACTAGAGGCCCAGTGCATGAAATTTGTGCACGGGTGGGGGTGTCCTTCAACCTGGCCTACACCCTCTCCAATCTGGGACCCCTCAGGGGGATCAGGCCTAAACCAGCAGTCAGACATCCCTCTCACAATCCGGGACTGCTGGCTCCTAACTGCTTGCCTGCTTGCCTGCTGGATTTTCTCTAACTGCTTCTGCCTGCCAGGCTGATCGCCCCAACTGCCCTCCCCTGCCAGCCTGATCGCCCACAACTGCCTTCCCCTGCCAGGACCCACCTCCTCCACACCACACAGAGCTGCAGGACACCAAGGCCTCACCGCGCCATTTTGGGTGGCCATCTTGTGGCGACCACCTTGTGACGACATTGCGCGAGGGCATGACGCCACCTAGGCTTTTATTATATAGAATTCATTTGGAAATTTAAAAGTATACATTTAAATTATAAAAACTGAGTTCCTTTGTGGATTTAAAAATAATTCTAATTCACTTCTTAAAAAATTACCTAGGCGATGGCTATTACAAAATATTCAAGGACAAGTTTGTAAAGTAAACATTTGAAACTCTTTTTTGAATTGGTTAATTTTATGAAACTGTAAGAAGATATATTTTTAATATTCCAGTCAATGTAGTTAATGTTTATTAATAGTAATAGCTATAACTTTTTAAGCCCTTAATGACTTCTCTGTTTAGGATTTTACATAAATAATTTTATTTTTCACAATACCCATATGAATTAGGTATAATCTTTTGTCCATTTTAATGATAAAAAAATATGCTTAGAAAAGGTAAATCAATTCGCTCAAAGATAACCTAGATCTGCTTGATACCAAAGACCAATCTCCTTATTTTCCCCTTTTACAGGTGAAGAAACTGAGGCAGAAAAAGTTAAGTGACTTGACCAAGATTACACAGTAAGTTGTATAAGCAGGATTCAATTAAAGGAAGTCTGCCTTTGAAATTCACATCTTAACCAATATGCCACAGCCTCTGGCTGATTCTGATACTGAAGGTGCCTTCATTTTTGTTCAGTCCTTCAAAGTATTAACAAGTAATGAACATATCTTTTAGTTTTAGAAATAATTTTCCTCCAATTTCCCTTCCCTTTGCTATTAGTTTGAACCATATGAAATTAATGATATTCAACCATTTACAAAATGGCAATTACATATAAACATGGATTTTTTAAAAATATACTTGTTGTTCTCAATATAACTATTTTCCCTTCCTTGACTTCTTGAATACCATTATTTTCTTTCTTATTGTTCAATCCTTTCACAACTCTGTAGACCGTACAACTAGAATACCATATAAGAAACAGAAAATTGGGCCTCACCCTCCTTGTAATACAGGCCTATAGCCTTCTGACCAGCCACCTTTTGAACACTGCTTTGTACATTTATTGTGATATTTATATTGTAATAACATGGGGCAACAGGGATACCAGTCATGATATTAGTGGTTTAGAGACTAATGAGTATGTTTTCCCCTGTTATTTATCCAGGTTTGAAAGAAACAAGCCAAGGCAAAAATAAAATTGAAAAATTTTTTCAGAGTAAGTATCTTCTTTCAACATTTTTCAATCAACATGTATTAAGTACCCACAAGGTACTGGCACTCTATGAGGTACTAGGGTGTAGAAATATGTTAAATGGGGGAAATTTTTTCCTGTGCCCTAGTAGAATTTAAAGGACAGGTTATATACTTAACTATTAAGATTCATTTGTTTGTTTATTTATTTATGGCAATTTTCTGGTTTTTGAGAGCTGTCCTTAAAGGAAAGTTATGGTGAAAAAAATCTGCCAGGAGCTATTACTTTCTCACCTTATTGTTGACTAACTTTGCAAATGACCAATTGTAATTTTTTTTAAATGGTGACTGATAGTTCACAAAATAAAGTTCTAATGATGACCTGTATGCATCAACTGATAATAAATCTAGATTCTTTTTCTTGAATACAGAGGTGGTTGGCAAAAAGGCACTCTATGTTCTGTGGTCACCTGGGTTGCCAGGTTTCCCAAACACGGGTCCAGGGAACACTGGAGCAGACAGGGTCCCAAGATCAAGGTTCCATGATGTTCTGGGACTCCAGCCCACACCAGTGGACTTCACCCTGGGAGCTGAGGAGAGGAAGACAGGCCAAGCTTTACCGTTGGCCATGATTCCCTCTTCAACGTTGGAGTGATGGATATTTCATAACATTTAGATCTCATATTATTTATTAAGGGTTGTTCTTTTCCAGCTTCACGTTATTTACTTACTCATTTGGCAAACATTTGCTAAGGGCCTTTTTGTGTGCCAGGACCAGTGCTACATGGTGAGGACAGGAAAATGGATAGAATATGGCTGTTGATCTTGAAGTGTCCACAATCCAGAAATGCAAACCATTATAAAATGTGATGAAGGATAAAGTAGGGACCTGGGAGTCACCCTCTACAGAGAAGCGCCTAGCTCCTTTGCAAGTGGGCATAGATAGCATCGAAGGGAGTTTACTGAGGAGGTGACATTTGAGCTGATTCATAAAAAATAAGTAGGTGTTTTCAAGGCAGAAAAAGGAGCAGGAGAGGCCACTACAGGCGGAGAGAATAAAGTTTTTATACGTTGGTTGGTTTCTATGTACTTGAAACTACTTGAAAAGGGTTAGAGACAAGATTCCAAAGTATGTTTAGGTTGTGCTAAGGAGATTAGACTTTACCCTGAAGCAAACTAGTGGGGGGGGGGGGGGGGGGAGCGGGGAAATACCCAAAAAACAAACAAAACAAAAAAATCCCTAAAACAAAACAAAACAAAACAAAAACACACAGAAGCTTTTAATCTAATCAAATAGTACAATCATCAGATTGTATTTTGGAATATCATTCTGCTTTTATTTTGAAGAATCACTTAGTGGCTAACCCTTGGCACTCGCTTGCTTTTTTCTCGATTCCTTTATTCTACTCGGGATTTAATTTTTTAAATACCCCAGATTTTACAAAGCGCGGCAGTAGAATAAAAAACTGGAGTTTCTTTTCATACAAACTTATTTATTTGGATTTTTTTATATTTCAAATTATTGATACATTCAAAGAGTAATTTTAATCTCGACATCCGAGTGCAAAAGGCTAAAGGAAGTTATCCCGGCTAGAACAGATCAGAGTTTTCTGAAACGGGAGATAGAGCAGGAATTTAAAAGGTTTTGGAAGTAGAAACGCCAGGGCCTGGTTACCGCAGGAGTTGATAGAGGGTAACTAACCTATGTGACCTCCAAGCTTCCGACTAAATGGATGGTGATAACAATGCACGTTTCATTAATGCTAACAAGCACATTCTTTTCACATTTAAGCATTGCTGAAGGTGAGACCCATCTTATATTTGATGGTGTTTCTACTAAGTTTTTTAAGCAGTGTCTTGTTTTGTTTTTTTATATCTCAGGGATACGATAAATAATGGTGCATCACCACAGATGATGTCTTAGATTTCTTATAATACAGGAAATAAGGTCAGGAATACAAGAGGAAGATCAAATCTGGGCAGGAGGGCTAGAAGAAAGAAAGGCATCACCACCGAGAGAGGAGGGGAATGTGCATTAAACCATCACATTACTTTCTAATTTAAAATAATATCCACATTCCGGCCTCCCTGTCCCACTGCACGGGAATGCTTGGTTATTCTAGGAGATGAAATGTTTAACTGTGGAATCTGGGCATTGGGGGATGGAGGTCAGGAGGATGCTGGACCGCTCACCTGGAAAGCCAGGTTTATGGACAGATGGGGCAATCTATTACATGCTGTCACTGACTTATCTTTGGTTAAATTGGGCATCCTGCCTTATTAGGTGTCAATCATCAACAAACGTTCTTCATGTAAATGAATATCTCCATATTTTCAATCTTATAGTACTTCAGCAGTGCAAAATATTTCCTTTTATCCCCTGTCCTAAAAAAACAAACAGGCACAATCCTACCAATGGACACAACAGTCAATAGGGTTGACTGCTGTCATGCCCTGACCAGCCTCCACTCCTGTCCTTCTCTGGTGTATTCACCACATAACCACTAGGGTGGTGGTTTAAGACTGAAATCTCATCTCATTTCCCTGCTCAAACTCTCCAGTGTTTCCCATCACCCTGAGATAATATCTACACTCACCTCAGCCTGCAAATTCCTATATGATCAGATCTGACCTGATCTTTTACTCTCTCCATTACACCCCTCTCGTCAGACCTGTCTTCCTGCTGAATCCTTCAACTCCACCGATTTTTTTCCCATCTCAGGACCTGTGTCCTTGCTCTCTCTGCCTGAACTGTCCCTCCTCCAGATCTTCCCTTAGTTTTCTCCCTTCCTTTGTGTCTTGTCAAATCTCACTGACCCAGGTATGCGTGGCCTGCACACCTAACCTAAATCATGCAATGCCAACACCGCCGGTATTTTTCCTTTAGCTTGCTTCATTTCTCTGCATTGCGCTTACCACAACCTCAAAGTATAGATTGAATTGTTTACCCCAATAATATGCAAAATACAAAAAGAAGGACTTTATCTTATCCTGCACACAGTAAGTGTAAAAGAAATAAATAGTCATTAGCTGGATGCTGTAGTCTTCAAGATCTGGACTAAGTGGATCTGTCCTAGAGAAGAAGCTGTGCTGCTCTCAATGCTTTATATTAAGATTCTAATATCCCTCAGCTGAGTAAACCCGAGGTTGGGCCACATGAACTAAAGACAAATATCTTCAAGCTGACTTCTCCAACGTGTGGTCCACAGACCAGCAGCCCTTGTCAGAAATGCAGGGTCTCAGACCTGCTGAATCAGACTCTGCATTTAACAGGATCCGTAGGGGATCTGCATGAGCATTAAAATTTGAGAAGCACTGATCTATAGCAGACTTACAAAACCAATTTAGCAAGCCACAACCAGCAATTATTTTAATGAATAGAGCAGAACACGATAGGTTAGGATAGAGTAAGAACCAAATATCAAAGTGTAAAACATGTAGATAGCTCAAGTTTTATTTTAGGAAACTATGCACATATGCATGTATGCATAAGATCACAAATGTAAAAATAAATGTATTACTGTGGGTTGTGGTCAAAATGCTTGAAGCTGCTCAACCACTGGATAGCCAGGAACTTGAAGTGAGAATTAACCCATGGAGGAAAGTGATACTATCTTGTGACAATTGAATCAATCAGATCTTCTAAATAGAGTTTGGAGAATTAAACCAAAGGGGTGTTTTGATAAACCCTTTCTAGGCTACTAAAATATTCCTAGTTTTGTCTTTATCACATGTAGAGTAGTACATAAATTATTCAACTTTATACTTCCACATTCCAAGTTGGAAAAAAAAAATCAGAGACTAATACCTTTAAAAGTCAGCAATTTGGGACTTTGGAAATGTCCTTATCTCAGCATACAAGCTGTTAATGAGTAACAGATTTTGAGGGTTACAAGTGCCTTTGGGCATTTTAAAAGTAAAATAGCAGAAGACAGAGTAAATTTTAACAATAATGACTGATAAGATCTCAGTTCAAATCCAATTATTAGTAACCCAGAGTAATTTTATAGTAATGTGACATTTTGAAACTATCTACATCCATCGTCCTTTTAAAAGCAGGTGCATATGTCAGAGTAACAGGAGCCTGTCCCTTGTTCAGCAGACACTGCCACCCTCCCCTGGGATAAAACCACACAGGGTGCGCTGATCGCCTAACTCATTCAGCAATTTTCTTCAAACCTGTTATAGTTTAGGCATTGTGGAGGATAAAGGTGTAAGCCTTTGCACAATCTCAGAGCAATTTTTCTAAACATGAAAAGTTGAGTATTGATAGATTTAGACAAGCAGAGGCCAAATTTTTGTATGTTTGAGAAAAAAAAAAGAGAAAGAAATAATGTTTAAATTAAGGCCAAGTTTTGTCTAATTAGAGACATATTATTATGTTATTTGGATCTCATACTCCCTTCTTGTACCTTTTTTTTTTAGCAATTGTATTCTTCTCTGGTACTCCATTAAAGAATGAGCTACCTCAGAGCAAAACACTGCAATCAAGTTTCCTTTTGGGGTATTTTATTTCTGTATCATAACTCTTGAAGAAATTAATTTTAGACAACCTAGGGCAAAAGTAGATTTACAGTTGTGAGTACGTGAAGCAGAGTTCATTCTTGTATTATTATTTATTACTCATTGAATTATTTTCCATACACACAATTGTAAACCTACTCTTGCCCCACCCAGTATATTAAAACCTTTGCACAGTGGCAGGATAGGAAAAAGAAATGAGACAAAGAGTAATTAGCAACCACACTGCCATCCTTGTCTCCCTCACTTTTTCAAATAGCCTTACGGTAAATCCCCATCGCTACAAAGAACCTATGCATAAACCTCTTCACTTTCAAAAAGTTTGATCTCTGGTGAGCACCCCAGACTTTTATAATGGAAAGTTTCTGAATGGAGACTTCTGCTTCTAACTATGACAGAGAAGCTTGTATTAAAGTGGCATTTCCACTAATATCAGGAATAAGGGTCTTCTTTATCATCACTGTTATTTAGCCAAAATAATTAAATAACAGAAACAAATAAAAATTGAAAAAAGTAAAGCAAAATTATCATTATCTGCTGAGGGTTTAATTTTTAGCCAGAAAATATAAGAGAATAAAATGAAAAACTATTAGAAACAATAAGAAAATTCAAAATTCAAATATGGAAACTATAGGCTTTTCTATAGCCAGTACAATATAGAATGTGTGAAAGATTTATATGATCTGAATTAAACTAAAACACTGCTGAGAGATACAATAAAAAGACATACCAAATGACACCATACTCTTGTACAGAAAATTTCAGCATGACAAAGATATTGATTCTCCCTACAGTAATCTATGAATTTAGTGTAATCCCAATAAAAACACCAACATGATTTATTTTGGAACTAGACAAACAGACTCTAAAGTTCAAATAGAAAAGGAGCAAATCAAAAGAGTCAGAGAAAGTTTTTAAAAATAACAAAAAATGAAATGCATTTTTCTTTCAGATAGTAAAATATTTTATAAGCTAAAACATTAAAAATGTGTTACTGATGCAGATGTAGGACAGTGCTTGGCACATAAAATGCAATCTTGTAGAACAAATCAATGGATTTGATAGAAAATCTACATTTCTTACACATGTCTATTTCATTTGGCATGTAAAAAAGTGGTATTTAAAAGAGGAATTATTCGCCCTGGCCAGTTTGGCTCAGGGGATAGAGCATTGGCCTGTGGACTGAAGGGTTCTGGGTTTTGATTCTGGTCCAGGGCATATGCCCCAGTTGCAGGCTCAATCCCCAGGTGGGGGCATGCAGGAGGCAGCCAATCAATGATTCTCTCTCATCATTGCTGTTTGTCTCTCTCCCTCTCTCTCTCTTCCTTTCTGAAATCAATAAAAATATATATATAAAATAATAAATAAACTAAAAGAGGAATCTATATATATAAAAGGCCAATATGCTAAGTGTCTGACCAGTCGCTGTGACACGCACTGACCCCCAGGGGGCAGACGCTCAACGCAGGAGCTGCTGAGCTGCAGTGACTTGGCAGCAGCGGTTCTTGGGTGACACACCCTGAAACCAGAGAGGAGGGAGCCTGATTCTTCACAGGACCACACAATTCCACCTTCGGCCGTGGGTTATGTTGTTGCTGGGGCACTTTTGGCCCCGAATCTGGTTTACTGCACACTTGCGTTCCACACCCTGTACGACAGCTACTTTGCAGAGTGCCCTCTGGCACTCCAGGACCCCTCGGGGATGTTGGAGAGCCGGTTTTGGCCCAATCCCCACAGGCCAGGCTGAGGGACCCCACCAGCCGGAGGGACCTTGCTCATTCTTCAGACGCCCTTCGAGCCACGGCACCACCCCAGGTGCGGTGGCCAGGAAGGGACCACGGGAGGTTGGCTTCAGGGTGTGTCCGGCCTGACTCACCCAGTCCTGCCCCAGCAGCCACCTTACAATTAATTTCCTTTCAATGTGCACGAATCCGTGCACCGGGTCACTAGTTATTCAATATATGGTGTTGGGATAAATAGGTAACCAGTTGGGAAAAAATAGAGGGATGCCTAACATATTACACAGATAGAATTCCAAATGAGTAAAATATTTAAATTACAATTTTTTTTATGTTTTAAAAATACGTATTATAAGAAAACACAGAGAATTTTAAAAATTAATTTCTGAAACCATAAAAAAGATGGCTTAATTGGACTATATAAAAATAACAATATTCTGTATCACAAAAGCCATTCTTTGTAAACACAGTCAAAAGAGAACTGACAACTAGGTAAAATATTTGCTACCAACATCCCAAAGAGGATGTAAATTCTTTGCTAAGTAAATCCTTTATTAAGAAGGATATCTACAAATCAGAAATAAAACAAAACAACCCCCCCACACATACACACACACACATATATATAAGAGAGAATTTGGCAAAGAAAATAGAAAACATAGTCTTTAAACATGTGAGGAGACACTCAACTTCAAGCATACAAAGTGATATGTAAATTAGATTTGTAATAAGGTTTACTCATCAGATAGGCAAACGTCACAAATTTTGACAACATGCTGCGCTGATGATATGGCTCTCTCATTTATTGGAAAGACTGTAAATAGCTACTCTTCAGAGAGTAATTTGGCAATTTCTGTTAAAATTAAAACCACACAGATCCTTTGAAATGGCAATTTGACTTCTAGCAATTTAACCTACAAATATACTCTTAGGTGTGTCAAATGACATGTGCAAGAATTCCATCGCTGTAACAGCGACATATTAGAAGCAACATAAATGTCTATCCATAGGGGACTGATTAAACAATTATGGTAAATTCATCTGACAAAATGCTATTGGACTAGTAAGGAAAGAAGTTCTCTCTCTCTCTCTCTCTCTCTCTCTCTCTCTCTCCCCCCCACCCCCCGCTCTCTCCCTCCCTACCTCTCCTTTAGATCCCTGTAGCCACTCTCCAACTTATACCCTACCCCAGCATTCCACTTTATTTTTCTCCATAGCACTTGTGACCATCTGGCAAAATATATATTCCATTGCTTATTTCACTTTTGTCTGTCTTTCTTGTCCCCTTCGACTAGAATGTAAGTTCTATGAAGGCAGAGATTTTGCCTACTTTGTCCACTGCTATACCTTCACCACCTAAGCGTGCCTGGCACATGGTAGACACTAAATAAGTACTTGTCAAATGAATGAGTAGATATGAGAAGATATCCAAAATCTTTTTTTAAGTGAAGAAAGCAAAATGCAATAATATTTTATTCTTTGTGTAAAAAATTATATACTTACATATATATCCATAGACACGGACACATGTATCCACACACACACCACACACACATATGCACGAACATGAGCGTGTACACTTGCCTGTACGGAGACTTTCTGGGAGGATATGCAGTAAGCTGGTATGAGTGGTTGTCCCTGAGCACATGAGAGAGAGCAGGATTGTGCAGCTGGACACCATAGATGGGAGGGAAACCTGCTTTTTCACACTTTGCCCTTACGTGGTTCTATAAACATGCATCATGTACTCAAAAACTATTTTTCTTAAATCGCTGATTTAAAGAATGGCCCAAGAAGAGCCGAAGCTCCTGAAAGAGACAGAGAAATAATAGCCAGAGGCTCCAGAGGCAAACGTGGGAGTCAGATGTTCCACAGGGAAGAGAGAAGGGGCTTCAGGGAGTGGGAAAGGTCTCCTGTGCCCTGGAGAGCTCCATAGCCTCATCCCTATGTCTGTGTCCCCACCCATATACCTTCGTCTCCACTCCCAGCACGAGGGGCTCCACCTTCCTCATTCCTTTTACATTTCTGTGCCTTTGCATAAGTTGTTCCATCTACTGGAATGCACTTTTCTCTCTTGTCCACTTAAAATTTTTCTTGCTCATTCTTGGTGAATATTACTTCCACAGAAATTTTTTCTTAAAGTCTATTTAGAACTAAATATCATCGTTCTGTTTACAAGTCTTTTTATACAGATATTCTTTTGTGGTACCTATTTTTGCTTACAGATGTGTTATGTTTATACACCTGCAAGCTCCTTGAGGGTGGGAGATGTCATTTATCTTTGTACTCCATTGCTAACACAGTGACTTGCATGGACGAAGCCTGGCACACCGTAGCTGCATGCCCAAACGTTCATTGAGTGAATACTGCAATCCTTTTCTTCACGTAGTTTATATATTGACTTTAAAATTAGGGGCGATTTCTATTGGAAGATCAAGGGAGTAGACCTCTATTAAGTGGCCTTAGAAAACGCTGGTCATTAAAACACTGAAGTTATAGTAGAATGCCACCAATAAAATTGCCCTTGAGAATTAGACTTTTAAAAAGTTCAATGAATGAATTTTGCAGAGATATGCAAATGCACCAGAAAGAGGTCTTCCCAATACAACGTGCCCAGATTAAATCATTGGCATATACAAAGAAAGAGTGTGCCCATCAGTAGCAGAGTTTAGCAGCCTCGTCAGCAAACAAGAGTCGGAATGCCAAGGTCCCGTGGAGAGCCATTTGTGGAGACGACTGTCTCCGTCTCTCATAGCAGAGGCCAGTAAACAACTGGATTCCTCGAATTCACCCCTCTTGTTCACTTTCCATATCTACCAAGTGAATTTCCAGTTGGGCCTTCTCTTCCATGTAGGTCTGCCTTCTTGGAGGATACGCGTTGTTCATGACTTCAACATTCCTGAGTCTCTGACCTTCATAGTGTTCATTATAAATCAAAGAGTTTTTTGGCTCTTAGACATCAGGCAAGAGGGCTACATTAATGTGACTGTGTCCCTCAGCCATTAATATGCTCTTCAATTGCTGATAAAATCAGAGCTCTAGATCAAAGCTGAGGATCAAAGGCTGCCTGTGGTATAAACACCAAGGAGCACTTCCCCGTCCTGAGCTGCCCCACCTCCCAAGGAAAGCCCTGGGAGACAGTTTACTTCCTGGGCAATGTTAGGACACCCACCCCACCTGAGTGCCATCTGATGAATATCTGTACATGGAGCACCTGCTGTATGCCAGACACTATGATGCAAAGACAGAGTAACGGTGTTCCCCAGGAAGCCCAAGTTATGTGGCTTGTCTTGTTCAGTTGTTCTTAGCCCTAAGAATCATTGCTTATGAAGCCCTAAAATTTTGATGAAATCAGAACAAATCGTTCACAGACATGCACGAAAACTGAGCTGTTTACATTCCATTTATTTTATTATATTGAACATTCCTTTGACATAACTACTGGCTTCATCATGTACTATCTGTGCAACATTGGACAAGTTACTTAATCTCTCTCTGCCTCAATTTCCTGATCTTTGAAAAGGCAGTAATATTAGTGTTCTCCTTGTCAGACTGTGTAAAGGGTTAAGTTAGACATTGTATATGAAGTGATAGCACAGTAGTACCTCGCTTGTAGTAAGCAATAAATTACGGCTATAAATATTATTATGCAAAATATTGTCTTCTTTAATTTGAATTAAATTGAAATGTCAATAAAATGAAAGGCAATCTCAGTGAAAGGCTATTTTTGATTTGAATAAGAAACTGGGTTATGCCATTCATTTGGTTTCAATTTTTTTATGGTAAGAAGTGCTAAAAACATATAGGTCAATGAACATACTCCAAGATTGAGTTGAATTCATTCCTCATTATCATTGTAAATCCATTGGAACCATCTTTAGTTAGGTATACATCATTGAAGTTTTCTGTGGGCCAAAAAAGGGTGATGAATTCATGTTTTAATTTTAAAGTCATCTGAGCAGAAGTAACATTCAAAAGAATTCTATGCTGTTTGTGGGTATTCAGGATTTCTGCTTGCAGAGAAACTAACAAGACTTTCTCAATGGGCTTCAGATCACAGAAAGTTCTTCCTCCTCATTGGAAAGTTTACAATGTTGCTTGCATTCCATCTTCACTTCCTGAAATGGGGGCTGAACTATAAGAGTTGGTGGTGTTTCTTTTAGCAGCATAGAACCTGAATAAAAAGATTTACCTTAGTGTCATGGTAAAAAATATCTATGATGTAACAAAACCAAAAATGCCGGTTAAGTTCTGAAAAAGCTTCTTTTTCTCTCTCCCTCGCTCCCTGTCTCTCTCTGTCTTTCTCTCCCTGTTGAGCACACATACAACTTATGCTGAAGTTCAATCACATACTTTAAGATTTGATTTGTTCTTTGGTTCCCAGACAAGACAAAGGTGAAGGAGTTCATCACCACCAAACCAATAGTACAAGAAATGTTAAAGGGACTTCTTTAAGAAGAGCCCTGGCTGGGTAGCTCAGTTGGTCAGAGCATCATCCCGATATGCCAAGGTTGCAGGTTGGCTCTCTGGTCAGGGCACATACAAGAAGCAACCACAAATAGGTGGAAACAACAAATCTCTCTCTCTCTCTCTCTCTCTCTCTCTCTCTCTCTCTCTCTCTCTCTCTGAATCAATAAAAAAGAAGAAATAAAAAATACGAATAAGAAAATATTACAAAGAAAAAAATTCTCACTCCCAAAGGCAAACATATAATAGTGGCTCAACTAACACTGAAGCTAAAAAAAGGCTAAAAGGCAAAATTAGAAAGATCATGTATAATTATAAAAGTAAATTAAGAGATACACATATATACACATACATGAAAGTAGTAAAAAATAATGATAAAAACATAAACATGAAGGGTTGAGTAAAAATGGTAGTAATTTTAGAATCTGTTCGAACTTAAGCAACTATCAACTTGAAATAGACAGCTGTAAACATAGCTTAGCATATATGAAGCACATGGAAACCACAAACCAAAAATCTACAAGAGATGGAAGAAATAAAGAGAAAAGTATCTAAACACAACACTACAGAAAGTCATCAACATACAAGAGGGCAAGAGAAGAAGACAAGAGCAGAGAAAAACTACAAAAACACTCAGAAAACAATAAAATGGCAATAATTACATACCTATCAATAATTATTTTAAATGCAAGTGGATTGTTACAATCACAAGGCAAATGGATAAAGAAGCATACACACACACACACACACACACACACACACACACACACATACACACACACTGGAATATTACTCAGCTATAAGAAGAATGAAATAAAATATTTCCATTTGTAACAAGGATGGACCTAGAAAGTATTATGTTAAGTGAAATAAGTCAGACAGAGAAAGCTTTGACCTATGAACAGGAGGTCATGGTTTGATTCCCAGTCAGGGCACATGTCCGGATTATGGGCTTGATCCCCTGTGTGGGGTATACAGGAGGTAGCCAATCAATGATTCTCCCTCATCATTGATATTTCTATCTCTCTCTCCCTCTCCCTTCCTCTCTGAAATCAATTAAAATATTTTTTTTTAAATAAAGACATAAAAAAAGAAGTACAGATTGGTAGTTACAAAATAGTCAGGGGGATGTAAAGTATAGCTTAGGGAATATAGTCAATAATATTGTAACAACTAGAGGCCTGGTGCATGAAATTCGTGCATGGGAGGGGTGTCCCTCAACCCGGCCTACACCCTCTCCAATCTGGGATATCCCTCTCGCAACCCAGGACTGCTGGCTCCTAACCGCTCGCCTGCCTGCCAGCCTGATAGCCCCCTAACTGCTCCCCTGCCAGCCTGATTGCCCCCAACTGCCCTCCCCTGCCAGCCTGATCGCCCACAACTGCCCTCCCCTGCCATAACCTGCCTCCTCCACTGGTACTGGCCTCCTCCACGGAAGGCAGTGGAGACACCGGGACCAGCCTCTTCCGTGCCACACAGAGCTGTGGGACTCCCAGGCCTCACTGCGTGGAGCGGCCACCAGGCCCTGTCTCCGCTGTGTGTGAAGCCATCTTGTGGTGGCCATCTTATGGCGGCCATCTTGTGGCAACGTCGCACAAAGGCATCGCACGAGAGCGTCGTGCGAGGACGTGATGCCACCTAGGCTTTTATTATATAGGATAATACATGGTGTCAGGTGGGTGCAAGACTTATTGGGGAAACACTTTGCAAACTATATAATTGTCTAACCACTATGCTGTACATCTGAAACTAGTATTGTATTGAATGTCAACTATACTTGAAAAATAAAAATTAAAATTTTAAAGACTTGTTCTTTGGAATGTCAGTGGACTGTGTGTAATAGACAAGAGTTTTTAATGCCTTGAAAAGGTTGAGTCAGGACTAGGCTCTGATAAAGTCAATGACTTCCACTGCAGTAGACAATACTCCTTTCAGTATTTCTGGCACAAACCAATTCCTGTTGATGCTGAGAGCAACGAGTCATGACAATGAGTGGAGCATCTTCAGCAAAGCAGCCCAAGTAGACATGGTTCTGAGCTTCTGCAGTGCTCCATCTGTGCCCGGAGAACCAAAATGTTCTGTCCACATAAAGTTTTTCTTGACAAAGATTTTATACACACACACACACACTAGAGGCCCAGTGCACGAATTCGTGCACCAGTGGGGTCCCTCGGCCTGGCCTGTGGAATCAGGCTGAAACCGGCTCTCCGACATCCCCCAAGGGGATTGTGAGAGGGCGCAGGCCAGGCCAAGGGACCCCACCAGTGCACAATTGGTGCCGGGGAGGGACACGGGAGGTTGGCCAGCTGGGGAAGGACCGTGGGAGGGATCCCAGGCATGTCTGGCCCATCTTGCTCAGTCCTGATCAGCCAGATCCCAACAGCAAGCTAACCTACCAGTCAGAGCCTCTGCACCCTGTTGGTCAGTGCACGTCATAGCGAATGGTGGACCAGTCAACTGTCTGCCCCCTGGTGGTCAGTGCATGTCATGTGAGCGGTTGAGCAGCCTTAGCATATCATTAGCATATTACACTTTGATTGGTTGAACGGACAACCAGACCCTTCACATATTAGGCTTTTATTATATACTAGAAGCCCGGTGCACGAAATTCGTGCATGGCGGGGGGTTGTCCCTCAGCCCAGCCTGTACCCTCTCCAATCTGGGACTCCTGGAGGGATGTCCGACTGCCCGTTTAGGCCCGATCCTGGTGGGATTGGGCCTAAACGGGCAGTCGGACATCCCTCTCACAATCCAGGACTGCTGGCTCCCAACTGCTTGCCTGCCTGCCTTCCTGATTGCCGCTAATCGCTTCTGCCTGCCAGCCTGATCACCCCCTAACCACTCCACTGACAGCCTGATTGATGCTTAACTGCTCCCCTGCCAGCCTGTTTGCCCCCAACTTCCCTCCTCTGCCAGCCTGGTCACCCCTAACTGCCCTCTCCTGCAGGGTTGATCACTCCAACTGCCCTCCCTTGCAAGCCTGGTCCCTCTCAACTGCCCTCCCTTGCAGGCCAGGTGCCTCCCAACTGCCCTCCCCTGCTGCCCATCTTGTAGTGGGGGCAGGATCTTTGACCACATGGGGGCAGGATCTTTGACCACATGGGGGCAGCTATATTGTGTGTTGCAGTGATGATCAATCTGTATATTACTCTTTTATTAGATAAGATAGAGGCCTGGTACAGGGGTGGGGGCCAGCTGGTTTGCCCTGAAGGGTGTCCCAGATCAGGGTGGGGTTCCCTTGGGGCATGGGGCGGTCTGAGCGAGGGGCCTGTGGTGGTTTGCAGGCCAGCCACGCCCCCTGGCAACCCAAGCAGAGGCCCTGGTATCTGGGATTTATTTTCCTTCTACAATTGAAACTTTGTAGCCTGGGGCGGAGCCAAGCCTGCTGCTCCCTCCGGGGCGGCAGCCATTTCTGTGGCAGTTAATTCACCTTCTATAATTGAAACTTTGTAGCCTTAAGCTGGTGAGCCCAGCCAGGGTGTGCGGAAAACTTTGCTTCCCCTGTTGCCGCCGGCAACCCCGGCCTGCTCTCTCAAGCTCCATTCTGCCGCCATTTGTTTGAATTTGTTTACCTTCTATAATTGAAACTTTGTAGCTTGAGTGGAGGCTTAGGCCTGCAACGGCTATGGAAAGCTTGGCTTGCTCTGTTACCTGGGAAACCTTGCTCTCTGTGACTGTAGCCATCTTGGTTTGGGTTAATTTGCATACTCGCCCTGATTGGCTGGTGGGTGTGGCTTGGATGGTGGGCATGGCTTATGTAGCGGAGTGATGGTTAATTTGCATATTACCATTTTATTAGAGAGGATTCTTATTGATTTCAGAGAGGAAGGGAGAGGGAACAAGAGATAGAAACATCAATAATGAGGGAGAATCATTGAGCTGGCAACCTGGGCATGTGCCCTTGACTGGATTCAAACCCAGAACCCTTCAGTCCACAGGTCAACACTCTAGCCACTGAGCCAAACGGGCTATGGCGACAAAGACATTTTTTCATTATTTGGAAGTGGCTTGTCAAGTTTCCAAAAGGGGATTCAGAAAAATAGGAATACTGATTCAATGGCACTAGGGTACAAATAAAGAATGATAATGAAGAGCTAGTTATAATGAGAGGCATCACCTGTTTCATCCAGTTCTTTGCCTGTTGAAGGAAAGTGGTTTAGCAGCCAGTTTAGGGACCTGTTTCCAGACATTAGAAGACGGATCAGTGATACTAAAGGGGATGGTGTCTTTTGAAATGGATACATCTTCAGTTTTCTTCCTTTGCTCCAAGCCATAATCATTTCAAATATTTACAAGGTACACGGATTCATTAAGTTTCCTATAATGTGTGTCCTTCTTTGCTTGACAAAAAAAAAAGCACCACATTTTAAGGTTTCTCCAATACATGTTGGACAAGTCCAATTATGTTAAAGTTGCAGCCTTTTAATATATATATTTTATTGATTTTTTACAGAGAGGAAGGGAGAAGGATAGAGAGCTAGAAACATCGATGAGAGAGAAACATCGATCAGCTGCCTCCCGCACACCCCCCACTGGGGATGTGCCCGCAACCAAGGTACATGCCCTTGACCGGAATTGAACCTGGGACCCTTGAGTCCGCGGGCCGATGCTCTATCCACTGAGCCAAGCCGGTTTCGGCTTAAAGTTGCAGCCTTTTAAAATCAAACCTTTTCCTATGAAATGATTTATATAAGTCCAGTCATTTTCCTTAAAAATAACTTTAAATTCTAGCATATTTTACACATACAAAAGTACAGAAAATAATATAACAAATAGCATAGGTATCCCCATCCCTGAGATTTAACAAATTTTAAATATTTTGCAACATTTAACATAGATCTCTTTCCTTTTAAAGAAATGAAACAAATAACAGCAACATTACAGCTCCAATTTGTTCTCCCTCCATCTGTGCTCAGACATAACTAATAAGATGAATTTGGTTTATTTGTGTTTATATTAGAAAAGTATGTACCTGTGAAAAAATATATTATTTTACATTTTAGAAATTTATATGAAGTCTCATATTTTTCATATCTATTTGAAACTGTATTTTATGATGTTTCTGAGATGCTATAAATATTCCTTTGTACTAACAAACCATCCTATCTAATAATAGACAAATATGCAAATTGACCACACTTTCGCTACGCCCAAGCCACGCCCACCAGCCAAGCCACGCCCACCAACCAATCAGGATGAATATGCAAATTACCCCAACAAAGATGGTGGCTAATTTGCATATCAAGACAGCGTAGAAAGAAGTCAAGAGCTGCAGAAGGGAGCAAAGCTGCAGAGAAGCAAGCAAGCCGGTGGGAGGAGAAGGGAGGAGCTGAGGCGGGGCCGGGGGAGAAGGGGCAGGGCCGGGGGAGCAGGGAGGAGCGGAGGCAGGGCCGGGGGAGAAGGGAGGAGCGAAGGCGGGGCTGGGGGAGAAGGGAGGAGCGGAGGCGGGGCCGGGGGAGAAGGGAAGAGCGGAGGCGGGGCCGGGGGAGAAGGGAAAAGCAGGGGGGCTGGCGGAGAAGGCAGGCTGGGGGAGAAGGGAGGAGCGGAGGCGGGGCCAGGGGAGAAGGAAGGAGAGCGGGCTGGCGGAGAAGTTAGAAAAGCAGGGGGGCTGGCGGAGAACGCGGGGGCGGGGGACAAGGGAGGAGAGCAGGCAGGGCGGGGTAGAGTGCAGCAGGAAACCCTATTGCAGGATTTTTCCTGCAACGGGAACGCTAGTATATATATATATATATATATATATATATATATATATATATATATCCACTTTACTGCTAACTACAGGTAGTTTTTCCATTATTTCACTATTAATATCAGTGCTGCATGGATGGACCTAGAGGGTATTGTGCTGAGTGAAATACAAATACTATATAATTTCACTTATATATAGAACCTAAAAAAAATAAATAAATAAATGAACAAGCAGAAAAGAAGAAGACTCATAGATACAGAGAACATTTTAATGGTTGCCAGATGGGAGGGCAGTTGGGGAGATGGGAGAAAAAGGTAAATGGATTAAAAATTACAAATTGGTTGTTACAGAATAGTCATAGGGATGTAAAGTACAGCACAGGGAATATAGTCAATAATATTGTAATAACTATGTAAGGTGTCAGAGGGGTACTGGATTAATCAGGGTGATCACTTTTGTAAGTTACATAAATGTCTAACTACTTGGTTGTACACTTGAAACTAATATAATATTGTACATCAACTGGAATTGAAAAATTATAAATTATTAAAAATAAAGCAGTGCTGCAATAAACATTTACTTCCATGTGTGCCTGTGTACATGTCAGAGTTCCAGTAGGGAGCTACCAAGAGTGCAGTTGCTGGCTTATCAGGAAATCACATCTTCAACTTAACCAGGGAAAAAGGGAAACACTGTACTTCCTCTCCTCCCTGCACTTGTGACACTAAATGTTGAGGAGTGGGGGGTCCCACACCAACCAATTTTCCTACTCTCCGGACACCACCTGGATGTCCTACAATTCAGTTACAATACTAACTACCGGGATAAACCCCAGAGATTCAAGGTTTAGTCCCACAAGGTTGTAACAGTGACGAAAGATAACTTTTCCAAGAATTTTGAGTGTGAACATGAAAAGAGAAATAAGACATTGACCAGATTGGATTCCAGAGTCAAGGGAAGTATTTGTGTTTTTTTTTTTTTTTCTAAGAGGGTGTGATAGTCAGAATAATGGTCTCCAAAGAGTTCCAGACCCTAATCCCTGGATATTGTGAATTATTAAATTACATGGCAAAGGACAATTAAGGTTGAAGATGGAATTAAGGTTGCTAATCAGTTGACTTTAAAATAGATTATCTTAGATTATCCAGGTGGTCCCAACGTAATGTTAAAAGTGATGCCAGAATGGCATCACTTGTACTAAAAGCCCATGCTTGATACTAAACTTGGATTTAACACTTACCCTAATTGTAGTTTTGACCTTTTCCAGAAATGTATTCTTAACCAGTCTGGAATTTTCTGGTCAGCTCTGATGACGTTATCTGTCACGAGAGCCATCTGCATTCCCCCAAAGAACAGGCAAAGTGCATGATAAAATCCTTCCTGCTCTCTTGGACCAAAGATATCCTGTACTAAAAATAATCCTTTCTTTCCTTTTGCTAATAGCTTCCTTGCCCCACCCTTCTTTTCTATAAAAACCTTAAACTTTGTACACTCCCTCCGAGTACCCTTCTAGTTGTTAGATGGGATGCTGCCTGGTTTATGAATCACTTAATAAAGCCAAGTAGATCTTCAAATGCACTCATTTGATTTTTTCTTTTTTAACAGTAATCACCCGGATCCTTAAACATGGGAAAGGGAGGCAGAAGAGAAAATCACAGGGATTTGTGACTATAAAAGAAAGGTGCAGAGAGGACAGAGAGCTGTGACATTGCTTGCTTTGACAACGGAGGCAGGGGGACATGAGCTGAGAAATGTGGGTGGCTTCCGAGGCTGGAAAAGGCAAGGAAATAGATTCTTTCTGCGAGTTTCCAGGAAGGAATGCAGCCCTGCTAGCCCCTTGATTTTAGCCTGGTGTGACCCGTAAGACTTCTATCTATAGAACTGTTACATAACAAAGTGGCATTGTTCAAGATGCTAAGTCTATGGAAATTTGTTACGGTAATCCTATATAATAAAAGGCTAATATGCAAATTGCCCCCACGGGTTGGAGTTCGACAGACCGGGAGTTAGATGTGCGCTGACCACCAGGGGGTGGTGGCAGCAGGCAGCTGGGGGAAGGGAGGCCCTGGTTGGCAGGTGGCAGCCGCTAGGGACCCTACTCACGCACGAATTTTGTTCACTGGGCCTCTAGTAAATAGATAACTAATACAGAGGGTATTACCAGAATTCATTTGTACGTTGAAGGGAATGATTTCATAGAGAAGAAATTGATTATGAATGAGAGGAGAACATAATTGTAGGAGCAAACCCCTTTGAAAAGGAAATTCACAAACAGCAGATAGCCATTGACAGGGGTAGATAACTTTCTCTAAGGGTAAGAAGGCAGAGAGTAGGTTGGGAAATAGGAAAGTGGGAAGAGCTGTCTTAGGAAGATGAGGAGCTCCACTCGGATGGGTCCCGGTTAGTCCGTGAAGTATGAAGGCAAGGTCATCAGCTGACAGTGAGGTCAGGATGCGGAGGTATTGGAGATTTAAAGGACTGCTGTGAACTAGTTATAAAGCACAGGAAAGCAAGCTTATTAGCATTGCACGATTTCCAAACAGTGTGAACTGCCTAGTTGAAACTGTGATCATGCATGTAAGGTAGGGTTAGGAAGCATGCTATACTGTTTGTTTTTACAATGGCAAGGCTTAAAATATTTTTTAATTTTATTTTTCAATTACAGTTTATATTCAATATTATTTGTATTAGTTTCAGGTGTACAGCATAGTGGTTAGACAATTATAGACAATTACAAAGTGTTCCCCAACATTTTCAGTACCCACCTGGCACCATACATAGTTATTACAATACAGGGTGGAGCAAAAGCAGGTTTACAATTGTGACTTTGTGAAACAGAGTTTATTCCTGTATTATTATTTATCAGTTATTGTATTATTTTCCATACAGACAACTGTAAACCCGCTTTTGCCCCACCTGGTATTATTGACTATATTCCCTATGCTGTACTTTATATCCCAGACTGTTTTATAACTACCAATTTGTACTTCTTAATCCCTTCACCTATTTTATCCAGTACTCATCCCCTCCCTTCTGGCAACCATCAGTCTGTTCTCTGTGTCTATGAGTGTTTCAGTTTTGTTTGTTCATTTATTTTGTTCTTTAGATTTCACATTTAAGTGCAATAATATGATATTTTTCTTTTTCCGGCTGACTTATTTCACTTAGCATAATACCCTCTAGGTCCACCCATGTTGTATCAAACGGCAAAATTTCACTCTTTTGATGGCCAAGTAATATTCCGTTGTATATTGTACCACAGCTTTTTTATTCACTCCCCTATTGGTGAACACTTGGATTGCTTCCATACCTTGGCTATTGTAATATCGCTGCAATGAACATAGGGGTGCATATATTCTTTTTTTCAAATGTTTTTATTTATTTTTTAGAGAGAGAGTGAGAAGGATAGAGAGATAGAAACATTGATGAGAGAGGAACATCATCGATTGGATGCCTCCTGCACTGGGGATTGAGCCTGCAACCAAGGTACATGCCCTTGACTGGAATCGAACCTGGGACCCTTCAGTCCGCAGGTCGACGCTCTATCCACTGAGCCAAACTGGCTAGGGCAGATGCATATATTCTTTGGAACTAGTGTTTTGGATATCTTCAGATATATAACCAGAGTGGAATTGCTAAGTCACAAGACAGGTCCAGTTTTTATTTTTTGAGGCCCCTCCATACTGTTCTCCACAGTGGCTGCCCCAATCTGCAACCCCACCAGCAGTGCGCCAGGTTCTCTTTTCTCTACATCCTTGTCAGCACTTGTTTGTTGGTTTATTGATCATAGCCATTCTGACGGGTGTGAGATAATATCTCATCATGGTTTTAATTTGCATTTCACCAATTAGTGACTTTGAGCATCTCTTCATGTCTATTGGCCATCTCATGCCATTCTGTTTTTAACTAACCTTGTTTAGATGAGCAGGTGCAGGCACAGAGGAGGTTAAACTTTGGAACTGAAACTGACTAAGGAAGTTTGGACATGAAAAAGAGTGATAGAGCCCTAGCTGGTTTGGCTCAATGGGTAGAACGTCAGCTTTCGGACTGAAGGGTTCCAGGCTCAATTCTGGTCAAGGGCACATGCCCAGGTTGTGGGCTCGATCCCCAGTAGGGAGTGTGCAGGAGGCAGCCGATCAATGATTCTCTCTCATCATTGATGTTTCTCTCTCTCTCTCTCTCTGAAATCAATAAAATATTTTTTAAAAAGAGTGATAGGTAATAAAAAATTGGCATGATCAATAGATCAAAAATTGGTTGGAGTAGGGATACCAGAGTCTGTGTGCTGGAGGGGTAGGAGGTGGTGGCTGGAAAATGGGATGTTTAAACTGAGATTTTGGAGGTGCACTGACTAGTGATGACAAAGTCAGGAGACTAACCATGAGAATGCCTAACTGAAGAGAGTAAAGAGGAAATGGTTACTGGAAGTGAGGTCAAGTGTCTGAGATGGGAGGAGATTGGATAGATTATCTTTGTATGTTATCAGTAAGAAAGGATATAAATAGAAGGCAATGGGCCAAAGCTAAGGTCCTCAGTAAGTCAAAGTGACTGGGAAGTTGGTTGATGACAGCAACAAGGAGGTTGCTCCTTGTGGGGGGTGGCAAGTCTGAGGGCATTAAAGCTAGTCTCTAGGAAATCCTTTCAGCCATCAGATGTGTAAAATAAGCAGAGGATTCTATTTTTATTGACACCTAGTCAAAACAGAAGTTCTTTCCTATTGAGAATATATTTAATCATACAAGGTATAAAATTAGAAATGGCCAGTACATTATTTTCTTTTTTGATGGAAATAGTGCCAAATAGAATTTATGAGTTCCTGTGTTTGTGGTGCACAAATCTATACATTTGTACTACAAATGGAGGATAAAGCTGAATGGGAAGTCACATATTTTATGCATAACAAATAATAATAAACTCAATAATAATAATGTAGGTAAAAGAGTATTATAGAAATATGTCAGAGAGTAAATTATGAATAATTTGGTTGTTTTTCCAAATTTTTATAATACTTATAACATTTTTCACTTGTTAAAATCTATAATTTTAAAAAAATATTTATTTTCTTACCATTCTTTTTCTTAAAGAAGATTGTATAAGTGTCAGGCACCACAAAACCTAGATCTTTCCTTGATAGGCCATAAATCTGGCCAAAGATTACCAGCAGTCAAATGAAAAAGGGAAAACTCGCTCATAGTTTTACTGTGGTTGAAAAAAAAGTATCAGAAGAGAAATACAACTATTTTTACTATTAATGTCAGACATTTTTTCCTAGGTTTTTAATAATAGGAGTATTCTGTAATATAATGGGCCTCATTTTCAAAATAGCCTACAGAAAATACAACACATTTCATAGAGCTCTTTCTAATAATGTCAATCCATAGGAACTTATGATTTCACTCAATGACGAGGGAAATAATAGTGGTCTCTACTGATCGGACTTCATTATGGATTAAATTTATAAGTATCTAGAAACCTGCCAAATCGATGGATTGGATTTCCTGTTAAACATTAACAGATTGAACACACATTTTATCTCTACTCCCTCAAGTAACTTCATTAAAACAAAAGTAAAGTGATAAACCAGTAATAACAAAGAGGATGGGAGAGGAGAAGAAAATTTTGGAAGATGAAAGATAGAAAACAGATAAACTTTAGCAGAGCAAAGTGAATTCTAACCACCTGCAGCAGACAAAGTGAATAAGAAGTAATATACTATATATCCTGAAGAACCAAAACATAAAGCCAGGAAATTGGAGGCAGCAGCAGACACCTCTGAAAGAGAGCAAAGGTTGGGTGGGGGTGAAAGCAGAAGGATTCCGAAAATCAACATAAGGAAAAGTTAGGTTCAAGAAAGAATAGCAGATAAGGACATTTGAAAAATAAATATGAAGGGTTTTTTTGTTTTTGTTTTTTTAATATATATTTTATTGATTTTTCACAGAGAAGAAGGGAGAGGGATACAGAGCTAGAAACATCGATGAGAGAGAGACATCGACCAGCTGCCTCCTGCACACCCCCCACCGGGGGGGATGTGCCCGCAACCAATGTACATGCCCTTGACCGGAATCGAACCTGGGACCTTCCAGTCCACAGACCGACGCTCTATCCACTGAGCCAAACCGGTTTCGGCAATATGAAGGTTTTTATTAGCAGAAACAGTTAAAAGAGTTCAAAGTTCTGGGGTTTTGGGAGTGGAAAGGGTAGGTTGCTGTCTTTTGCTATAATCCTTACAGAACTAAAATATTTAACCTTTAAAACTGTGTGCATGTACTATTTTTATTTTAGAGGGTGAATTGCATAGACTCCAGGAACATTTGCATTGAAGGCAACATGGCTATTTCACAATACCCTGTTAATTATTTCAACACATACAAAGAGGCTATTTCACATCATAGCTAATCCACTGCTTGGAAAACATTACGAAAGATTTAACATTTAGAATACATTTCACCGTGACATATTAAGATGAATCTATTCCTGGCTGGTATGGCTCAGTTGGTTGAGTATCTTCCCATACACCGAAAGGTCGCTGGTTTGATTCCAGACAGGGCACATGCCTAGGTGCATGTTTGATCCCCAATCGAGTGTGTAAGGGGGGCAACAGATCAATGTCTTTTCTTCTCTCTCTCTCCCTTCCCCTCCCTCTTTCTCTAAAACAAAACAAACAAACAAAACATTAAAAATAGATTGAATCTCTTTGTTTTGTTATCATCATCATATTTTCCTTTATTATTGAGGGCAAGTGAGTCATCAAAATTAGCTATTTTAGGCTAGCTCAGAGCTTCTCAACTGGGGAAGATTTTGCCTACCCCTCCTTCCCCCGAAAAATTGGCAAAGTCACAAGTGGGGGTGGGGGGTGATACTGGCATCTGATAGGTAGAAGCCAAGGATGCTGCTAAACATCCTACAATAGACAGGACAACTCCCCAAACAAAGAATTATCTAGTCCCAAATGTCAATAGTGATGTGGTTGAGAAACCAAGATCAGAGTCTCTAAGATGATTTCATCTGAATGCTATACATAAAGATTGATGATATGCAAACATTTTGCAATTTAGGACTGACTCAGCTAAATATTTCGGTGCAATGTTGGAAGCAGTTTGGCTGTGAAATATATGTTTGGGAATATTGAGAATGGTAAGGTAAAGACAAAGGTATAATAAGTAACAATAATAATATATAGTGCTTTGTACTTCAATAATCTCTTTCATCCTTGGTTCTTAGGGCACTTTATAGACTAGTAATAACTACTTTGGTACTCACATATTACCTTTTATCTAAGGATCTCAGGCACTTTCACAACACTCTCACAATGTAGGAAGTATTATTATCCCCATTTTATAGGTAAGTAAACAGAGGCACAAAAGTTAAGCAACTTACTCAAAGCCACGCAAGTCAGTAATAGCCAACCTTCCTGACGCAGAGCCTATTAATATAAGAGAACTGGTCTAAGAGATGCAGTGACAAATTTATGTGGCATAAGTATTATCCTAGTTTATTCAGCCTGTTGGCCTGTTGTTTTCAGGTTCATATTTTGTATTCAGTATCTTATCTATTTTTTGCCTAACTCCCCTCAATCCCCAACATCTTAGAGACCCAGGACCCTGTTTGATATCCTATTAATAAAAGGGACTATATTTACTGAGTGCCTTCCTTGAACCAAGCACACTTAAAACACTGTCAATTCTTATAACAGTTAAAAAAATATGGACTGTTATTGCTGATTTTTATCATAAAGAAAGATGAGTTTCAGATAATTTAAATAACATGCCTGAGACCTCTCAGCTATTTATGTGTGTATCCAGGCTGACTCTCTCCTCTCTCCACTGCATCCTGCAGCCCCTCTAAGCACATGAGTGTGAATCTGTTTAATGTCCAACCCCCTCCTCTCCCCTCCTAAAACGCAGAAAACAAACTAATAAGCCCGTAGCGAGGAATTTCAGGGGGTGCACCCGGGTTGATACCAGCTAGGCCCAGCCTTTTAAACCCATCCCCAAGGAAGGCCTTTAATTTTCTAAGAATTTTTCCCAGAGCTCCCTCTTGGTTGCCCCTGTGTTCACCCCAACAGCCAAACCAGAGACCAGAACTGTGCGAGCTGCTCTCTGAGGAATAAATAGCAAGTGAATCACTTTCTTCTGTTCTCATTCCTGTCACAGGGCGCACACTAACTGCCCACCCACCATGTGTCACCTGGGCAAGGCAAAAGAGGAATACTCAGTAGGAAGAAAGATTGATGTTAGGTAAGAGGGTGACTCAAGGCTCGCCTACTTTTCACCAAACGGTGGCCTGGCACTTGCACCCTACGCCCGGCGATGTGCCCTGGCATTATGATTACTTGGATAAAGTGAGCTCAGTCTCCTCAGGTCCCTGTCCGCAGCAGCCCGCCCAGCCCGGGTGCAGAAAGCTTAGACGACCTGCACGCGAGGATAAGATGTACCTACTACCCTAGGGCGCATTAAGGATAGAAAAAGGGAGGCAATCACCGCCCCAGCTCCTATCAAATTAGCATCAGTGCAGCTTCAGTGCTTTGATAGGGAGCTTTTGCTGCTAAATTCACTATTTGCAAAGAGGAGGTGTAGAGGCAGGGTTAAGAAAACTCGAAATAGGATTGAGGCAGCCAGTGCAACACCCTGTCGAAATGTTTCTAATTTTCTCTTTTAGCCCAAGATCACGGTAAACTCTTGATAATTCACTGCCCGTTTAAGTCCCTGCTTTCAGGGAACCTTTTCACCAGGAGGGTGACACTTTCCTCACAAGGGCGGTGCTGGGCTTCAGTTCCTTCTGTGCGGTCCCCGCCGTCCTAGGACCTCTGAGAGGGGGCAGCGAGGAGGGGCAGGACGCGAGGGCGGTTCCCCCATCCCGGCTACGCGGGCCCTGAATCATCCCAAGTTGACTGCACTTTCCCCCTCAGCCAGCAGCCTTCCGACTTTCCCTCCAAGACTCCGTCTTGTACTTAAAAGGAAGAGCGGTGGGAGAAGGGAGAGGCGGAGGAGCGGAGCAGGGCGCGGGGCGTGGAGAGCCGTTCCCGCCCCGAGACCCAGGCGCCGCGAGGCCGGCCGCCGCGGGGCCGCGAGCCCAGGAATGTGCGGTCCGGGCCGCCGGCCGGCGCGGGCGCCGCGCACCTGAGCGCCGGGGGCGGGGCGGCGGCGGACCCACCCCCCGCGGCCGCGCCCCTCGGCCCGGCTCGGCCCTTTCCGTCGGCTTCGGCGGCGCTCGGCTCCCTGCCCGCCCCTCGCTCCTTCCCTCCTTCCCTGCCTCCCTCGCTCCCAGCCCCGCAGAGTCGGGGGCTCCGGACGGCGACTCGGCCGTGGTACCTTGGGCGCGGCCGCTTCGGCTCACCTGGGCGCCCAGGCCCAGCCCCGCGCCGCGCCCCCCAAACTTGTCCCAGGTAAGGGCTGCCCCGGCGCCCGCGCCCCCCACGCCCCCGGTCCCTTCCTGACTCGGCCGGACCGCTGGCGTCTAGCGTCCCTCCTCCGCGCCGAGCCCGGGGAGTGGGAGCGACGGTGGCGCGGACCCGGCCGGCAGGAGCCGCAGCGAGCGCGGGAGATGCGACGGGCCGGGCCGACAGGTGGCGGGGTCTGCCCGGGTCCCCCGACCGCCGCCGGCGCGCACCCCCGAGTGGACGGGGCGGAGGCGGGGGTGGGGTCGTGCCTGTCCCCTCCCCTCGGGGCGGCGATCGCCGGCCGCCGTGTAGGTGTGTCGGAGGGAGCCCTGCAGGTTGGGGACTCGGCGGCCGCTCGCCGGCGGGACTGGTGGGCGCGGAGGCTCCGGTGGCGGCTCCGCGGGGCAGCCCCTCTGGCGGCGCGGGGACCTCACGCTTCCCTCCCGCCCTGTGTGTTTCCCCGCAGACCGCGGCGGCCGGGGACCGGGCAGCCCGCGCCTGCGGCTGTTCGCTCGTCTCTGCGGGGCCGCGCGAAGGAGGCGGCGGCGGCGGCGGCGGCCGGGGCCGGGGGCGGCCGGAGGTGAGAGCCCGGCCGGCCCGCTGGGAACATGGCGACCGGTGGCTACCGGGCGGCCGGCGGCAGCACCACGGACTTCCTGGAGGAGTGGAAGGCGAAGCGCGAGAAGCTGCGCGCCAAGCAGAACCCCCCGGGCCCCGCCGCCGCCGCCGCGGGCGCGGGCGGGGGCAGCGGCGACGCGGCCGGGAAGCCCCCGGCGGGGGCTCTGGGCGCCTCGGCGACCGGCGCGGCCCTCGAGCTCCACAACAACGTCCCGGGCGGCGCGGCCGCACCTGCCGCTGCGGGGGGCGTGAACTGCGCGGCGGGCCCCGCGGCGCCCACCCGGGCGGCCCCCGGCCCGCGGCGGCCGGAGGATGAGCCCCCCGCCAGCGCCGCCGCCTCCGCCTCGGGGGCCCCGCCGGCCCGGGGCGAGGAGGAGGAGCGGGACGGCGCCCCCGAGAAGGGCAAGAGCTCGGGCCCCAGCGCCCGGAAAGGCAAAGGGCAGATCGAGAAGAGGAAGCTGCGGGAGAAGCGGCGCTCCACCGGCGTGGTCAACATCCCCGCGGCCGAGGTGAGCCGGGCGGGGGCGGGGGCGGGGGCGGGGGCTGCTGCCTCCCGCGTCTTCCTCGGGGGCTCTCGGTCCCGGGCCCAGAGAGTTCCCACTGTAGCCCCCGCTGCTTGTCCTCTCGGGCGGGCAGGGGGTGATGGAGTTTTACTCGGAACAGAGGCTCCCGGGAAGTTCCCAAACCCGAGCCGGACACGTGCTTCTTTCTCGGGCTCGCAGGCTGAGGTCTCCCTCCGACCCAGGATCCGTTTCTACGGCGGTGGAAGCACGGCCCCTGGCTCCAGAGCTCGCTCGCTCAGACTTGTCTTTTTTATGCCTGGTCAGTTAGAAAAATTGATTAATGGTGATGACGACAGATTTTATTTAGTGTCTCACGTGTCCGGCTCAAATGATCAGATTGTTTATCTCCTCTCCTAGCAGTGTTTAGTAGCACCTGTGAAGGAAAAGAAGCCTTAGCCTGAGTATATCCAAGACAGCTTTATCTTGCAATCACCCAAGATGAGAATATCCAAATGAATACATGCGCTTTCCACACACACACACACACACACACACACACACACACACACACAGTTTTTTTTCTGAGTAATATGTAGGACAATAGGAACGCTGTAGCAACTCACATTTTTTTCTGGGACGCTCTCTCCTCGATTTAAGTGTTTGGCTCTGTGTGTTCTGGAAAACATTTGTGGTAAGGTTGGTTTTTTGTTTTGTTTTGTTTTTTTTGAGCAGTCTCAAAACATGTCTGCAGGCAGTAGCATCTTTCCATTAGAGTGACTGGGGAGACATTTTTACTTAGTGAATAGCGCTGCACCACTCTACCCACAACAAAACAAAACAATCCTATACAAATTTTGATTACTTCAATAGTAGCTCACAGGTTTTGGGAAGTGATTCAACAACCTTGCTTCACCCAAAGTAGTTAGTTGCATCTTTTTCTCATTGGCTCTTTAGGTTTTACTGTTTTTTTTTTTTTACTCCTGGTCTTCAATTCATTCAACTTGGACACCAAGAAGATAGTAAGGATTACTAACTTCAATTGTGGTTCAAGTAGAAGCATTGGCATTAAGTTAGGGTGTATATCAAACATACCCATATTTTTAAGTCTTAATATGATTTCTGCACCTGGAAAATCAGTTTGTCTTTGAAGGGTATATTTTTGTGAGTGTTTCAGGGAGATTTTTATCAGCCAGCAAAACTGTTCACTGTGGTTTGCTACTTGCACAAAAGATCTGTTATTCATTAAATTGTTTAAGAAGGAATTCTAAAAGTGGTAATCAAATTTCTAGGTTTTTTTTTGTTTGTTTAGTTAAAAATATGAAGATTAAGGGGAAACTGAAGACAAGGCTTTGGAAAAACTACATTCCTCAACTTATTTTTAAAAGTAGCTGAAGGTCCAAATAAAAGAACTTGTCATTTTCAGTCTTTTCCTCATTATTCATCTGACAGGGTTCTTATTTGGGAAATACATTGTCAGATGTTAGATTTCATTATTTGTCTGGCTGCTTGTGCTAAAAAGATACATTTTTGTTTTATTTTAACAAGGGTAATGTTTACTGAGGGAAATAAGTATGGTGTATCTTGTGAGATCCTAAGAAACATCCTTTGTTAATACTTCTGCTTTGGGTAAGGAACATAGTGCTGAGAATGTAGATGACTCCCCATTACAATTGAGTCTAATACTCTGGAATGTTTTTCATTTGGGTGTTGGCAACTCCTAAATTTAATCTTCCTTAAAAACAAACAACCCAGGGTACCATTTTTTTTTTTTTTTTGTCTGTGGAATTTGAACCTTTTTTATTGAATGGGGAATTGAGGACTGCTTTCTTTTTGTGGTTACTATGGCTCTGTTTCATGCTGTAGGACTCAACAAAACATGGTCATGTTTTACCATAGTATCTAATTAGCAGGCATGCTTCTTGATGCCTCCTCCCCATGTTTTCAGTTTAAAAAAAAACAACAATGTAAGTCTTTCAGATTATTTTAGTAGTGGTAAAAGATATGGCCCAAAACGTGAAAGGTGAACCATTTTCATATCTTTTGCTTACTGATTTTTAGAATTTGTGCCACTCATTTCTGTTAGTTGTTTCAACATTGAGAAGACCAGATGCGGAGCTTTGTGGGTGATACTACTTAGCACTCCTGTTTTAAAAAGTTAATATAATATTTTTCAATTTTTTCAGGTATCAAAACAGAAAACCACCAATCTGTCTGTATTCAAAAGTAGACTTGTATTATATATAGTGTTGAGTAAGACTTATTTTCAAACCCTATTCCCAACCAAGTTTATATTAGATTAGCATGTAATTTGTATGCAAAGAGCTTATTTTAGTGATTGATGAACAGCAAGTTCCTTCAAGAAGTGTTTATTAAACATGTGTGTGACACATTCGTTGTGACTTTAATTAATTCATTTTACTAACTACCAAGTATTATAAATTGTTATAAAGGTACCTGACAGCAGCTAAATATACCAAAAGCAACTAGAAGGCACTTCAGGAAGGAAGCAGGTCAAAAACTGAAAGCAGTGGGTGAAGGTAAAATACTGGGTGGATACTGGGTCTGATGACTGTAATAAAAAGTGCAAATTTACAGATGCTTATTAGTGAGATAAACTTTAGTTCTAATTTACAAAGAGATTTTTTTAAAAAGCTTTTTTCTAAATTTTTTTTTGGGGGATAGCCCATATTGGATATTGGATATGACATACTTTCTGCCAGTAATTATTATATATGTTTATTAGATCAGTCAAATACTTACTACATGTTTGTATCCAGGTAATATCATTAGCATTGTGATGAAAAGAAGAAGTAGCAAGACTGTAATCTAGGAAGAAAGCTAAGGCATCCTATATAATAAAGAGCTAACATGCTAATTAGACCGAGCAGCAGAACGACCTTCCAGACGAAGCCCTGGCTGCGAGGGCCGAGCACCCGGAACTACAGAGCCCCTTGCATGAATTTCATGCATCGGGCCTCTAGTAATTACATGAAAAACTTAAGAACTGAGTTAGTTTAAAAGTCATCTTAATAGTTTTAATTAATTGCTTTTAAGAAATATTGTGTGACTAAGGGGAAGAGTTGATTGGCTGAGAGAGGCTATTGAAGATGAGGGTCTTGAGCTAAGTCTTATGTTTCTATATCCATATATTCATACATTCATGTATACATACCTGTTTGTATAGTATTTTAAGAGTGCAGTGGTACTTATTGTGGCAGCACATTATTATCATGTGAGGATCTTAACAAAATACGCTCCTGTGCTGATTACTCTTGCCCTCTTCCTCCCTGACCCACTCATGATTTAGTGGGTTTGGGATGGATCCCAGGCAATAATATTTTGATAAGCTTCCCATGTGATTCTAATGTGAGTCAAGGTTAAGAACTATTGGGCTGCAGTCCGGGTTACTGAAATGAATAGGACACAGGCCTTGCCCACAAGGGACTCCCAAGTAATAAAGGCAGTTGTGGTGAGTACAGTGTTAAAGTACAGCCTGTTTCCTGAGCAGGGTACATAACTCAAGGAGGAGGGATATATTTGAGGAAGACTTCCTAGATAGTTAATACCCCTGTTTTCAGAGTGCTTGTTATTACTGTTGAGTAGGTTTGCATGAATGGGTTAACAGATGATTACCATAGAAAATAAACTCCAATAGGTAGAACTCAAATGACACTAAGGTTTTGATTTAAATAGAAAAGGTAACATATATTGAAAATTCATTTCATAGTAGTTGGCTAAAGTACTTTATGTGTTGTCTTAATTAATGCTTGCAGCAATCCCATGTGGTAGTTATATTTACTCTTTTTATCCCCATTTCCAGAGGAAGTAAAATGGATGCTTAGAGAGTTTAAAATGACTCTCGATCACATAGAGGAATATTTTAAGTGTGTGTGCGTGTGTGTCTAGGGAAGGGGAGTTTTAAAGAATTAACCTGCCTTTCATTATTTACCTTGTTTCCCTAGATTTTTTTTTATAACTTTTTATTAGAGGTTATCTTAAATAATTTAAACATCTAAATGGGGAAAACAGTGAAAGTATGGAATTGAATAGAACTTAAGGTCAAATTTGTAGGCTCAGAGATTGCTTCTGACCCTCTAATCTATAGTTTGCTTGGCAAAATTTTGCCAGGCCTTCAGCAAAATATAAGGCTATTTTTGGCTAGTAGTCAGAAAATGTGGATCTTTGATTTTACTTGAGTGATATGTTGTTCTGTCAAGGTGGGATTTTAACACCTACTCCATAGTTTAAAGGAGCATTTTTAAATGAGCAAAATGTAAGTAATTACTCAGCATATTTGTTGAACATTATATGGGACAAGTTCCACTTAGTAAACTTTATAAATCCAGGTAGATTAAGAAATGCCATTTGGAATGCCCATTATATTCCAGACTGTCTACCTACCTGTCTATGTGGTGAGTCAGGGGAGGAACTAATAGTGAGTCAGAGTTGGAAAAATATAGCATAAACACTGAGGTTGCTTAATAAGATATAAGCCAGACTTTCCTAAATGTTTTACTTCATTGATAAAGTAAGTTGAATTTTTAATATTATGATTTATAGTGAGTTATCTAAGATGAGATACTTTTTTCCATAAAAATAATTATGTAAATAAAGTAGATGACATTTATGGTGTGCTTTATTAAAGTGCCAGGCACTCTTCTAAGCACTTTACATATATTGGTGCACAACCCTAAGGGAAGATGGGGGCCTGCTGAGAGGGTAAGTTACTTGTCTGAGTTTATGGTAAGAAGCAGAGTAGAGGTAGTCTGCCTTCAAAGCCTGGTGCTTAATGTTATTATATACTAGAGGCTCTGTGCACTAATTCATGCATGGGTGGTGTCCCTCGGCCTGGCCGGAGATCGAGGCCTATCTGGGGGCCGGTTAGCTGGGGGGAGGGGCTGTGGGAGGTTGGCTCTGGGAGCGCACTGACCACCAGGGGCAGCTCCTGCTTTGAGCATCTGCCCCCTGGTGGTCAGTGCACATCATAGCAACTGGTTGACCGGTCGTTCCAGTCATTTGGTCGTAACAGTTGCTTAGGCTTTTATATATATTGATTAGTGTATTATACGCTATATTCTGAGTTTAATAAATACAAGGATTATTTTAGTAAAATATAAGATACTAACATATTGCTATAGAATTTGAAAATGGCCATATTATAAAAGGCAGATGAAGTGGGACTTTATTGGAAAAATTTAGCAAGTAAACATATTAGCATTGGCATTAAAATTCTTATTTAAAATCTTCATTAAGCTAGTGGCCTTATTTATGCTCTTTATTAGTTTTTAGCATCTGTGATGTAAGCCAGAAAATAATTTTGCTATTTAATAGTAATGCTAATATAATGTCTTAGAAGTTTAAAATTATTGGGAAATATTAGAATTTGACATTTTCTAAGTGTTTTTTCTTTTCCTTTTTAAAAAGTGAGATATAATTTACATACCATAAAATTCACCCTTCTAAAGTGTTCGATGTTTGTTGTTGTTAATCCTTGCCTGGTATTTTTTCCTTGAGTTTTAGAGAGAGTGGAAAGGAGGGAGGGATGGGGAGAGAGACAGAGAGAAACATTGATGAGAGAGAGAGACACGAGGAATTGAACCCTCAACCCTTCAGTGGAGGGCTGACACTCTAACCACTGAGAAACACCGACCAGGTTTTAAAGTGTTCCATGGTTTTTAGTATATTCACATATTTGTGCTCTCAAGTGCTTTTATATTTTCATCATAATTTTTTGTTATGTTCCTAGAACCTGAGGTACCTAAGTCTTAGCTCCCCATTCAGTAAAGAGCAACAGTTTTCAAAGCATAAGAAGCTATTAAATTAAAATAATCAGCCCAGCCAGTGTGCTCAGTGGTTGAGCATTGACCTATGAACCAGGAGGTCATAGTTTCATTCCTGGTCAGGGGAGGTGCCTGGGTTGGGAGCTCCATCTGCAGTAGGGGGCATGTGGGAGAGGGCTGATCAATGATTCTTTCTCATCATTGATGTTTCTCTCTCTCTTTCACAGAAAAAATGAAATTAATGGTAATGGTAGAATCTACTTAGTTTTAAGTTTCTTAAAATTTGGTGACCTATTACCATTTGTACTGGAGTTTAGTGTAAGGTTTTTAATTTAACTGAATGTAACATATCAATTTATTTAAAATTTTGCATATCATTCATGGAGATCTGCAAAGCTCCAATATCTAAACCAATGATTTTCAACCTTTTTCATCTTAGGGCACATGTTAACTAACTACTAAAATTCTGTGGCACACCAAAAAATATATTTTTTGCTGATCTGACAAAAAAAATAGGTATAATTTTGATTGAGTTACAAAGATAATAATAGAATTTACCAACCCTTTCTGCTCCAAAGTGACTTTCTAAAAAAAATCAGGTGCTGTCCTGGCTAGGTGGCTCAGTTGATTGGAGTGTCATCCTGTATACCAAAGGGTTGCAGGTTCAATTCCTGGTCAGAGCATGTACAGGAGGCAACTGATGGATGTTTCTCACATTGACATTTCTCTCTCTACCCTAATTCCCCTCCTCTTTCTCTCAAAATCAATAACATATCCTCGGGTGAGGAATAAATAAAAAAATCTGGTGCCTATAGTTATATATAAGGATTTCTGGTACCAAGAATTAACCAATCAGATGTAACCTTATCCTATCTAATAAAGAGGGAATATGCTAATTGACCATCACTTCATCACAAAGATGGCTGTACCCACAGCTGAAGCCAAGTTCTGTAAGAGCCTTAATGAACAATCAGCAGGGACCTGAGGCTACGCCCTCCCCCGCCCCTGTAGGGCTTGACAGGGGACTTCAGGCTGCGCCCCCCACCCTGGCATCAGGCTGGGGACCTCAGGCCATGCCCCCCGCCCCAGCAGGGCTTGCCGGGGACCTCAAGGTGCGCTTCCTGTCCTGGTGCTAGGCTAGCGGACCTCAGGCTGCTCCCCCCGCCCCAGCGCCAGGCTGGGGGACCTCAGGCCGCACCCCCCACCAGGTGGGGCTTGACAGAGGACTTCAGGTCACGCTCCCACCCCGGCACCAGGCCGGGGGACCTCAGCCGCGCCCCCTGCCCCAGCAAGGCTTGACGGGGACCTCAAGGTGCGCTTCCTGTCCTGGTGCTAGGCTAGCGGACCTCAGGCTGCTCCCCCCGCCCCAGTGCCAGGCTGGGGGACCTCAGGCCGCACCCCCCACCAGGTGGGGCTTGACAGGGGACTTCAGGCCATGCCCCCCACCCCAGCACCAGGCCGGGGGACCTCAGTCGCGCCCCCTGCCCCAGCATCGGGCCAGGAGACCTGAGGCTGTGCCCCCCTGCCAAGCTGGGCTTGACAGGGGACCTCAGGCTGTGCTCCCCACCCAGTGGGGCTTGACGGGGGACCTTAAGGTGCACCCCCAGTGCTGGGTTGGGGGAACTCAGGCTGCGTCCCCTGCCCAGCGGGGCTTGACGGGGGACCTGAGGCTGCACCCCCCTGCCGGTGGGGCTTGACGAGGGACCTGAGGCTATGCCCCCCCTCCCGGTGCCAGGCTGGGTGACCTGAGGCTGCGCGACCTGAGGCTGCGCCCCCCAGCCTGGCGGGGCTTGATGGGGGACCTCAGGCCATGCCCCCCACCCAGGGGGCTTGACAGGGGTTCTCAGGCCATGCCCTCCACCTGGCGGGGCTTGACGGGGGACCTCAAGGCACGCCCCCCGCTCCGGTCTGGGCTGGGCGACCTCAGGCCATGCCCCCCATCCTGGTGCCAGGCCAGGGGACCTGAGGCTATGCCCCCTGCCCAGCAGGGCTTGACAAGGGTGGGACTGGCCGGGTCTGGATCTAGCCCAATGGGGCAGGGGCTGGCCGGGTCTGGATCTCACGATTTTGAGGCACATGTGGGTGGGCAGGGACTTGACTCTGGGTCCCGTGGTGCGCCCCAGACTCTGACAGGAGGAAGGTTTTCATATACATTTTACTAATTTTCTTTCATCTCTGACACTACTATTATAGAGAAAGGGGAAATAGCAATATTAAATTATTTCCTCTAATTATTCCCCTTTTAATGTGCATGAATTTCGTGCACCGGGCCACTTGTTATATACATATTTCAAAATAGGGCCTTCAACCATCGACTATTGTTGTGTTGGCTGTTATTTTTTTTTATTTGACAATCTAAGGGAAAAGAGGTCAGTGCCCCTGACTGAATAGTCAGGTATTACAAAAATTCTTGCTGTACACTGGTTAAAAATCACTGATCTAATCATTTGGAAACTTTGAGTCAGAGCACAAATGGTGTTTTAGACCACTTACAGTGTTAGTATGTTACTTGGATTAGTGTCCTAAAAGCTGTGTGTAGTTGGGGGAGTAGGGGGCACTACCTGTATGTTGTTTCCTCAAAATGCTGATTACTGAGGTTCATCTCAATCTGGGGGAGGGGAGGGATTATCTGAGACTGCATTTTAACATGTTCTTGAGTAATTCTTGTACACACTAAATTTTAGGAAGAACTGACTTAAATGCCCTGTACTGGTTTATCGATATCTCACATGAAATTGATACTATTATCTAATAGGATTGTTATATGAACCAAATCAAATAATATTTGTAAAATGTTCTAAAGATGACCAAATGACAAGTTATAGTTGCTGTACAGGTTACAATGACAATTGGTTTTTGATGTCTAATGGAAATTTCTTTTTGGGATGTTAAGCATTCTCATTTTTTTTCTTCTAATTAAACTTTATAGATATTTTAACAGACAACTTGATCTATTTGGAAATTCATTGCACTTTACAAACATTTACGTAACAGTCATATTGCATATATAATGTAAAACATTATATATGCTTTGTTTCTTGTCTAGAATTTGTTAGAAGCTTAGACTACTGAAAAAAGCCTCTAACAATTTATTTTGGCTGATACAAGTATTACTGCTCCAGCTTTTTGTTTGTGTGTTTTCATTTGCATGGAATATCTTTTTTCATTCCTTTACTTTTAGTCTGCTTGTGTCTTTAGATCTGAAGTGGGTCTCTTGTAGGCAGCATATATACAGGGTTTTTTTTTCTTTCCAATTTTTTTATTAAGGTATTATATGTGTACATATCTTACCATTGCCCCCCCCACCCCACTCCCATATATGCCCTCACCCCCCAGAGTTTTGCATCCATTGGTTATGCTTATATGCATGCATACAAGTCCTTTGATCTCTTATCTCCCCCACCTCTCCCTAACCTTCCCTCTGTAATTTGACAGTCTGTTTGATGCTTTACTGTCTCTGTATCTAACTTTTTGTTCAAGTTTATAATGTTCTTTATTATCCATAAATGAGTGAGATCATGTGGTATTTTTCTTTCATTGACTGGCTTATTTCACTTAACATAATGTTCTCCAATTCCATCCAGGTTGCTGCAAATGATGAGAATTCCTTCTTTTTTATGGCAGCATAGTATTCCATTGTGTAGATGTACCACAGTTTTCTGATCCAGTCATCTGCTGACGGGCACCTAGGCTGTTTCCAAATCTTAGCTATTGTAAATTGTGCTGCTATGAACATAGGGGTGCATATATCCTTTCTGATTGGTGTTTCCAGTTTCTTAGGATATATTCCTAGGAGTGGGATTACTGGGTCAAATGGGAGTTCCATTTTCAGTTTTTTGAGGAAACTCCATACTGTTCTCCACAGTGGCTGCACCAGTCTGCATTCCCACCAGCAGTGCACGAGGGTTCCTTTTTCTCCGCATCCTCGCCAACACTTGTCGTTTGTTGATTTGTTGATGATAGCCATTCTGACAGGTGTGAGATGGTACCGCATTGTTTTTTTGATTTGCATCTCTCAGATAATTAGTGACGTTGAGCATGTTTTCATGTGTCTCTTGGCCTTCCTTCTGTCTTCTTTTGAAAAGATTCTGTTTAGGTCTGTTGCCCATTTTTTTATTGGATCATTTATCTTCCTTTTATTAAGTTGTATAAGGTGCCTGTATACAGGGTTTTTTTTGTTTTTGTTTTTTTTTGTTAATTTAGCCATGCTGTGTCTTTTGATTGGCGCATTTAGTCTATTTACATTTAAAGTAATTGTTGATAGGTGTTAGCTATTGCCATTTTATTAATTGTTTTCTGATTATTTTTATAGTTCTTTTCTGTTCCTTTCTTATTCTCTTGCTCTATTTTATAGGTTGATGATTTTCTATGGTGCTATATTTGGATTCATTTCTCTTTATTTCTTATAAATCTCCTATAGATTTTTGGTTTGTGGTTACCATGTGCTTCATATATACTAAACTATGTTTATAGTAGTCTATTTTAAGTGGGTGGTTGTTTAAGTTCGAACACATTCTAAAATCACTACAGTTTTAATCACCCTTTCCATGTTTATGATTTTATCTTTATTGTTCACTTCTTTTGTGTGTGTGTATATCCCTTAATTTATTGTTGTAATTACACATTATGTTTCTACTTTGTCTTTTAAATTTTGTCTTTTAAGCTTTATAGTTGGTTGATGTACTGTTTTTACTATTTGCTTTTGTCAATGAGCATTTTTTACTTTCTTATATTTTCTTATTCATATTTTAAAAGGACTTCTTAAAGAAATCCCATTAACATTTCTTATAGTACTGGTTTAGTGGTGATGAACTCCTTTAGCTTTTTCTTGTCTGAAAAACTTCATCTCTTCTTTGATGCTAAATGAAAACCTTGCTGGGTAGAGCATTCTTAGTTGTAATCCTTTGCCTTTGAATATTTCTTGCTAGTTCCTTATGGTCTGCAAAGTTTCAGCTAATAGTGTTATGGGAGATCTCTTATATGTAATCAACTGCTTTTTTTTAATGCTGTTTTAAGATTTCTCTTTGTTTTTTAACCTTTGGCATTTTAATTTTGATGTGCCGTGATATGGGCCATCTTGTTCAGCACTCTATGCACTTACTGGAATTTTATTTCTATTTTCATCATCAGGATTTCAGTCATTAGTTCTTCAGATATGTTTTTAATCTTTTGTTCTCTTTCTCCTCCTTCTGTTACCCTATGATATGGAATGTTATTAACCTTGATAGGTCCTTTGAACTATCCTCCTTTTAAAAAATTCTTTCTTTTCTTTTTGCTCTTCCAATTGGGTGTTTTCTACTACTTTGTCTTCTAGATCTCTGATTCATCTCATTTGATGTTTATTCCTTCTAATGTATTCATCATTTCAGTTACTGTATTCTTCGTTTCTTACTGGTTCTTTTTTTTTTTTAATATATTTTATTGATTTTTTACAGAGAGGAAGAGAGAGGGATAGAGAGTTAGAAACATCGATGAGAGAGAAACATTGATCAGCTGCCTCTTGCACACCCCCCACTGGGGATGTGCCCACAACCAAGGTACATGCCCTTGACCGGAATCGAACCCTGGACCCTTGAGTCCGCAGGCCGACGCTCTATCCACTGAGCCAAACCGGTTTCGGCCTGACTGGTTCTTTTTTTATGTTTTCTGTCTTCTTGAACTTTTCACTGAGTCCCTATATTCTTCCCCTCAGTTCATTGAGCATCCTTATAACCAGTTTTTAAAACTCTGTATCTGGTAGATATCTCATCTCCATTTATTTAGTTCTTTTTCTGGAGTTTTGCCGAGTTCTTTCATTTGGGACATGTCTTTGTCTCCTCGTTTTTGCTGACTCCCTTTGTTTCTATGTATTAGGCCATCTCCCAGTTTTGAGAGAGTGGCCTTATGTAGAAGGTGTCCTGTGGGACTCTGTGGCAGTCGCCCTCATCACCTGTGCTAGGTGCTTCAGGGGTGTCCCCTGTGTGGGTTGTGTGTGCCCTTCTTTGTAGTTGGGCGTCAATTACTGTTGGTATGTCAATGGATGGGATTGACTGTCAGGCAGACTGGTTGAGAGGGCTGGCTGTGACTACAGTGGATGAGCTGTTTTGGGTTGACCACATGGAGCAGGAGTTGCTTTAGTGGGGCTCTGGTGCCAGCTGAGTTTGCCTTTTGGGTGTATTGTTCCTGGAGCTGGATAGGTGGTGCACCAATGTGCTCTGAAGCCAGCTACCAGGTGTGCTGGATCTGGGGCCTCGTAGAAGGGACTTGTTGCAGGCCATGGCCCACTGCTACTTATGCTGGGTTTGGGGCCTCTGGTTGGTTGCAGCACAAGCAGCAACCAACCACAGATAACTCCAATGTATTAGTAATCTGTGTTTGGTTGCTGCTTGTGCTGGGCTTGGAGGCGCTTGGGACAGGCTATGCTGTGAACTGAGGCTAGCTGCCACTTGTGCTGGGCTTGGGACCCTTGGTGGGTGCCACATTGTGAGCTGAGGCCAACTCTGCCCCTTGTGCCAGGCTTGTGGCTTCTTAGTGGAAGCTATGTTCCAGGTCAATACTGGCCACTGCTTATGCCGGCTTGGATCCAGTTCATGGGAGTTACAATACAAGTTGAGACTGGTCGCCACTGCTGGGTTTGTGGCTGCTTAGCAAGACCTACAAGGCATGCCAAGGCCAGTGATGCTTGTTTGGGGTTTGTGGACCTTTGAGAAATTTTGGGAAAGTCCGCAGGCTGAGCTGATGCAGGCTATGTTGAAAAGCTGCTAAGAGGCTGAGACGGAGTAAGTTGGGTGAAGGGAGGTGGTCTCCGGAAATCACTGGGGCAGGGGATGTGGTGTTAGCCAGGTTAATGGAGAGCACATATATGGTACCTGCCAGGTAGGACCAGCTGGGTAGGAGAATAGTTCAACAAAGGAGTAATGACACATGCCAGCACTTCCATCTCTAGAAAAAGTTGCCCTGATCCTTTCCGCTTCAGCCCTGCTCCTGAAGTTAGTCAATTTAGTTCCTCCCTGTATGTTCTGGCAATTTTTGAGCTGCTGTCCCTGCACTGGGACTTATAGTGAGTGGGTTTGTGAGTGTCTGAGTCTGTGCATGGTCTCTTTAAGACTTGCAGCTCCTTGGTCTCTTGCAACCATTTGTATCTCTAGCACATAATCTCTGCTGTTTTTTCACAAAAAATAAAAAACACATGGGGACTCCTCTTTTCTGCATTGATTCCTGAGTTGGGGAGCTTGGACCCCTCCTCATTGGAGACCTCCACAGCTGAGATATCCCTCTCAATTCTTAATTGCCACACCATGGGTGTGGGACCTGCGGGTTCTGCACCTCTGCCCCTCCTACCAGTCCCACATGGCTTCTTTTTTATATATTCAGTTATAGGAATTCTGTTCATTTCGTCTTCAGTTGGCTCTCAATGATGGTTGTTCTATAATCTAGTTGTAATTTTGAAGTGTTTGTGGGAGGAGGTGAGCAGAGTTTACCTGTTCTGCCAACTTCTCTGGAAGTCCTCAGTCTGTTGTGCTCTGGAGAGTGCACAGTAAGTTTTCAATAATAGTCTCATTTGTTTTAACTCGTGTTGAATTGAAAGAATATGGGCTGTTGTATTATGAAAGTGAGTATTTTGTTGGGGTTTTGGTGAAAGAACACAACAGAGAATTTATGTCATAGATTATAATTCTGTGACAGCTACAAATTTGTTTGCAAGCTCTTTATATAAATTCTAGGGGACTAACTGATGAGACAAGTAAAAATCATAAAACACAAGTTGAAATACAGAATGAAAAAACATCTTTTGTAATAAAATTGACTTCAAAATATACCGTTTAGTATTGTTTATCTATAGTAGCGATTTTCACCTGGTGTACTGCAAGAATTTTTAAAACATGCAGTAGCTGACTATTTAGTCAGAGGCACTGACCTCTTTTTCTTTAGATTGTTAAATAAAGCAAACAATGACAATAGTTGTCCAGTGTAAATGAATAAAAATGGCACCTCTGTTTTTGTCAGATTAGCAATTTTAGTAATTTTGTGTGCCATGAGATGAAAAAGATTGAAAATTGATGATCTTTGGGCATGTAAATGAACTACTTAATCTTATTTCTTAGAGAAATTTGCAGGTTATATAAAGTATGGAATGATTTTCTATTTTGGAATTTCTTGTAGAATATTTTTAGTAGTATTCAAAAAGAATGGAAATTTCAGTTATGAAGAGCAAAATTAACATTTAGAAGATGGTACTTGAAGAATCTATACTAATAAAAGGGTAATATGCTAATTAGACTGGATCCACCAGACATCTTCTGGACGTCCGACTTCCTTCCAGACAAAGCCACGGTGGCGGGGGCCGAGGCAGAGGTGGTTAGGGGCGATCAGGCCAACAGGCAGAAGTGGTTAGGGGCGATCAGGCAGGCAGGCAGGTGAGCGCTTCGGAGCCAGCGGTCCCAGATTGTGAGAGGGATCCCAGATTGGAGAGGGTGCAGGCCGGACTGAGGGACACCCCCCCACCCGTGCACCAACTTCATGCATTGGGCCTCTAGTATGAAATAAAAGTAAGATTATATTAGCTGAAACAGTCAAAGAAGTTACTTTGAGGTTTCAAATTTTTGATAAGACTTTGATATTTTATAATGCATTTATTATTATTTTCTGGTAAAAGTAAGTTTTTTTAAAAAAATAATGTGTTCAATGTAGTTTCTTTGCAGAAACACAAGGAAAGAGAAACATTACCTAATATCTTATACATAGCAATATCTGTTTTCTGTATATCTACATAAAAAATGGGACCACATTAATACATATTCACGTATTTAGTTATTCATTGTGGGTATTTTTATGATGTTAGTATGACTTCAAAAACAGGAATGGATTTTTGTGTGTGTGTGTGTGTGTGTGTGGAAAATACCCATAACATAAAATCTTAACCATTTTTGTACATTAAATATATTCACATTGTTGTGCAACCATCACCATTCTCCAGCCTTTAACTCTTTTTATCTGATAAAACTGAAACTCACCCTGACTGGTTTTGCTCATGGTTAGAGCATTGGCTCTTGGACCCGCAGGGTTGCGGGTTCGATTCCCGGTCAAGGGCAAGTACCTTGAGTCCAGGTTCCCCAGCCCCAGTAGGGGTGAATGTGGGAGGCAACCAATCAATGTCTCTCTCTCACATCAGTGCTTCTCTCTTTCTTTGCTTCCTCCCTCCCTTTCATCTCTCTCTCCTCCCTCCCTTCCAATCTCTCTGAAAATCAATGGAAAAAAATATATACTCGGGAGAGGATTAAAAACAAAACAAAAAAACCCCTGAAACTCTATACCCATTAAACAATTACTCCCCATTCTACCATCTCAGCATCACCTGGCAACCACTATTATACTTTCTGTTTTTAGCAATGGAAATGTTCGTGTTATTTGATATTAGAATACTTAAGCATTACTTGATTGGGAAAGGACCCTGCTGCTTCTCTGCCCTATTATGTAGCTTTCTTAATGGCGGATTAATAAGTCATCTTAACATAAACAGCTCCCCTTCCCCCACCCCCAACATGCACAAACATATTGGGTATCCTGAAGCATTTTCAAGAAGAGTGTTTGGGTCTTTCAAAATATTTTATAGGTACTAGGACTTTCACATAATTGTGAAGGATGCCCAGAGTTGGTGATTTTTTTAAAAAAAATCCTCCTTTATACCTTTGATTTTGGTGGAAAATTGGTCATCAGAACTGCAATAATTATAAGTGTGGGTAAGCTGTTAACTCAACATACAAGTTCTTAAAACTCACTATGGCATGCAAAATCACACAATAAAAACCACAGGGCATATGACAAATTGAGTTTAGGGACATAACACTAAAAAACTTTGTCAGTGACATGTAAAAAGATAGAAACTTAATAAAGACAAGAACAATTTTATGCTTGTTAAATTGTGAAGAAATACGTAAGTACTATAGTAAATATGACACTTGACCTCAAAAATGATGTAAAGTTTGCCTGGCTGGCGTGGCTCATTGGTTGAGCATTGACTTATGAACCAGGAGGTCATGGTTTGTTCCGATCAGGACACATGCCCGGGTTGCGGGCTCGATCCCCAGTGTGGGGCATGCAGGAGGTAGCCGATCAATGTTTCTCTTTCATCACTGATGTTTCTTTCTCTCTCTCTGAAATCAATAAAAATATAATAAAAATGTTATAAAGTTTGCTTGTAGAAGTGGATGTCAAAAGAGTTGCAACTTGTGATGTGGTGGAGGAAGGATTATCTGAAATTGGACTGAAAGTGTAGCACCAGGTGTGGATGGGTGTGGCTCTTAACACATGCAGTGAACTGAGCTGCCTGGCAGATGTTTGAGGCGTGTGCATTTTGTGTATTTCTATGTGGCTGGGTTGTGTCTTTTGTGCTTACCTAGTGATTCTTGCAGTTGTACATGAGCAAACGTGAAATTTGTCTCATGCTCAGCATGCTCCCTAATATATTGGTTGCCTTTATTATCCAATTTTTTAAACAAATGTTACAGTGTTACAAATATATACCCACACATATACATCTACCTATATATGCACATCCATTATCCATTTATCCGAAAAATATAAAACAGTGGCTCGAGGAAGATCTGTTCAAGTAATGAAATTGAGAAAGGGCTAGGGAGCAGACAGTGACTAGAGAAGAGTATACTGTACAAGTAATGAAATTGAGAAAGGGCTGATTACCTGATTGCTAGGGCAGTGGCAGTGGAAAAGGAATGGATGGATTTGAGAGTATTTCATTGATATTAAAAGATTATGTAATGATGTTTTGAGCTGGAAAAGTCTTTAGAGATCATCTAGTCCCATGGTCGGCAAACTGCGGCTCCTGAGCCACATGCGGCTCTTTGGCCCCTTGAGTGTGGCTCTTCCACAAAATACCACGGCCTGGGCAAGTCTATTTTGAAGAAGTGGCATTAGAAGAAGTTTAAGTTTAAAAAATTTGGCTCTCAAAAGAAATTTCAATCGTTGTACTGTTGATATTTGGCTCTGTTGACTAATGAGTTTACCGACCACTGATCTAGTCCATTATAAAAAAGTATTAACTTGGTTTTTCCAGACTACTTCTGTCTCAAAATTTAAGTTGTATTTCACCCTCAACCTTCAGCTGAGTGTAGCCCAGAACCTAACTACCCTGATACCTTCTCAGAATCTTGCTTATTTTATTCCTTTCTTAAATAATCAGCCTTTCCCTTGGTTTATCTTGCCATGAAGAAATTTGTCCTTAATTATGCTTCACCTTCAATTTGCTTTTTTCCTTATTGCTCATTTTAAATACGTTGTTTTCACCTGCGAACTTCCACTTCACTGCTCAGTTCCTACTATTCTATGGAAATTGATTTCTCTTGAGGTTGCTTTCTACTTCCTAATTGCTAAATGTGACTGCATCTTTTATATTTTCAACCTATTTGATCTCACTGTACCATTTGCCCTTCTCTCCCTTGGATGCAATAACATTTTTGTAAGATTTTTTTTGTTTAGTTTTATTCAGAAACATTTGAGTACTCTAGGCTCAGTGCTAGATGATACAAAGATGAATTTCAAACTCATCAGTCTTTAAGGAACTTTCAGAATTTATTCAGAGAAAAACATAATGTTTTAGTTCAGGTTGCTATAATAGAATACTATAGAGTGGGTGGTTTACAAACAACAAAAATTTATTTCTCATTGTTCTGGAGTGGGTGGTTTACAAACAACAAAAATTTATTTCTCATTGTTCTTGAAGATCAAGGTGGCAGCAGAGTTGATGCCTGGTGAGGGCTTACTTCCTGTTCACTCTGACTCCTCACATTGTGGAAGGAGTGAGAGAGTTTTCTTGGGTCTCGTTTATCAAGGCTCTGTGCCATTTATGATGGCTCCATCCTTATGACCTGATCTCATCCCAAAGGCTGAACCTTCTAATACCGTCATAGAGGAATTTGGGGGAGACACAAATATTCAATCCATATCGGATAACAAATTACTAGAATTTTGTGTAATAAGAACTATGATGGAGAAAAGAACAAAATACTCAACTAGCTCAGAAGGAAGCCACCGATTACAATAAGGGAGTCAAGGAAGGCTTTGAATAAGATAAAGTATTAAGCCTGGGTCTTGATTGGTAGTATCCCAGTGGAGAGGGGGACACAGTTACATCCTAGGTAGAGCAAATAGCATGTGTGAAGGCACAGAGCCAGGAAATAATAGCATTCTATCACATGCCAACTGTATGCTGAGCATTGTGCTGGGGGCTTTCCATGCTTTATTTCTAATCTTCACAATAACTCACAAGGTAGATTTTTTATTCCTCCTTTTACAGGATGAGGAAGTTGAGCCTCAAAGAAGTTGTAACTTGCCCAGAAGCCAAACTGGCAGAACTTGGATTTGACTCCAGATTTGTGTGGCTGCCAATTAGTGCCCACACATTGGTTATCATTGTTGGAAAGAGGGAGGGGATATAATGTAACAGAGGAAACTTTAATGAGCAGATACTTTATAATGGGGAATGAATGGAGAACAGCTCAAGAGGGATGATGCAGAACAGTTGTGATAGATCTAAATGTTATGCCAAGGAATTCAGACTCTATTCTGCTGTTCTTTGTTAGTATTGTTGGCTAGGCATTTCCTTCCTCTGTCCATACCTGTTTATACAATAACTCTGACAGCTTCTGGAAGCAAAATGTTTTGCCTGCCTAACTTGAAATCATTAAGAGGATTTTCTTGTTCAGAGACAGATATCTATTCAAGAATAGTAAATAATACAAAATCCTGTAAAAAGAAAATGTATATAATAGAACAAATAAATCCAGATTTCCTCATGGTTAAAATGAAATGAGAGAATAGGCTCTAAATAAAGTTGTGCCAAGTGGTTCTTTTTATTACAAAAACTAGAGGCCCGGTGCATGAATTCATGCACAGGTGGGGTCCGGCTAGCCCGCCCTGATCGGGGCCGATCGGGCCGGGCCGGCGGGGTGGAAGGGATGTGGGAGGTTGGTGGGCTGACCCCACCCCCTGGTTAAACTCCTGGTCGAACTCCCAGTCAAGGGGACAATTTGCATATTAGCCTTTTATTATATAGGATAATTCTGTACTGAAGATAGATTTGGGAACAACTTTTTTTGGAGGAGCAGAATGGAATAGATATAGGGCTCTAGTGATATTAAATTGCCAGATTCTGTTCTGAGTGTAACCATGTATAGCTTAATATTGTGCCTGGATTTAGACTTTGTCCTGTACTTGATATAAAAGCAGGTGTTTATTCCATTCCCAGTTTCTTCCAGTTCATCTTAGAATACAGGTGCTAAAGAATAGGCACTGCCTTTGAATCTTTTTCCACATATTTACTTAACTTCTCCAATGTTCCTTCCCTCCCTTCCATCTGCCCTCTATTTTAGGGGAAGGCAAGTGCTTCTTCAGACTACGTTTTAGAAATAGTGTTTGTTTATATTTGATTATATAAAGGGAATGCCTTCTTATTGCAGAAAATTAGAAACAAACATCAAAAACAGGATTGTGTAAAGTTAAGCTATAGATTTTATCAATTGGAATACAGTCTTCCATTTTTATTTTTATGCGTTGGGATTATACTCTATGTACATTTTTATAATCTACCTTTAAATTTGACATTATATCTTAAATAGTATTTCCTTTTTTAAAAAATATATTTTTTTTATTAACCTTTTGCACTCGGATGTTGAGTGTGACTCGACACGGTTAGCATTAGAATAAAGGAATCGAGAAAAAAGCAAGCGAGTGCAAAGGGTTAATTTCAGAGAGAAAGGGAGAGGAAGAGATAGAAACATCAATGATGAGAGAATTATTGATAGGCTGCCTCCTGCATGCCCCCAACTGGGGACTGCACCCAAAACCCAGGCATGTTGTTTATTCCATATATCCCATGTTGTTTATTCCATGGTTCGAGTGGGAATCTAACCATGATCTACTGGTTCATAGGTCGATGCTCAACCACGGAACCACACTGGCAATATTATTTCTGTTTAAACTTTTTGAAAACAGAGCTGTTAATTACTGCATACTTTTGTTTCATGAACATAATTTCTACCATCCAATGATAACTATTACTTTATAGTTTTGGTATGTACGTAGTTCTTGAGGATATTTTATGCATACACTACAATAAGTATATTTATACATTCAGAAATTTAGTCATCTTACAAATATTATACCCTTTTTGTTTTCAATATCTTATGAACATCTTTCTTTATATGTCAGTAAATAAATAGTTGTGTTGTTATCCTCAATGACTACAGAATATTCATAATTTGGATATTCCAGTAATGTTACAATACATTTACTAGCTTCTTATGTCAGACACTGAATTAGGCCTTTTGGACATTTGAGTTGATGTATCTCTTCTATTACCAGCACCATCAGGATTTAGGCGAACTCTAATTCATGTTTTTGTCTTTGAGGAATTTATAATCTAATTTGGAGAAATAAGATTATATAAGACCATTTTGGAATGTTAATAAATATATAATAACATGTTAAAGTTTGTGCCATACTGTTAGTACCGAGAAGTGAGAGATCCCTGAAGTACTAAATGGTCCTGGAAGTTTTGTGGAGCGAGTGTGAGATTTGAGCTGATCTAGAAGGACTGATAAGAATGGACAGATGAAGAGGAGAGTCATATTTCAGACAGAGAGAGCAGAGTGGGCAGTGGTACAAAGGTGATAGTTAGCCACCTGATCGGTATAGAGGGTTTACATTTGGAAATAATAATAGGTGGCACTGGGGAGCAGGATTGTTAATTACCTTAAAAACTAGGCTGAAGAGTGTAGGCTTGATGTGTCAGCCTATAGGAGAACTTGAGCAGGATATATTCGTATTAGTGAAATTAGGATTTTAGCAAGATCAGTTATTGGGCAGTGGTGTGCAGAATAGGTTAGAACAGTGGTTCCCAACCTTTTTTTAGCCATGCCCCACCTAAGCATCTCTAAAATCCTGATGCGCCCCCGTGACATATAATTCTTATTATTCAAAAAGTGAACTATTCCTGTGGAGGAAGCCTAAAAGGCCATTAACTTGGTCTAAACAATCTTCCAAAGAACATGGCATCCATGAAAGAGAAAAATAAAAGAATGAAAGGACAGTTGAAGTACTGAGGAAGAAATCACTAAGAAATTGTTAAAAAAAATAATAATATGAAGTGATGTGATATGAAAAAATAGCAAATGAAGTTTCAAAACATAATAAAGAACTGAAAGGCATAAATATGTCACAATATATATTTATATACTGTATATGAGACCCCTAGAACCATAAGAAATGCAAAAAATTCACTGTTAATAACTAATTCTTGAATTGCCCCCCTTAAAAATCAAATTGCTCCCCCTGTTGGGCATGTACCCTATGTTGGGAACCACTGGGTTAGAGGAAGGAGAGAACAGAGGCAAAGAGATGAGTTGGGAGGTTGTCATATACCAGTTGGGGAGACATTATATGTGAAGTCATTAGAACATTGTAGTAGAATATAGCTTATAAATCACTTATACTACAAGCTCGTTTTTAGAATATTTTATTGTTTTGATTATGGATGAAAAAGGGTATTTGTCTTTCAGGATAAGTAAGCCATGTTAATAAATAACATTTGTGTGCTTACTAAGTCTGGCACTATTTAAGATCTTTCTGGGTCATTAACACATTACATTTTAGAAAAACTCTAAGGAAGTCAGTGCTCTTCCTACTTCACAGATGATGAAAGTGAGGCCCAGAGAGGATAAGCCATGTTGAATTTCTGATCTGAGGAATTAGTTGCCAATTTTGCCCTTGTCTCTTAATTTTTTTTCCCCTGTGCTTCTACCTTCACAATGGGAAACCTGTACCATACTGTCTTGATTACTGTACTTTATAGTAAGACTTGAAGTTGGGTAGTGTCAGTCTTCCAAGTTTGTTCTTCTCCTTCAATATTGTGTTGGCCATTCTGGGTCTTTTGCCTCTCCATATGTAAATTTTAGAATAGGTTTGTCGATAGCCACAAAAGAACTTGCTAGGATTTAGATTGGGCCTTCATTGAACCATCGATCAAGTTGGAAACAACTGTCATCTTGACAGTGAGTCTTCCTACCATGAACAGGGAATATCTCTCCATTTATGTAGTTCTTTGGTATCTTTCTTCAGTTTTATACTTTTCCTCATATAGATATTTTACATATTTTGTTAGATTTCATTTATTGGGGGTGGAAATATAAATATATGTTTTTAATTTCAAAACCCACTTGTTTATTGCTGGTAGATACAAAACTGGTTGATTTTTTAAATATTAACCATGTATTCTTTAACTTTGATATAATTATTTATTAGTTCCAGGAGTTTTTTTGTTGATTCTTTCTGGTTTTCTATGTAGATGATCATGTCATCTGTGAACAAAGACAGTTTTCTTTCTTCCTCCCCTGTCTGTGTACATTTTCTTAATGAATTAACTAAGACATTAGTTTCATTTAAGTTTAAATTACTTGATTTCATGGTAATCTTTGAGAATATAGTTTTAAAAATGAACAGAAAGACCCCTTTCTAATTTATTAACTTTCCCTGTATTTTTCTTTTAGTTTGTACTTAGTTCTTTAAAAACATTTTGTTGTTAAAACTGTTTACATTGTTAAAATCGGGGAAAATAGTAAAAATTTGCTCTGGTGCAGAGAATGAGACAGTGTGATTAACAGTCTTCTTTCCTATTTTGAACAAAAGCCAATCTATAGTTTTTTGTGTTCCTGTAGGTTAAAAATGTTGACTTTTTTCCTTAGGAAAGTAGTCTATTAAAAATAAAGAATAACTGCTGTCCATATAGAATAACTTACATAATAGCTTCAGTATACTTCTCCATTTATTATTTGATCTTTAAAAAAAAGAACACTTGAGAGTTACTCAACTAAGGATAGATCATTAAGGTATTTATTTGTTAAGAGTTGCTCCTTTTTGAGGACTTGAAAATGAAGAATAATTTAAGATGAGTATTAGATGGGAAGAAATTATTTAAATATGTTTCTTAGTTACTTAAGTTCTATGGATATGATGACTGCATTTCCCAAACCAATAATAGGATACTTGAAATATAGGTGATCCTGGGATAATACTCTTATTTTATGCCATGCAGGGAAAGTTCTAAAACCTCTGTGATTCATAAATCTATTATGCAAATTACTTAAAGATTCTGTTAAGATCATTGTGCAAGAAGTTTTCAATTTAAGATTATTGGTTTTATGTCCTTAATCTTTAAATAGCCTCCATTGGATGGGGAATTCTATATAAAGTTCAAGCCAATAACTTTTAGGGCTAGTCTTTCAACATCTCCAGGACTGAAGACTTTCAAACCAAAATGTGAAGACAGTGTGATTGATGTATCTGAAATGGGAAAAGACAGGAGTGAAATTATTTTAAAATGCACTCATTTCTTCCTTTTTTTCACTCTGTTTTGAACTTTTCCTCCATTTCAGGGTCTGGGCCAGAGACACAATCAAAACTGTGTGTGTAAGGATGCTGGTGTTTGTTCTATTGGGATGAGAATCTTTTCTTCTAGTGTGAAGTCCCCAAATTGTCTCCTTATATTTGACCTCTCTATAACCTTCCTTTTCTAGAAGTTATTTTGTTGCTTTTGTTTTTGTTTTAATATTATTGGAGGCAAAGAGTTTAGAAGTAAGATGCTAGAATAACCAAAGACAAACTGCTTAGAGCTGCCTAGTGAAGCAGAAACAACACATCATGAGGCAGCGTAATTGAAGGAAACATGATTATAATACCCTGTGGCATTATATGGAAATACATTTTCTCCTAATTTGAAACATTAAAAAACAGCTTATATTGTAGAAAAATCAAGTGAACAAAGGTAAACAAAATAGTATAATTAACCCTGTGTATGACCCATGTTCAATAATTATCAGCTATGGTCAATCATACTTATTTCCCCCAATTTATTCTGTTATTTTGAGGCAACCCTAGAATCACATAATTTTATTTGTAAATAGTATAAATTTGTAAAAGATAAGGAACCTTTTAATGATAACCATAATACCACTATTAAATATAACTGATAATTCCTTAATATCAAATATCCAATGTTGACATTTCCATGATTTTCTCAATCATGTTTTTTTCTATTTAGCCCAAATAAGGTCTGTTCACTACAATTGGTTGCTATGTCTCTTAACTTTCTTTTAATATTTACATTCTTCTTTCATTCTTTTGCATCTCATTTGTTGAATAAAGCTGATCATTTGTTCTCTAGTGTTTCCTATAGTCTGGATTTTGCTGATTGCATCCCAATGGTGGTGTTTAATGTAATACTCTGAACCCTGTATTTCCTGTAAAGTAATAGAATTTGGTTTAAACTAGAAGTCTGATCAGATTAATGTTCAATTTGGGGGCAGTGGCAAGAATACTTCATAGGGAGGACTACTTCCATTAGGAGAAAAATGTCTGGACAGCTCTCTTTCCTATGATGTTAGCAGTTATTGATGAATTGCCTAGATCAGCTATGCCCAAACTTTTTTCTATTATTATTTATTTATTTTAAAAATATATTTATGGATTTTGGAAAGGAATGGAGAGGGAGAGAGTGATAGAAACATTAATGATGAGAGAGAATCATTGATCAGCTGCCTCCTGCATGCCCCACACTGGGGATCGAGCCTGCAACCCAGGCATGTGCCCTGACTGGGAATTGAACCGTGACCTCCTGGTTCATAAGTCGACACTCAACCACTGAGCCACACCAACCAGGGTAATATTATTGATGTTTACCTTATTAGAAATTAAAACTAAGAAATTCTAGAAAATTCTAGAATGAGAGGAGAATAAAAAGCAAGTAACTTTTTAATCTCTATATATAAAGAGCCAGGGTCCGTAATGTCCAAAATGACCAAAGGCTTGACTGAACACCAGAAGTCAGTCCTGCAGTCAGTGCTGGGTTGCCATGGCGACCCAGCACTGACTGCCGCGCTGCTGGCGCCTCAGAGACCCAGCACTGACTGCCGAGGGGGCTGCGATCAGGCCCGGACAGAGGCCGGGAGAGAAGAGCAGGGTCTGATTGCAGCCCCTGTGGCAGTCAGTGCTGGGTCGGCATGGCGGAAGTCAGTCCTGCAGTCAGTGAACATAGGGTCAATTAATATCTCTTTGAGAGGAGTTGAGAATATAAAGTACAGTGTAGAGCAGTTACTTATATTATTTCACATAAAACTCTTTTCAACTAAGATATTTTCCTTTATTTAAAATGTATCTTTATTGTTGAAAGTATTACAGATGTCCCTTTGTTTTAGTTTTTTTTCCCCCCCATTGATCTCCTCCACTCTGCACCCACCCCTTCCAGGCCTTCGCCAGACTATTGTCTGTGTCCATGGGCTATTCCTATCTAATACATAAAAATCTAGAAAGATTTAGAGAAAATAAAATAAAAGATATGTCAGGTAAATATTGAACAGAAAAGCTGAAGTTGCTGCCTGAATACTGGATACAGGCTTGAAGCCAAAACACAACTCATGAGATAAAGTTAGTCATTGTAACATAACAAAAGGTTCCTTTCACTAAAGAGATAAGATGGTTCCCAAAACTTATACACATAATAGAACAGTGTGGGGGTTCAGAATGAGCCTCACCAGGATGTGTCTCAGTGGTATGCAGATTTTTGAGCTAAGGGCAATTTTAGCTTCAGGGTCAAGTGAAAATTCTGTCCCTCCCTTTAACTACCTAAAAAAAAATTGAATTAGAGGCCTTGCCCATAATAAGACATTATCTATACTAATAAAAGGGTAATTGCTAATTAGACCGGGAGACCTTCTGGGAGACCCTCTGGACGTCCTTCCAGACAAAGCCATGGTGGTGGGGCCGAGGCAGAGGCAGTTAGGGGCAATCAGGCCAGCAGGGGAGGGGAAGTGGGGGGCGAGCAGGCCAGCGGCGGGGGGGCAGTTGGGAGCGGACCTAAGCCATCAGTCAGACATCCCCTGAGGGCTCCCAGACTGCGAGAGGGTGCAGTCCAGGCTGAGAGACCCCCCGAGTGCACAAATTTTGTGCACCAGGCCTCTAATATTATAAAACTTAGAGGCCCAATGGATGAAATTCATGCACGGGTAGTGTCCCTAGGCCTGGATGGTGATTAGGGCCGATCTGTGGGGCAGCCGGCGGGGTGTTCGGGGGCCCCCACTGGCACCCGCCTTGGCTGGCCTGGGGCCTGTGGGCTGGGGGCAGCTGCTGCATTGAGCATCTGCCCCTAGTGGTTAGTGCCCATCATAGCGACCGGTCATTCCACTAGTCCAGTGATGGCGAACCTATGACACGCGTGTCAGCACTGACACGCGTAGCCATTTCTGATGACACGTGGCCGCTGAGGCGGCCGCATGCCGAGGATGAAACATTTGCGAAATAATGTTTTTTCCTCAAAGTGACACACTACCCGAGTTATGCTCAGTTTTTTGGCGAAGTTTGACACACCAAGCTCAAAAGGTTGCCCATCACTGCACTAGTCGTTCCGCTGTTTGGTCGATTTGCATATTAGGCTTTTATGATATAGGATAGTTTTGACTTCGCAGATTCTCTGAAAGGGTTTTTGGGGTCTCACAGGGTGCCTGGACCAAGCTTTGGGGACTGGTGGTCTAGATCTATTTTATTAGGGGTTGCAAAATGGTGATATTCTAATTCTAATTCTAATTCTAATTCTAATTCTATCATTTCTATCATTTCCTGTAATTTATTAGCTAGAGTGTTATGTAAGAAGGACTTTCCTTTTACCAACTATTTAATTACCCTGAGACATGGTTTATACAAATATGCAGGCTAGATGCTTGATTCTTTCTCTTTAGAGAGATAAAAGCTTTATTCCATTTGTTTTACTATGTGGGAAAGAGAGGACCAGGAAACACCCTTTGTACTAACTGAAACCATTTCCTATTAGAGACTCCTACAAAGGAAAGGAAGCTCCCTGCTAATACATTTGAGTTGCCTTCTTAAATTATTAAGATGCAGTTTGTGTCTTACAGGCTTATTTTAGTAGTATATCAAATAGCATTACAATCTCTTTAAGAAACTGTTGAGGAGTCTAAAGGATTGGAAGCTTAAAGGTTTTCGGATGCCTTTTAGTAGAAATTTTGTGAAGATTAACAAGATAATGTCTGCGAGTAGTTTATAGCTCTTTTATATTATGAAGTACATTTCTGTTAACTCCATAGAAGGAAAAATATAGGCTCTGATATGGGTTGTTAAGTTTTGCTGCAGTTTGATTTTAGAAAACTGAACTGTCTAATCTACTTCCAGAATTGCTTCCAAATTTGAATACTCTTGAAGCAAGATTGGGAGTTGTAAGCTCTCATAAATGATAAAAACCAGAGACTAAAATTTGGAATGGAATGAAGTCTGGGGAGAGGAGATGAGTGTCAGAGTAGTGTAAGCAATAGATTAATTAGGCATAATAAAATTTCAAGTCTTGTTCTTAAACATAAATAGAAGGGGGAAGTCATCTTAATTCTTTACTTGTATATACTGGAGATGAAATGTGGAATCAGTTTTCCTGTACTTAACAATTTTTATTTTAATTGACTTTTGGAATTTTTATGATATAATAGAAATATGTTGAGATGAGTTTATTGAGCCAACTATCTATAGATCTTAAGATATTTGACAGTTTGAATAGTTATTTAATGTGGGTTAGAAGTGAAGAAGGATGTGAGTTGAAAGATGGAAGGAAGCTGAACCAAATAGAATAATCTGTCAGCAAAATAAATCTTTTCCAGTTAGACTTAATCTCTTGTTGTTTTTGGACCTGATGAAAATTATTTTGAAGATTAGAATTTAATAGCATAGTTATGGTTTGAAGGTATCTGTTTTAGCTCTGTATTTGTGGACAGTCTGTCCTAATATATAAAAACCCAGGGTCCATAACGACCGACCGAAGGCTCGACCGAACACCGGAAGTCAGTCCTGCAGTCAGTGCTGGGTTGCCCTGGGGACCCAGTGCTGATTGCCGTCAGTGCGGGCACAGCGACCCAGCACTGACTACTGAGGGGGCTGTGGATCAGGCCCAGAGAGAGGGCTGAAGAGAGAGGCAGAGTCTGATCTGCAGCCTCCGTGGCAGCTGTTGATCAGCCGTTGCCTTTCTTTTTCTCTCTGGTCTTTGCCAGCAGCTGTGCCTCTTTCTCTCCGGGCCTCCCCGGGGGCTGCTGATCAGCCCCGCTTCTCTGATCAGGCCCAGAGATAGGCCCGGACATGCTGACTGGCATGGAAACCGACGAATCAGAACCAAATCTGGGTGAACTGTGAGGAGCTAATGGCTGCCTAGGAGGCAGAGCTTTTGACGCTGACTGGCATAGAAACCGACCAGTCAGAACCAAATTGGCGGGCAGGGGAGGGCAGTTGGGGCAATCAGGCAGGCAGAGGCAGTTAGGGGTGATTAGGCCGGCAGGGGAGAGTAGTTGGGAGCAAGATCAGGCCTGCAGGGGAGGGCAGTTGGGGGAGAGATCAGGCCGGCAGGGGAGTGCAGTTGGGGGCGAGATCAGGCCAGCAGGGGAGGGCAATTGGGGGCGAGATCAGGCTGGCAGGAGAGGGCAGTTAGGGGCGATCAGGCAGGCAGGCAGAGAGGTTAGGGGTGATCAGGCAGGCAGGCAGAGGGGTTAGGGGCAACCAGGCAGGCAGACAGGTGAGCGATTAGGAGCCAGCGGTCCCAGATTGCGAGTCGGACATCCCCCAAGGGGTCCCTGATTGGAGAAGGTGCAGGCTGGGCTGAGGGAACCCCCCGTCTGTACATGAATTTTGTGTACCAGGCCACTAGTATATCCTATCTAATAAAGAGGGAAGATGCTAATTGACCATCACTCCGTCACAAAGATGGCTGCACCCACAGTTGAGGCCAAGTTCCCATAAGGAGCCTTAACGAGCAATCAGCAGGGATGTGAGGCTACATCCTCCCCTACCCCTGTGGGGCTTGACGGGGGACCTCAGGCCGAGTCCCCCACCCGTCAGGGCTTGTCAGGGGACCTCAGGCCGCGCCCTCACCCTGGCGTCAGGCTGGAAACCTCAGGCCGCACCTCCAGCCCCAGTGCCAGGCCAGGGGACCTGAGGCCATGCCCCCCGCCTGGTGGGGCTTGACGGGGGACCTCAAAGTGCGCTGCCTGTTCTGGTGCTGGGCTAGGGAACCTCAGGCTGCTCCCCCTGCCCCAGCGCCAGGCCAGGGGACCTCAAGGTGCACTTCCCGTCCTGGTGCTGGGCTATGGGACCTCAGACCGCACCCCCTGCCCCAGCACCGGGCCAGGGGACCTGAGGCTGCGCCCCCCTGCCAAGCTGGGCTTGACAGGGGTCCTCAGGCTGTGCCCCCCACCCAGCAGGACTTGACGGGGGACCTCAAGGTGTACCCCCAGTGCTGGGTCAGGGGAACTCAGGCTGCGCCCCTTCCCAGCGGGGCTTGATAGGGGACCTGAGGCTGCGCCTCCCTCCTGGTGCTGGGCCGGGGGACCTCAGGCCGTGTCCCTCACCTGGCAGGGCTTGACAGAGGACCTCAAGGCACGCCCCCTGCCCTGCCTGGGCTGGGGGACCTCAGGCCACGCCCCCCATTCTGGCGCCGGACCAGAGGACTGGCCGGGTCTGGATCTAGCCCAATGGGGGCAGGGGCCGGCCGGGTCTGGGTCTCACACGATTTTGAGGCGCATGTGGGTGGGCGGGGACTTGACTCTGGGTCCCGTGGTGCGTCCCAGACTCTGACAGGAGGAAGGTTTTCATATACATTTTACTAATTGTCTTTCATCTCTGACACTTCTATTATAAAGGGCAAATAGCAATATTAAATTATTTCCTCTAATTAATCCCCTTTTAATGTGCACGAAATTTGTGCCCCGGGTCACTAGTATGTATATAAAAGCCTAAGTGACTGGCCGACTGGCCAGTAGCTATGTTGTGCAATGACCACCAGAGGGCAGACCCTCAACACAGGAGCTGCTGAGCAACAGCAACTTTGCAGAGTGCCCTCTTGCACTCCAGGACCCTTTGGGGGATGTCAGACTGCTGGTTTTGGCCCAATCCTTGCAGGCCAGGCTGAGGGACCCCACTTGCCAGAGGGACCCCGCTCACTTAGCAGACGCCCTTCGAGACCCGGCGCTGCCCCAGGTGCGGCTGGCTGGGGAGGGACTGCCGGAGGTTGGCTCCAGGGCGTGACCGGCCTGTCTAGTCCAGTTCCGCCCCGCTGGCCACCTTCTAATTAATTTCCTTTCAATGTGCACGAATCCATGCACCGGGCCTCTATAGTAATAACAATAAATTTAAATAATTTTTGCATTAAAAATATTACATTTTTTGAGACTTATGAGTAACCACCATTATTCCATGAAAACATATGTCAGTTTTGAAAGTAAATTAAATCTTTCATTTTAAAAAATATATTTTTATTGATTTCAGAGAGGGAGAGAGAGCTGGAAACATCAATGATGAGAGAGAATCTTTTATCAGCTGCCTCCTGTAGGGCCCCCCCCCCCCCCTCACTGGGGATTGAGCTTGCAACCCGGCCACGTGCCCTGACTGGGAATCAAATCATGAACTCCTGATTCGATTCATAGGTTGATGCTCAACCACCGAGCCACACTGGCCAGGCAAACCTTTCATTGTTTTAATCTGTTCTTTATTATATTTATTTAGGGCATATATTAAGCCTTCACAGTTAAACTCTAAAATATAAATATTGTTGATTTTTGAAAATTTGGTAAACTGCCTCTTCTTCCTTATAATTGAAGAAGAGTTGTCTACTTGTAAATGATGAATCAATGACTGAATGTTCATTATAAAGTTAAATCAATTTTTTGGTTTATCTAAATGGTAGATGCATATTGACTATACTTACATAATTATCAGTAGTTTTCTGGCTCCTCCTCCTCCCCCCCTTTTAAGTGTAACTTTGGCGCTTTAAGAAAAAAATGTTCACTGTGATCTTGAAATAATTTGGTATCACATTTTAGGAGACTTCCCTTTTAATGCTACATTTAAAACCATTAATTTTCAAAAAGCAATATATTACCAAGCTTAATGCCATTGATTTAAAAATATAAACAAAAATATACTTCCAGGGCATGTTCCAGTAAATATAGATTTAGTGTAAAAACTTGGTAATTGTAGTTTATGGTAGTTAATATAATAGCATGACTTGATCATAAGGGCCAAAATATAGAGAAGACTTTAAGATAGAGCAACTTTTTTATATATATACTAGTGACCCGGTACATGAAATTCATGCACATTAAAAGGGAATTAATTAGAGGAAATAATTTAATATTGCTATTTCCCCTTTCTCTATAATAGAAGTGTCAGAGATGAAAGACAATTAGTAAAATATATATGAAAACCTTCCTCCTGTCAGAGTCTGGGGTGCACTGCAGGACCCAGAGTCAAGTCCCCGCTCACCCACATGCGCCTCAAAATCGTGAGACCCAGACCCGGCCAGCCACTGCCCCCATTGGGCTAGATCCAGACCCGGCCAGTCCCACCCTTGTCAAGTCCCACCCTTGTTACGCCTAACTGCAGGGGGCGTAGCCTCAGGTCCCCTGGCCCGGCACCAGGATGGGGGGGCGCAGCCTCAGGTCCCCCCGCCCAGTGCTGGGGCGGGGGGCGTGGCCCGAGGTCCCCTGTCAAGCCCTGCCAGGCGGGGGGCGCGGCCTGGCTCTGGGGCGGGGGGAGCAGCCTGAGGTCCCCTAGCCCAGCACCAGGACGGGAAGCGCACCTTGAGGTCCCCTGTCAAGCCTTGCCGGGTCGGGGATGCGGCCTGAGATCCCCTGTGAAGCCCCATGGGGACGGGGGAGGGCGAAGCCTCAGGTCCCTGCTGATTGCTCGTTAAGGCTCCTTATGGGAACTTGGCCTCAGCTGTGGGTGCAGTCATCTTTGTGATGGAGTGATGGTCAATTAGCATATTCCCTCTTTATTAGATAGGCTTTTTATTGATTTCAGAGAGAGGAAGGGCGAAGGAGAGAGAGATTGAAACAGCAATGATAGGAATTATTGATCAGCTGCCTCCTGCAGGCCCTGCCTGGGGAATTGAGCCTGCAACCCAGGCACGTGCCCTTGACCGGAATTTAACCCGGGACCCTTCAGTTCGAAGGCTGACACTCTATTCACTGAGCCAAACCAGGCCAACTTTTTTAAAAATTATTATTGCTTAATTTACCGTACTTTTTTTTTTAAATTGAGGGTGGGCTTTGCAGAGGCATAGTGAAAGAAGAGGATCATTCTGATTCTCCAATTTAGAAATGTTCTTACTGGTTTTAGAGAGAGAGGAGGGGAGAGAGAAACATGGTTGAGAGAGAAACACTGATCAGCTGCCTTCTACACTCTTCCTGCTGGGGATCTAGCTGGAAATCGGGAATGTGCCCTGACCTGGAATCCAACCAGGGACATTTTGGTGCTGGAGACTGCTCAACCAACTGAGCCAGAATGGCCAGGGCCGGATTCTTCTTTTTATAAAATCATCAAATCCTTTTGAGCAATGAATACTGGAAAAGAAAAAAAAAAAAGGGTCACTAGTAACCTGGCTAGTTTGGCTCAGTGGATAGAGGGTTGGCCCGTGGACTGAAGGGTCCTGGGTTAAATTCCCAGGGTCAGGGTCAGGGTGTGTGGGGAAGGCTCACATTGATGTTTCTCTCTCTGTCTTCCCTCCTCCCTTCCACTCTCTCTAAGAATCAGTGAAAAAAATATCCTTGTGTGAGGATTAATAAAACAAAACAAAAAAAGGGGTCACTAGTTAAAGTAGTGGTCTTAAAATAGTGGTCTTTGGTAACTATTTTAAGGAGATTTGCTTTGCATATTTCTTATGAAAATAATTATTTATGAAAAGTAGGTACGGTAAATAGTTCTAAATTTTTCACTAGGTCTAGTTATTTTTAATGGCAATTTTTTGTTTGGAACATAAAATGAACTACTTTATTATAAGCTTCTGTAGAGTGAATGTCGATCCCCAATGTGTTGATATTTGGTGGGGGGATTTTTGGGAGGTACCTCTAAGGAATGAGATCAATGCCCTTATAAAAGAGGTCCCTGTGAGTACCCTTACCTTTTCCACCATGTGAGGAGAGCAGAGACTTCTCATCAGTGAACCAGGAAGTGAGCTCTCACCAGATACCCAATCTGTCAGTGCCTTGATCTTGGACTTCCTCCAGAACTGTGAGAAATAAATTCCTGTTGCTTATAAGCCACATAGTCTGTGGTATTTTGTTACAGCAGCCCAAAGAGACAGAGACATGAGCTACTGTTCCAGTTAACAGTTTCATAACTTCCAATGCATAGTACTTTTCCTGGAATGTGTGTTTTGCATATGCTTTGTAGTTGGACTTATTTTTGTCAAATTATCTATACTAATAAAAGGGTAATATGTTAATTAGACCAGGAGACCTTCCAGGAGACCTTCAGGACAAAGTCATGATGTCAGGGCCGAGGCAGAGGCGGTTAGAGGCAATCAGGCCAGGAGGGGAGGGCAGTAGTAATAATGATGGTAATGATCATGGAAGCTAGGTTTTATTGCTAGTCACTCTTCTAAGACCTATGTGGTTGGTATTCTTCTTATTATTTTACTAGAGGCCCGGTGCATGAAATTCATGCACGGGGGTGTGTGTCCCTCAGCCCAGCCTGCACCCTCTCCAATCTGGGACCCCTCTCACAATCCAGGACTGCTGGCTCCCAACTGCTCGCCTGCCTGCCTTCCTCATTGCCCCTAACTGCTTCTGCCTGCCAGCCTGATCACCCCCTAACCACTCCCCTGCCAGCCTGATTGATGCCTAACTGCTCCACTGCCAGCCTTATTGCCCCTAACTGCCCTCCCCTGCAGGCCTGGTCACCCCTAACTGCCCTCCCCTGCAGGCCTGGTCCCCCCCAACTGCTCTTCCCTGCAGGCTTGATCGCCCCCAACTGCCCTCCCTTGCAGGCCTGGTCCTCCCCAACTGCTCTTCCCTGCAGGCCTGATCGCCCACAACTGCCCTCTCTTGCAGGCCTGGTCCTTCCCAACTGCCCTCCCCTGCTGGCCATCTTGTGGCAGCCATCTTGTGTCCACATGGGGGTAGCTATCTTTGACCACATGGGGGCAGCCATCTTGTGTGTTGGAGTGATGGTCAATTTGCATATTACTCTTTTATTAGATAGGATAAATGAATAAATTGGCTTTATCTGAATTCAGATCCATGCACTATTGTATTCATTGAGTTTACACCTTAAATGTCCCTGACTACCATGTTACTTAGCACACACAGTACTCATTAAGTGGTAGGTTAAAAAGAAACACAAAATAAAACAACTATAACAAAAAAACTGACTTACTGGAAAGAGTAATAGTTAAGCAAGAGGTTAAAAGGCTAAAATATTTGCTGAAGGTCATTCTACTAGGAGGTGTGGTAGGAAAACTAGGATTCAAACCTAGCTCTATATGACTCAAAAGGCAAATGATTTTAACACTTATAACTTAGTTTACTTACCTGTAAAATGTAGAGAATAGCGATCTGGAGTGGTTGAACAAATGTAACTGCTTAATGTTGTGTTGCCCTCATAGATATTTCATGAATTAGCGATGATAATTAGCATGATAGATATCTAATGGCAGTATATTCATAACAAATTCTCTTCTCCGCTTGACTTTACCATACTTTGTATTTTTTAACTATCTTGTCAATGATATAAAATATTCATTTTTTTCTACCTCATTATCACACACATTTCCCAGGCTTATGACTTCCTTATGAAATTAGATTAGTGTCTAGGTACTCTCAGTCTCATTAAGACCTGGGCAGTTCTAGTAAATTTATATTGTGCTTTTGTTTTATGTTTTTGTACTTTTATATCTCCTTTTAGTTCCGCTCCCTTACCCACATTCGTGTTCTGTGTACATTCCATGTTTTTCAGTGGTCTTTATTCAGAAAATATTCAGAGATGATGATATATCAGGCATTGTGCTAGGTGATAAGCATACAGTGATGGATTTAACAGAGTGGTCATGAGTGGGATGAGTGTTACAAAAGGGGTAAGTATTGAGCAGTGCTTCTTCAAGTGTGGTTCTGGGTTTAGCAGTGTTATCATCTAGGACAGTGGTCAGCAAACCACGGCTCGCGAGCCACATGCGGCTCTTTGGCCCCTTGAGTGTTCTAACGCACTTCTTGAAAATAGACTCACCCAGCTGAAAACCGACTTCTGCGCATGGGCCACGAAGTTCCAATCGCACTGTACGTGCGTGCCCGCACGTGGTATTTTGTGGAAGAGCCACACTCAAGGGGCCAAAGAGCCACATGTGGCTCACGAGCCGCAGTTTGCCGACCACTGATCTAGGATCTTGTTAGAAGTGCAAAATCTTGGGCTTCCCCCCTGACCTACTGTTTTAGCAGTTTCTCTGGTCATGTTGGATGCATGCTAGAGCTTGAGAACCTTTGATATAGACTATTATAAAAGTACTAGAGGCCCGGTGCACGAATTCGTGCACCAGTGGGGTCCCTTGGCCTGGCCTGTGGAAACAGGATGGGTCACAGGCAAAATCCTTTTTAAATATCACAGAAAATGATTTCTTAAAACTTTTGATATTCTGTCTTTATCATTGATAAGTTTTAAATTAATGTCTAGTCTTAAGCTATGATACCTTATCTTACTCTTATGATATACTAGTATAAGAATGCAATAAATATTCTGAGTGATTGTTGATAAAAATATGCATAATTATAAGATGGGATGTATTTTAGTCTTATTTAGGAATTGTTTGATCTGGACAATATGTGAACTGGTGGGCTTTCTCCAGTTATGTATTACTACTGTAGTATGAAAATGTAATGGATATGAGGCCACTAAGATGAGTGCAGTGTTTTTAACTTTAGTTTTAAAAATATTTATTGCTGAATGTATTACTTATGTCCCTTTTTTCTCCCATTGACCCCTTCTAGCCCACCCCCGTCTCCCACTACCCTATTGTCTATGTTCATGGTTATGCATACAAGTTCTTTAGTTGATCTCTTCCCACCTTCCCTGACCTTCCCTCTGAGTTTCCATGCTTCTGTGTCTCTGGAACTATTTTGTTCAACAGTTCATTTTGTTCATTAGATTCCACATATGAGTGAGTTCATTTGATACTTGTCTTTCTCTGACTGTTTTTTTTTTTTTTCACTTAGCATAATACTCTCCAAGTCCCTCCATGGTGTCTCAAAGGGTGAGAGACCCTTCTTTTTTATTGCTGCATAATATTCCAGGGTATGAATGTACCACAGCTTTTTTATCCACTCATCTACTGATGGACACTTGGGCTGTTTCCAGATCTTAGCTATTGTAAATTGAACTGCTATGAACACAGGAGTGCGTACATTCTTTCTTATTGGTGTAACAGGTTTCTTAGTATATAGTCCTAGAAGTAGAATCACTGGGTCAAATGGTAGTTCCATATTTACTTATTTTTTAAAATATTTTTTTTATTGATTTCAGAGAGAAAGGGAGAGGGAGAAAGAGACAGAAACATCCATGATGAGAGGGAGTCATTGATCGGCTGCTTCCTGCATGCCCTCTACTGGGGATCGAGCCTGCAACCCCAGGCATGTGCCCTTGATCGGAATTGAACTTGGGACCCTTCAGTCCTCAGGCCAATGGGCTCTATCCACTGAGCCAAACCAGTTAGGGCAATAACTGAATATTTTTAAAGCATATTTACTTTTTTGAGTAAACTCCATACTGTTTTCCATGTCTGCATTCCCACCAACAGTGTACTAGGGTTCCTTTTTCTCCTCATTCTCACCAGCACTTGTCATTTGTTGATTTATTGATTTTAACCATTCTGACAGGTATGAGGTGATACCTCATTGTTGTTTTAATTTGCATCTTTCTGATGATCAGTGACTTTGAGGATTTTTTCATATGTCTCTTGGCCATTTGCACTAGTATGTCCACTTTGGAGAAGTGACTATTTAGATCTTTTGTCTATTTTTAATTGGATTATTTGTCTTTCTTTTGTTAAGTTGTATAAGTTCCTTATATATTTTGGATATTAACCCTTTATCAGATGTATCATTGCCAAATATGTTCTCCCATAAAATGGGCTCCATTTTCGTTTTGTTGATGGTTTCTTTTGCTATGCAGAAGCTTTTTATGTTGATGTAGTCCCATTTGTTTATTTTCTCCTTAGTTTCCTTTGCCCTAGGAGATGTATCCATAACATATTGCTGTAAGAGATGTCTAAGATTTTGCTGCTTATGGTTTCTTGTAGGATTTTCATGATTTCTTGTCTTTCATTTAAGTCTTTTCTCCATTTTGAGTTTATTTTGGTTTATGGTGTAAGTTGGTGGTCTAGTTTCATTTTCTTGCATGTATCTGTCCAATTTTCCCAACACAATTTATTGAAGAGACTGTCTTGACTCCAATGAATGTTCTTGCCTCCTTTGTCAAATATTAATTGAGTGTAATGGCTTGGGTCAATTTCTGGGGTCTCTGTTCTGTTCCATTGATTATAATATGTCTGTTTTGTGCCAGTACCAGGCTATTTTGATTACAGTGACTTTGTAATATAACTTGATGTCTGGTATTGTGATCTCTCTAACTTTGTTCTTCTTTCTCAAGATTGCTGCAGCTATTCATGCTCTTTTTTGGTTCCATATAAACACCATGACCAAGTCAGATTTATTCCAGGGATGCAAGGCTGGTACAATATTTGCAAATCAAATCAATAAACATGATACATCACATAAACAAATTGAAGGACAAAAATCACATGATCATATCAATAGATGCAGTAAAAACATTCGAGAAAATCCAACACCCATCTCTATATATAAAACCCTAATATACAAATAGACCAAATGGTGGAACAACCGGTCGCTATGACGTGTGCTGACCACCAGGAGATGCGCGCGGAACATGGTGGGCATTGGCAGCAGGTGTCAGAGCGTGGAACATGGCGGCTGTTGGCCACGGCAGGATGATGGAGCAGGTGAGCGGGGACACCAGACCAAGGTGGGGTGCCAGTTGCTGTCATCAGGGCGAGCCTCTGGTGTTCCTGTGCACCGCAGTCCTGCCCGCTGCTTGCATTCGCTGCCAGCACCCGGCGCTGGTTCTGATCGCTTGGCTCCATCAGCGGGTGCAAGTGGCAGCTGACAGCCCTGATTGCCCTTGAGGGCTTTTCCACCTGCTCCTGCTCCTGAGGGGCCATCGGGGCAGCAGCCGCGGCTCGCACCCACTGATGGCGCTGGTCCCGCTCGCACCCGCAGCTGATGCCTGCCCCAATTGCTCCACACCATAAGCGGCTGCGAGCGGGGCTGGTGGTGTCAGCGCATGGGAGTGGCTGTGGTGGGAGAGGGGCTGCCGGCAGAGGGGACCAGGGGCTGTGGGGCTGTGATGTGAGGGGCTGGGCGGGGGTGGGGAGGATGGCCCGAGACCCATCTCTGTGCCCACCGCAGCCTCGCAGCCCACAGTTCCTTTTAAGGTGCATGGATTTGTGCACCAGACCCCTAGTTTTTGATAAAAACTCTGAGCAAAGTGGGAATAAAGGGACCATACCCTAACATAATTCAGGCATATATGACAACCCTACAGCCAACATCATACTCAATGGGCAGAAACTAAAACCATTTCCACTAAGAACAGGAACAAGACAAGGATGCCCACTTTCACCACTCCTCTTTGACAGTACTGGAAGTGCTAAGACATAGTGATCAGACAAGAAGAAGAAATAAAAGGCATCCAAATTGGAAAGGAGGAAGTAAAACTCTCATTATTCGTAGATGACATGATATTATACATAGAAAACCCTGAAGACTCCACCAAAAAACTTCTAGATTTAATAAAAGAATTCAGCAATGTAGCAGGATACAAAATTAACATCTAGAAATCGATGCCATTTTTTAATTTTTTTTATTTTTATTTTTTATACATATTTTATTTATTACAGAGAGGAAGGGAGAGGGATAGAGAGTTAGAAATATCGATGAGAGAGAAACATCGATGAGCTGCCTCCTGCACACTGCCTACTGGGGATGTGCCCGCAACCAATGTACATGCCCTTGACTGGAATCGAACCTGGGACCCTTCAGTCTGCCGGCTTACGCTCTATCCACTGAGCCAAACGGGTTAGGGCATTGATGCCATTTTTATACACCAGTAATAAGTTCTCAGAAAGAGAAACTAAACAAACAATCCCATTTACCATAGCAAAAAAAAAAAGAAGATACCTAGGAATAAACTTAACCAAGGTGGTAAAAGACTTGCACTCAGAAAACTATAAGATGTTGAAAAAAGAGATAGAGGAAGGTATAAACAAGTGGAAGAATATACCGTGTTTATGGATTGGTAGAATTAACATCATTAAAATGTCCATACTATCCAAAGCAATTTATAGATTCAGTGCAGCCCCTATTGAATTACCAACGGCATATTTCACAGATCTAGAACAAATACTCCAAATATTAATATGGAGGGCAGAATTTTTAATGACAAGAACAAATGAAGCCTGTATGTTGGTGAATATGCATGGCTGTATTTAGCCTTCTACGTTAGCTTACTTTATCCAATGTCTAAAATGCCCTTGCTATAAAATATTATAAGATTGTTAGCTTCAATTTAGATATTTAAAAAATGTGTGTTGAGTAAAGAGACTTAACAAATAGAATCTATTTCATAACATTTTAAAAAATTGAAATATTTAGTTGAATCTGTATAAACATTTAAAAGAAGCAATTAAACATAACTGCTTTTTGGTATTACTTTGAAGGATGACTTAATATTATTTTGGAAATTTAGTGCTATATAACAGATAAGACTGCATTTGTTTTGAAGATTCTTTACTAAATTTAATTTGCATCTTGTGTGTACTGATGATGTACAGCTGTATGTAAGCACATTTTTATTCTAACAGGGAAAATTTTTTATTCTGTTTGGTTGGCTGGTAGAACATAAATAACCCTATTACTCATTAAAAAAGAAAAACTGGAAGAATTTCAAGTATTTAGTTTTCTATTAAATTTAGATGGGAAGATAGACCTCCAAATTGGAGTTTTCCTCATGCTTAATGAGTATGTATATTAATAATTCTTAGCTTGATTCTGATTTAATTTCCTTTAAAGACTCAATTAAGGACAATTACTAATATTATCATTTATGTTGAATACTAGAGGCCTGGTGCACAAAATTTGTGCACGGGGTGGCGGGGGGAATCCCCCTCAGCCCAGCCTGCACCCTCTCCAATCGAGGACCCCTTGGGGGAGGTCCAACTGCCAGTTTAGGCCCCATTCACAGGGCAGCAACAGTTAGACATCCCTCTCGCAATCCGGGACTGCTGGCTCCTAACTGCTTGCCTGCCTGCTGGCCTAATCGCTATGTAACTGCTCCCCTGATGGCCCCCAATTGTCCTGCCCTGCTGGCCTGATGGACCCCAACTGCCCTGCCCTGCTGGCCTGATGGCCTCAACTGCCCTCCCCTGCCCACCTGATTGCCCCTAACCACCTCTGCCTCAGCCCCCACCACCGTGGCTTTGTCTGGAAGGAAGTTGGATGTCCAGAAGATGTCCGGTCACCTAGTCTAATTAGCATATTACCCTTCTATTAGTATGGATGGTTACTGAGCAGTCCATTCTGGGGAACATGGGGAAGTGGCCTTATGACTCAGAGACCAGGGACTCGACAGGAAGCTGGGAGGTCTGGTCTCACTCAGCAGAGGATGGGCCTGGGATCATGGGTGAGGCCTGGACTGTGTTTAGCTCCAAGGAGCCTCCCTTCTCCAGGCACCACTTGCTCAGTGGCCTCCCACACACACCCCGACGTGGGCTCAAACATGCAACCTTTCAATGTACAGGACGAAGCTCCAACCAATGAAGCCACCTGGCCAGGGCCGTTATTCTTAGCTTTTATTTTATTTTTACTCTTTTTTATTAAATCTTTATTGTTGAAAGGTTTACATAGGTCCCCTTTCCCCCCATTAATCTTTTCCAGCCTACAACCCCCTCTAGGCCCTCACCACCCCATTGTCTGTGTCCAGGGATGATTCATATATGTACACAGACCATTGGTTGATCTCTTCCCACCCACCCACCGTCCCCCGCCTTCCCTCTGAGGTTCCACAGTCTATTCATGCATCTGTGTCTCTTTTTGTTCATCAGTGTATTTGGCCCATTAGGTGTTAAAAGTGCTCCGGTTGTGATCACTTGGGTTTTCTAAAGATGCAGTCATATCATGTACAAATCTTTTTTCTTTTTCCAAATTTACTTGTGGACACATTGGGAATATAGATACCAGAAACAGAAGTCTGTGAATAAGTTGGGAATAGGATGCTTTTTCTTTCGTTACGTTGTGTATGTGATCCTGTGCTCCCGCCGTGTTGAGAACACTGAGTACTCTGGCTGCAGGGAAGCTCTCACTGGCAACTCATCCACATAGAGCCATAGCCTCCCTCTCCATCAGCCGTAGCTCCCAGGACAAGACGCATGCACCCCTCAGCAGAGGTGGGGGCACTTGGCCACTTCCCGCAGGCTTGCACCCTATCATCACCCAGTTGGGGCCCACCTTCTGCATATCACCCTCTTGTTCCTACTCCCAGGCCATTCCATGCACTTCCTCTCAACCAGCCCCCTCTCTGCTCCCATCATGTCCGGAGCCCCAGGTGCTGTCCCTGCGAGGTCTGTGACACTCCCTACCAAACCATTTCATCTCATTCTTTCATGGTGTCCAGTGTTTTTTCTGCCTTGTTAACTTGGTTTGAATCTGAACAGAAATGGCTCCATCTTCTCTTCCATTTGTGTCCTTTCCACCCCTAAGTTAATGCCGTGTCCTTAGTATGTGGCTATGAGATGTCTCTGTGACTGAGCTGGGAAACCTTTCATGTTTCTCTTTCCTTTTCTTTCATCTCAGGATAACTGAGCTCTGTGGTTTGTGTGGGACCAAAGGCTCTGGGAATACAATGCTGAGCCCTCTGAACTCATTTTATTCTTTATTGTATTATTTAATTCCTGGGGTTGAATTAAACATGAAAATAGAAGAAAATATACCCTTAGATATACAATCTGAGTTATTACCCGGAGATTTCTGCGGGAGCTGACACTGAGTTATGAGACCCATGTGTTTATCGGTCAGTTTCCTCACCTATGGAACGAAGGTTGAACCTGCCCCTTGGATCCTTAGGAGGTTGGATATGATGCATCCAGAGGGATTAACTGGCGGCTCGGAGAGTAAGATCAGAAGTCATCAGACACTTGTTTCCTTTACCTGGACAGTTAGAAAAACACAACTCTTTATCATAACACCTGGAAGGGCTATGCCTGTGGGAGGAGGTGCAGGGAACCGTGGCTTCCCCCTTGCTCCTGCCCTGCCCTCCCTCCCTCCATCCCTGCACTGGCCCAGCCACCACCAGGGAACCGCCCATCTCTCAGGGAGGAGCATGCGCAGTTTCTTGCAGACACTGAAGCAGCTGGGGAGTAGGGAGGTGGTGGTTTCCCCCCCCCCCCCCCCTCTCCCCAGGAGGCACTGAAGTCCTTGTTGAAGTCTCTGCTCTGGAGCCTCTCACAGCTGTGAGTCCTCATCCAGGAAGGCTGTGCAGTGGAGGCTCCACGTGCCTTTCAGAAGAATGTCAGCTGGGGGAGGGAGCAGGAGGTTTGCCTTGTGCCTGTTCGCCAATCCCCAGTCCCGCTTCGCTGCCACCCAGCCCGGTTCCCTGTGGCTCTCCATTGGCCATCCAGCCTGATGGGAGCCTGTGGGCCAGGGGTGGGGGAAGTGGAGGGGAGGGACCAAGAGGTGCTCCATGCACTTCCTGGTTACCGGTAGGCCTTTCTGGTTGTGATGACCCTAGGCTTTTGGCCTGGAGCCGGTGCAGACACCCAGCTACCCGCCTCGCAACAGAGGGTAGCCAGGTGTCCACGGCAGCCCCCCTCAGCGGCCCCGGATCCGGCCATTGAGAGGCGCGGGGGGCGGGAGTCCTGCCCCCCGCGCCTCTCAACGGCCGGATAGGCCACCCCGAGTCCCGCCCCCCAGCCTCCCGCCGCCCAATCGTGGGCATAGCGGAGTGATGGTAATTTACATATTACTCTATTATTAGATAGGATAGCTTATTATTTAGAAGGGTGCCAATGCCAGATGCAGAATCTATTGGCAGCTAGGTAGGATTCATGGTTTTTCTCAGCTGTCAAACCTAAAATAGAAATTTCACTGTATTTTAGTTTTTCTGATTAAAAATGACACAAGTTACTGGATAAAGAATGACTATTTGTCTTGGTGCTCTTTGTCCTACAACATATTGCCTGCCTCATAATCTTCCCCCTTTGTACATCGAGCTTTTTTTAGGCCTTATCTTACATTTGACATTGTAGATGGCTCTTTCCTTGAAAACTTTATCCTTTGCATTAGTGATGCCATACTCTCCAGGTTTCTCCTCTCGTTCTTGGACATTTTCACAAATTTTTTGCTTTATAACTCATTTATTTATTCTTTGTTAATCCTCACGTGAGGATATTTTTTCCATTGATTTTTGGAGTGGAAGGGAGGAAGGGTAGGGGAAGAGATTGGTTGCCTCCTGTACGTAGGGACTGAGTCAGGAATCGAACCTGTGACCCTTTGGTGCACAGCCCAATGCTCTACCCACTGAGCAGCACTGGCCAGGGCTAAGTTCTTTAAATGCTGGTACTCTGTTATAAGCATTCTTCTGAATCTATGATTGCTCAGCAATCTCAGCCACTCCCATAGGCTCAGTTTCCATGTATATGCTTATAGTTTATTTTATTGAGATGTAATTGATATACAACAAACTACATAAATTTGAAGTGTACCGTTTGACATGTATACACCCATTAAGCCATCACTACAATCAAGATATCAAACAGTCATTACCCCAAAAGTTTACCTATACTCCTTTGCCATTTCACCCCCATTCAAGGCAACCACTGATCTTTTTTTTTTTTTTAATTTTTTTTTTTAATATATATTTTATTGATTTTTTACAGAGAGGAAGAGAGAGGGATAGAGAGCTAGAAACATTGATCAGCTGCCTCTTGCACACCCCCCACTGGGGATGTGCCCGCAACCAAGGTACATGCCCTTGACCGGAATCGAACCTGGGACCCTTGAGTCCGCAGGCTGACGCTCTATCCACTGAGCCAAACCGGTTTTGGCATCCACTGATCTTTCTGTCATAATAGATTACCGTATTTTCCGGCGTATAAGACAACTGGGCGTATAGAAGATTTTCCTGGGTTAAAAAGTCGTCTTATACGCCAGAAAATACGGTATTTGGCATTTTCTAGAATTTTATCCTATATAATAAAGAGGTAATATGCAAATTAACCCCCACACCCTCACAAGATGGCTGCCTACCACCAGGCCGGCAGGGGGGTTAGTGAGGGATGACCAAATGACTGAACAAGCAGGCTGCGTGGGGCAACCAGGCTGGCAGGGGGCTTAGTGAGGGATGACCAAATGACTGAACAAGCAGGCTGCGTGGAGCGACCAGGCCAGCGGGAGGGCCGTGAGGGGTGACCAGGCCGGCGGGGGGGGGGGGGCAGTTGGGGGCGACCAGGCCAGCAGGGGGGGGGCAGTTGGGGGCAACCAGGCCATCAGGGGGGTTAGTGAGGGACAACCAAATGACTGAACAGCAGGCTGCATGGGGCGACCAGGCTGGAGGGAGGGCCGTGAGGAGAGCGACCAGGCCGGCAGGGGGGGAAGTTGGGGGCGACCAGGCCAGCAGGGAGGATAGTTGGGGGCGACCAGACCGGCAGGGGGAGCAGTAAGAGGCGACCAGGCTGGCGGGGGGGGGGGAAGGAAATTAGGGGTGACCAGGCTGGCAGGGGGGTGCAGTTGGGGGCGACCAGGCTGGCGGTGGGGGGCAGTTGGGGGCGATTAGACCAGCAGGGGGGGCAATGAGTGATGACTAGGCTGGTGGGGAGGACAGTTGGGGACAATCAGGATGACGGCGGGGCGGGGGGACAGTTAGGAGCAACCAGGCTGGCAGGGAGGGGGCAGTTGGGGGCGACCTGGCTGGCACGCAGAGGCAGTGAGGGGCTATCAGGCCCGCAGGGGGCGGGGCAGTTAGGGGCAACCAGGCAGGCAAGCAGGTGAGCGATTAGGAGCCAGCGGTCCAGGATTTTGAGAGAGATGTCCGACTGCCGGTTTAGGCCCAATCCCAGGGAGTCAAACATCCCCAAAAGGGTCCTGGATTGGAGAGGGTGCAGGCTGGCCTGAGGGGACCCCCCGTGCAGGAGTGCACTGGGCCTCTAGTATGAATATAATCATACATTATGGACTCATAAAAAGTATTGCCTGTATCAGCTTTGTTTACATTTATTTCCTGTAATCCTTTCAAATGGTTTTCTTCCCAGCTTTGGGGTGCTTCCTCATGTACATGCACCGTTGATACTTAGTTTAACCCTTTGCACTCGCTTGCTTTTTTCTCGATTCCTTTATTCTAATGCTAACCGTGTCGAGTCACACTGTACATCCGAGTGCAAAAAGTTAAATCTAGAGAAAGGACCCTTTCACATCTCTGGAGATCTCTGTGCAGCTCTCTCTTTAGAATTCTGCCCTGCACACTTTAGCTACCTTGGCCTTCCTAGATCTCCACATCCATTTTTTTCAATTCAGGGAGATTGCTGGGCTCTGCAGGTGTTCCTCTTCACTGTTTTGCAGTCTGGAAGCTCTCTGGGCAATAATTGTAGAGCTCACCTTGTTAGTTTTCTATCTCTTGGGTCATTATTGTTTGCTGCCTTATGTTCATTGTCTAAGAACCATTGCTTCATATATTGGATCTGTTTCTCTTACTGTTTTAGACAAGAAGGTTAATCTGGTCCCTATTATGCTAATTGGCCTGAAGTAGATGTCATTACTGTTAATTTATGAATCTGTATTTCCAGTGTCTATTTTCCTGTTAAGCTTGAGAATTGTCTGTCAGACTGCCTACTGAAAATTTCTGCTTTTTCCCCCCTAAAAATTATAATCTTTTCCTGCTAAACTTTATTGTTTCTGTGTTCCCTCACTTGTGAGTATTATGATTTAGTTTTTCCAAGTTTGATATGAATGTTCGGAATTACATGAGTATCTTCCCTGTATCTCTGCGTTAACTCCATATTACATCTATTCATTCATTACATGTTGTCAACTTTAGTTTCTAGATATTGCTCAGATTCATTTGCTTCTCTCCCATCCTCATCATTACTACTCTAGTTCTGGCCCCAATATTGCTCACTTGGATCACTGTAGTAGCTCCTAATTCATTTATCTGCTTCCAGTATATTCTCCATCTTATAGTCAGAGCTAGATTTCAAAACAGATTTTCCTTGCACTTCTACTTCCTCAGTATTTCCTGCAGGGTACAGTAGCAAGATTCCTTTATTGTTACTGAACAAAAGAAAGGGCATTTAAGTGCTGGTAGTCCCCAGTACCCAAGTGTTAACTTAGGAGGTGGTAAAGAACCACCAGAATTAGCTTTCTAAGTTAAGCTGGAAGCAAACTCTCTCAGAGCCTTCCTTGGTGGGTTGAATTATGGGAAGGATAAACACATTGCTATTGCACAGAAGGGTAAGAGGTCTGTCTTTTGAGCCATTGTCTTAGAATTGATGCAAAACTTTGTTAAATGGGAGTGTATCCCCTCTTTTCAATATATTGTTCACAAGTACCACATTATAATGCTACTAGACGCCTGATGAACGAAGATTTGTGCAGAATGGGCCTTCCTTACCCTGGTTGCCGGCACAGCCTTTGCTCTGGCCCGGAGCTGCCTTTCCACCTTCCCACGCTGTCCAGAGGCCCGGAGCAGCTGGGGCGGTGCGAAACGCCTGTGTCGTCGCCATGGCGACAATGCAAGTGTCCTGGCAGCTGGGTGCCTGTATATGCAAATTAACCCATCATCTTTGTTGGGTTAATTTTCATACTCACTCCTGATTGGCTGGTGGGCATCATGAAAGTATGGTCAATTTGCATCTTTCTCTTTTATTAGTGTAGATCATTGGTCATACTATAACCATTGGATTGACTAGTCCCCTGGTCAGCAAACTGCGGCTCGCGAGCCATATGCAGCTCTTTGGCCCCTTGAGTGTGGCTCTTCCACAAAATTAGGAGTAACCTAATTAATAACAATGTACCTACCTATATAGTTTAAGTTTAAAAAATTTGGCTCTCAAAAGAAATTTTAATCGTTGTACTGTTGATATTTGGCTCTGTTGACTAATGAGTTTGCCAACCACTGGACTAGTCCATGTCGTTTCCTCTACACACACATACTTTGCTGGTGCTTTAGTGGAACAGTATTTGTAATTAAGATTACAGTTATGTTTAACAAACTCTATTTATGCAAATGGTGGGTGCTGTTATTGTGAGTAGACTTTCATCCATTATTCTATTCAATTTTGTTGTGCCAATAAGGATGCTATTTTCCTAAGTCATAGGACCAGAATATTCTCCCAGTATTACCACAAGGATTTTTTGGGTTTCCCCCTATCCTTTAAGAACTGTTAATTCATTTTCCTTAATCTTCTCATCTGATTTTCTCAGGTTTAGAGAAGCTGTTTTAACATAAGCTGATCTGATAATTTGGCTTTTAAAGGAAGATTTCAGACCATTCAGATAGTACTACTATAGTAGTACTTGATTTTCTGTAATTTGTCACACTGCAAGTAATTATCATTTAGAGCAATTTGAGTTTTTAGGCTTAAACTAAAAGTTGTAGAATTAAATGGGTGGCTGTTGTCTATAATAAAAATAATCTGTCAAGCATACTTTAAGAAATAACAATTTGAAATTTAGAGGGTGAATTTATTTTTAATAAGCACTGATATATTTGAGTGAAAAGTGTTTAAGGAAATTGAAATTTCCTCAATTAAAAAAAATATCCTGCTTTTTAGTAGAGAACTTCTGTTCTTCAAAAGTAGATCAGTTGAGAGTTTTTAAATGATGCAATTGATAGAGGATTTTCTACAGTTGGAATATTTAATTTAATCATTTTTTTGCTTAAAGTAGAGATGTGGTTTAAATACTACAGTGTTGTAGACAGAAAAGGCTAGCACAATAATGTGTAGAAAACTACCAAAAGATCAATTAATTAAAATTTTATATTTTATTTCTTCGTTAATGATGGAGAACATAAATGTGAAAACTCAAAATTTTAAGTTCTTTAGAAAAGAAACTCTGTCAAATCCCAAGTCCAATGCTTTGCTTTTAAGCCAGGTTTCAGTCCCTCACAAACTAATTTAAATCCTCCCAAGAATGCACAGTGTCCCTGCCAAAGGTTTTCACATGGGGATTGATGAAAAGATTTGCTGCAGAATATGCATTCCTTGTAAAGACACGTTAGGAACAGGTTAATATAGAGGTTGGAAAATGAAGTGCATGATTGTCTATATTTTTCTTATTTTATGATTGAACTCTTTCCAGAGAGCTTTTGAAAAGTCTCTACATTATCACAAACCTGAAGCTTTTTCATATAAAGATTTAAAGTGACTTGAATTGAAAGTCTTTGTTTAATCAGCTGAAATCCTCACATTTATCAAATTGGGTCTATATTATGAGGTATATTTAGCCAATGTGTATCTTTGTGTTACTTAGTAAGTTAAATATTTAAATTCTACAAATGCTGTTGAAAGTCTTTTAGGGTCTTCCCAGTTGTAAGCTTAATTATTTTTAATCTTTTCCTTTCTTCCCCCTTCTTTTTCATTGTAAAATGTACATAACATAAAATTTACCATTTTCATATTCTTAAAGTATACAGTTCAGTGCCATTAAGTACATTTACATTGTTGTGTAGACACTTTTTCCTCTTACCAAACTGAAACTGCATTGAACAGTAACTTCCTGCCACTATTCTAGTTTCTGTCTCTTTGAATTAGACTACTTTAGGTGCTTCATAGAAGTGGAATTGTACTATATCTGTTCTTTTGTTACTGGCTTATTTCATTTAGGGTAATATCTTCAAAGATTCATCCATGTGGGTAGCGTGTGTCGGAATTTTCTTGTTAAGGCTGATTAATATTATATTGTATGTGTATACACATACACTACTTGTCTATCCATTCATTGGTAAATGACACTGGATTGCTTCCTTTCCTTTTATAGCATAAATTTTAATTGTATCAGTACCTTCTAGTGCAGTGATGGCGAACCTATGACACGCGTGTCAGCACTGACACGCGTAGCCATTTCTGATGACACGCGGCCGCATGCCGAGGATGAAACATTTGCTGCTCCTGAGGATGAAACATTTGTGTCTAGAGTCTTAGAGTTAGTTTTTTCCTCAAAGTGACACACTACCCGAGTTATGTTCAGTTTTTTGGCGAAGTTTGACACACCAAGCTCAAAAGGTTGCCCATCACTGTTCTAGTGTTTCACAAATGGTTCAGAAATCAACTATAGAAGGGACAGAGAGATTTGAGTCTTGGGACTATTCCTTTCCTTCTTGATTTTCTCATTGTTACTTGAGTCTTTGTTTTGCTAGTTCAGCCTGGTTATGAACTAGCCTGATCCTCTGGCCAGATCTGAATTAAGATACCATGAGGCAGCTATATTGAGAGACAGAGCTAAGTTATGGAAGACTATAATCTGGGATCTAGGATTCAGGCTTGTAAGGGAAAGCTTCAAATGCAAATTATGTGCCGTAATTTCTTTAACGGATTCTCTCTTTTGATTGTAATTTGCTTTTATTAGAGATTGTACATGTTTACACTTACTGGGTGTTTTTACTTCTTTTCTGAGTTGCCTGTTCATGTTTATGGTGTATACTGTATTTTTCAGTCATTTAGAGTAAAAATTTAAATGTGAAGAAAAAAGTACTTTAAATTTCAAAAATAAATTTGTATTTATTTCATCTTGACTATGCTTCGTCCATTTCCCAGACACGTAGTTCTTTTTGTTTAAGATCATTTACTGCAGCATTCAAGGAGATTTACTTATTGCAGATACATAAATATGTTTGTGGAGAATTACTCCTTCCCATCATACTGGCATTATTCACATTGCTATGCTGTAATACAATTAAAGATTACTATGACATTAAAGTTGTTCTTTTCATCAAGTATAAAAATCAGCTTTTTTAGTACTCAAAACTGCAGAGCTAACATCTAAGCCTGTTGACTGGTTCAGCTAAATCTTAATTCTGGGTATGGATTCAGTTAAAAACATAGTAAAAAGAAATTGATGTTGATAATGTTTAAAGTATTAGTTCAGTCCTTGAGTTTTATGTGAAGGGATAATTGAGATAACGATCTCCCATTGCTCTATGTAACAACAAGAGGATTTTTAAAGTTAAATTGTGATTGGCTTCCAGTTCGGGAAGAATGTTCATCTAGAGCCAGTGGTATTTACCAACTATGCCTGTGAAAACATTCCTTTTTACCCTCAGATGCTCACTCAGCCTTCTGCTTTCCAAGTGACATTATTATAGCCTTTACTAGTCAGAAAAATTAAAAGCACATTTTAAAAGCATGAATAGCAGTCTTCCTTCAGTTGCATAAAATTACTACTTTTTATGATCATGTAAATATGGAAGAGTTTTGAAACTTAGAGAATTTAAGTTTAACTGCTAAACATCCTTTCACATTTTAAGGACACAAGTCATAGAAGTAGAAAGTATATGACAATTTTGTTGTTGTTTTATTGGGCTGCTTAATGACTTTGTTCAACTGAAATGTGGAAATGTGACTAAGAAGTTTTGGGCATTCTTTTTGCTATGACTTCATTGACTGACCAAGCAATATAATTCAGTCCTCAGATAGGATACAGTAAACATGATAAATATATCAAATTGAAAGTTTTTCTGAGTAAAGTAAATCTGATTTATTGGCCATTTGTTTACCTATTAGTCTTTAGTCATTTACTTTATGGATTTTTATAAAGTTTTCAAATGTTAAAAAAACTATATTGGTAATTACATTGTGATATTTAGTTGGTTATCAAAGACTGTTTTCCCTTAGGTCACACTTTTCCCCCCTTTAGTTTTTCCCTTCCCCCAGCTGACACAAGTAAGTTTCTTAGCTTCTGAGTATTAGATTTTTAATCTGTAAAAGGGAGTTATGCAGAGACTGTCTATTTTGATTGTCTAACTCAGTGCCTACTACATAGTAAAAGCTCGATATATGTTTGTTTTTATTATATAGGTTTGTTCGAATTCTCTTCTTCTTTACCTCATCTGAGTTCTTTCTTATTTCTTCATCTAATCTCTTAGTCTGTTTTTAGAACTTCAAATTGCTGCAGCTCAAAGAATAAATTTTACCTAATCTTATGTCCTACCTTGGGAAAATGTCTCTGAAGAAGCATCTCTTTAGTCAGCTTACATTGTGTCAGTATACATCTAGAAAACATTTGCTTCCTAAAGTATGTTTTATTAAAGTGTTCCTAGAATTAGATTGGAAGGAATCCTTGGATTTCGAGGGAATTTTAGTTTTTCTAGCCTTAACTATATCACTCAGTTTAGTCACTGTCTCTGCAGTAGTGTGCCTTACAGTTTAGACTTTTACATACTGCTGCCATTTCTGCAAAGTGTCTGTATTAATATTTTATTTTTAACTTACCTTTAGGCAATATAAACTGAAATTACAGATGCAATAGACTAAGTATATTTTTTCATGTATATTAAAACAATTACATAATCATTTTGTGTACTATTTAAAATTGCATTGAATTACCTCTTGTTGCCTACAGCATGCCTGACAGGATGATCATCTGCCTCTAATAAAATTTCCCTTCTTTCTCCTTTTTCTTTCTTTTTATGTAAACTTGAACATAATCTTTTTTTTTTGTAGTGAAATATGGCTTTTTGGTGAATAGAAACCATTATAAATACTTCCCTTTAGTAGCAAATCTGATGTCTCAAAATATGGGGAATAGTTATTAACTTTTTATTTTAATGTTTTGAGATCATGCAGGGTAAGGAAACTAACTTTCACTCCTGTTTCCATGTGATTCGTTCCTTTTCTCCACCCTTGACTAGTACTAATGCCCCAGATTGAGGCACTTCTTTGGTTTAGTATTTGTAGAGAATAAACCTTATCTGTGGGGAAAAATAGTTGCCTGTATGAGGAGGGTAGGGAGTTGGGTGTTATAACTTCCTATTATATAGAATTTTCACCATTCCTCCTGTTTTTGCCCCCTTTCTTAGGGGCTTCTCATACTTACAACAATTCCTAGGCCTTGCATTCAGTACCTTGGCATACTTCTTTATTTGGTTAACATGTAGATTTCAACTTTCTCTGCTCTGCTAAGTCAGCAATTGTCCATCTGCTTTATCCCAAAATTTAATTGTCATTTCCTATTCTGTCTCCTCAGGTTTTTTTTTTTTGGTGTGTGTGTGTGTGTGTGTGTGTGAGAGAGAGAGAGAGAGAGAGAGAGAGAGAGAGAGAGAGAGAGAGAGAGAGAGAGAGAGAGAGAGTTTTCTTTTTAACATTTCTTTATTTTTATTTTAGTGGAAGGGAACTGAGATTAAATATGTTAATTTCCCCCCCTATTAGAATCGAAGTTCCATGATTGGAGAGATTATGTCTGTCTTGTTTATTGCTCTATCCCCATTTTTTAACACAATGCCTTGCACCTAAATATTTGAAGGAATGATGTATCCATTAAGTTGTTTGTATAACAAGTAGCATATTATAATTTTAACATCACTAAATGTGATTCTATAAAAATGATCTTTTTTATGATGGAAGATACTGCAGACTCAGGAGGTAGAGAGGCTTGCTTAAGGTTATGAGATAGCAGTACCTGACTGCAACCCACATATTCTTAATCAGATCCTGGGCTTGGTACTGAAACCTGCTGCTTCCTTGAATTGCTGTAACAAGATCAACATTGAGCTGGCTCTGTGGGCCTTCAAATTTTACAAATAAACAAACACTATAGATGAGATAATGAGAATATTGACATTTCAGGATATGGCTCTGAAATTATTTTTTTACAAGTTTGTATAGTTAATATTAATGTTACCACTGATATTGTATACCTTGTTACCAAGACCTGTGTTAAGTTGTTGAAGAATTTTGGTCTTTATCATAAGAATACTAGTTGTTTTATCTATTTGCGGAAAGAGGAAGATGAACTTGTGAAAGTCCAAATAAGGACAGAGGAGTATTTGCCCCTGAACAGAGCTGCAAAGAAACTGGGCTCTTGGGCAAGAACTGGACTTCAGTTAAGGCAAGAGGGAGGAGGGTGGAGGATGTTCTTTGAAACGGTAAGGACTTCAGACATTTGTATATAGAGTATATTAGAGCTTACACAGTAACTTTCACGTATGGTCTTGTGTTGATAATTGTAAACTGAAGTGGTCAGTCAATGTTTTACTAAGTTTAGTGACAGCCCCTTTGGTTGTCACATATCAGAAGGTTCCCAAACTTTCTCAATTCACTGCACCCTTAGTGTGCTAGTAACTTTTTCATGAAATCCTTAGATTCAAAGAAATCAAATAATTCAATTTTCTTTGTAGTTAGGGCCAAATAACTTAAGTATTTATTTATGTTCTAACAACTTGAATAAATAATGCATATGAATTCTTTGGCTTTTCTTATTTGAACAAATACTTTTTATTTTATTCTTAAATAACTCATTTTTCCCCCCCTATGGGATATGTGCATTTCTTGGGTGGTACACAACTTCTTAAACTTTGGAACCAGGTTGGGAATTTCTACTGTCATTTCATATTCTACATTGATTTTTTGGCTTTTAAGAAATTATTGAGTCCTTGTTTTGTAAAGAAATGATGGAATAAAAAACAATGCAGCAGAATCTATTTTGAAACTGAACTATCTTGAACTGGTGGTTTATGCAGTGTTCCACAGAGGTCAAAAATTAGTTGTTTCTCTTGGAGAGGAGCTTTGAGTTCACTGCACCTTGGTGCAGTGTTTGGGAACCATCTTCCATATTTTAGAATTATTAGGGATAGGATGTGTAAACTCACATCTATTTAAGATCTAAGAGAATTTTAATCCTAATTTTAGTTTAGACTTCAAGTAAGTTGTTGTTTCTTTAACCATGTTTTTAATCTTTAAAGTGACAATATTTTTACAAATAAAATAACAAAAATACAAAGCTTCCTTTTTGTATACAAAGCTCACAGACTTTTGAAAAGTGAATCATTGATATAAGTAAAAGTTGTTTTTTTTAAATCTTTCTGAAGAAAGGCACTGTTTAAATGCCAGTTATTTAATAAAGGAAATAGGAAAACAGTGAAGTATGGAGAAATGGAATTTTTTACCCAGTGTCCTATTTAAATCTTTCATGTGATTTGTCAATAGTAAACGTGTTCTGAACACTGAAGGAAGGTATATAAATGAATACTTCATGTTCATAATTGTTAGACATATGATTTGATCTGAATTATGTAATGGGAAAGGCATATTATTCTTAAAAAGGCTTTTAAAAATTTTCTGTAGATATTTTGTTTTCTCCTTTATTATGAAAGTCTTGTTCAGTTCTTCTGACACATGAGATCAAGAACTTTGGATCCTTTTAAAATAAACGAAAACTCAATGATACGGGGTTTTGGCAATTTCAACAAATCATAAATTTCAATCACAAAGGAAAGAAACCACATAATAAGCACATTTATACTGAAAAGAATGTTTTCCTGTCTCAATAACCATTTTGTGTTAATGTTCATTGATTCAGATGTGTCAAGTCAAAGTAGTGTTTATTATCCTACCATTTGCTTTCATACTAAATTGTCTCAATTTATAGCAAAGCATGAACACAAATAAAATAGTAGACCAAAATTGGTCCCCTTTTAATCATGTACTGTGTGTGTGTGTGTGTGTGTTTTAATCAGGGGATATTTTTCCTTTGATTTTTAGAGAGAGTGGAAGAGAGAGGGAAAGACAGAGAGGAATATCGATGTGAGAGAAGCTCATTAATTGGCTGCCTTGTGCACTTGCCCCTACTAGGACATGGGCCAGGGAGGAGCCTGCAACTGAGGTACATGCCCTTGATTGGAATCAAACCCTGGACCTTTCAGTCTGCAGGCTGACACTCTATCCACTGAGCCAAACTGGCTAGGGCATGATCATGTACTGTTAATCAGTATAGTGCCATTGAAATATTTTTCATATGGTTAAGACCCCAACCATGCATTTAGATACTGCTTTATTTTTGCTTGTGTACATTCTGATATTCCTTGATAGTTGAGTAAAGTGGGTAAACATTTAAGAATATGTTTTTTACCTAACTCTAGCTTACTCTGTGCTTCCACTTTCCTCTTTATAGATCGGAGCCACAAAGATGATAAGCCCTGAAGGAGCTGACTACTCCAATTGTTTTTTAATATCTAGTGTTTAGAGTAGGTAGTCTATGTAAATGATATTTTTTTATGAAGGTTTTTTTGGGGGGAGGAAGGAGATAAAATTTTGTAAAAATTTATTGTTTAACAGAATCAATTGGTTTCGAAAACCACCTCTTGAACTACTAAAATTCCTGGTAATTATATGGGCCCTGTAAGCTTTGAAAAGTTTTAAAATTATGTATTTGTCTACTTCAAATAGTATTTAAATGCTTATTCAGGGGGAGCTGGACATTTTATTCATAAGATTTTCTTGCTTTCTACTTTTATGAGTTGTAGCACCAGCCGAAGTCTGTGTTACTTCTTAAACTAGCAGTTTGTATCTTTATACCTTCTTAGAATGTTATTTTGGTTCAAGTAATCTGCAGGGTATCTAACTGAAAGCAGTTACGAGTTAAGAGTGCTATATCCTAGCCCTGGCTGGTGGCTCTGTTGGTTGGAGCATTGTTCGGTACACCAAAAGGTGGTGGGCTTGATTTCCAGTCAGGGCACATGTGTATATGGGTTCGATCTCCTGTTGGGGTGTGTGCAGGAGGCAAATCGATGTTTCTCTTTCTTCTCCCCCGCCCCTGCTTATTCTCTCTAAAAACAGCAGCCACATAAGGATTAGGGGCACAAATATAGTTTAATGTTAGCCAATGAAAGTTAAAGTAAAATGAATCTACCGTTTAATGATGGGTGTTATATAAGACAAAATGGAGATTACATTTTTAGTTTTCTTTTTACTTTCTTTGCTGTCCATCCACTACTAGTGCAATTTACTTATTCCCCTTAACCTGAGACTCTCAGATACATAAGGAAAAGACCCTTGGTGGGTGGGGAGCAGGCTAGGCTAAAGTAAATTAGTTTACTTGTTTAGTTGTTCATTCATTTCCTTAATATTTACGTACCTTTAGTGCGCCAGCCTCTGTGCTAAATGCTAGCTCGCATTCAAGATCAGTTTTAGTCTGTTTTATATAGATAGATACTTTTACTTTTTGGGAGGGGAATTATTCTTAAAAATGAAAGTATGTATTAGAATGAATGATTTTTTGTGATAAGTTCAAGTTTAAATTATTTTCAGAATGAGTGTATGAGGTATAAGGGAAAGGATATGCTAGGGGACAAGGAAATTTAAACAGAAATATAAAACATCTTGAGGGGCTAGATCAAGCATGTCAAACTCAAAGGCTAACACGGGTCAAATAAGGTTTAAGTTTATGTGGACTGCAAAAAAAAAAGCTTCAATTTTCATAGAAACGTAGGTTTATTTCTATAGAGACATGCTGAATACAAAGGGCTGAAATAAATGAGTAATCGTTAACATAAATTAATAGAACATTTTAATAATTAATATTTTTTCTTGAACATTAACTTATCAGACACTGAATAACTGCACAAATTAATAAGCGTAACACAAATAAACCTACTTTTCTTGTTCTCTGAAAGCGAAATAGTTCCTGTTGTGCCTACCAAACAAGTCAGTCCAAGACTAATGATGTGGCCATCGGCTGCTAAAATATTCGCTGCTAGTATTAGTGGAGAGAAATGGTGCACCTGTGGGTAAGGCGAGTAAGGGAAATGAATGCAACACGATTATAGTGATCAGTCATTATCGAATATTGTAGTTCGTTATTAATAATTATGTATAACAGGATATTGTAAAAATTAAGTTATGAAATTTTTATTAAAACGTTTCTTATATACCGTTATATTGGCTGGGCTGCAAAAATATTTGTTGTGGGCCACACGTGACCCGGGGGCTGCGAGTTTGACATGCTTGGGTTAGATCCGTGGTCAGCAAACTGCGGCTCGCGAGCCACATGCGGCTCTTTGGCCCTTTGAGTGTGGCTCTTCCACAAAATACCACAGCCTGGGCGAGTCTATTTTGAAGAAGTGGCATTAGAAGAAGTTTAAGTTTAAAAAATTTGGCTCTCAAAAGCAATTTCAATCATTGTACTATTGATATTTGGCTCTGTTGACTAATGAGTTTGCCGGCCACTGCGTTAGATGAATGTTTTAAGGGGGAAGACCACTGAAGAGGAACTTTTACAGACACTAAACCAAATGAGGTAGGTCCTCTATAGAAGCTCTGCAGACCTTGTGCTGTGCTTTTAGAAACCTTAGCAGAACTATGACTCTCAATCTATTCTTCTCTCAGGTCCTGTTTCCTATAACCCTCCCTCATTTAGTACTTTCTTTTTAGTAGTAGTGTCAAAATGGTGACTTTTTCTATTGAAAATTCTGGGCAAAGGTGACGGAAGCTGATTTTGTTTCTCCAAGCATAAAGGAGATTCCAGAATAATTTCTCAGTTCTAAAGAATTTAGTGCTATCTAGATTTACTTTTGTTCAAGTATGTATACAAATTACTCTGTCATCATGTTTATCCAAATATTTCTGAATTCTCAGAAAAAGTATATAGCATTGTAGAAACCTCAACATGTGGTAGATTGCATTTGGTTCTGTAATCTCTCTCCCTGCCTCTTCAAATCTCAATAGGTAGTTTGACTATAGGAAATTGTGTTTTTATAAACAAAATTCCCACAAAAACTGCTAAGACGTAACTTACTTTAAAAGTTTCAGGACTTCTGCCTGCAATCCTTATAGACTTGACTTAATTTTAGATTTTCTGAATTTATTAATCACTGCTTTTCACTATTTGGGGGGAGGGACATGAGATTGAGGGTAATTCATACTAATTACTTAAGACATAGGGAAGTTTTGCTTGTTCCATGAAGAAATTAGGCTTTACTGCATTTGTACAGTGTTTCTGAAAACATGCTGCATATAAGAGTTCTTGAAAATCCTATGTTTTTCATTTAGAATCTATAATGAAATTGACTGGGATGAAATGGAAAATAGGAGGTACCAGAAGTTATTCCTGTGTACATGAGGATTTTTCAAATATAGTTTTTAAGCAGAAGGAATGTTTTTGAATAAATGAATAAATCTGGCGTTAAAATTGTTTAAATTTTTTACAGTTTTAGGAAATATTAAATTAGGGAGCATGCATTTGTATTAAGTTTGTGTTGCGTAGGTATTATCTATACTAATAAAAGGGTAATATGCAAATTGGTCATGACACCCTCACAGTAACAACCGAATAGCAGGTTGCGTGGGACGACAAGGCCGGCAGGGGGGTTAGCGAGGGACGACCAAACGACTGACCAGCAGGCTGCGGTGGGGCAACCAGGCCGGCAGGGGGTTAGCGAGGGACGACCAAATGACTGAACAGCAGGCTGTGTGGGGCAACCAGGTCAGCAGGGGGGGCAGTGAGGGGTTACCAGGCTGGCAGAGGGGGGCAGTGAGGGGCGACCAGGCCAGCAGGGGTTGCAGTTGGGGGTGACCAGGCTGGTGGGTGGGGCGCAGTGGGGGCAACCAGGCCGGCAGGGGAGGCAGTGAGGGACGACCAGGCTGGCAGAGGGGGGCAGTGAGGGGTGACCAGGCTGGCGGAGGGGGATAGTGAGGGGCAACCAGGCTGGCAGGGGGGTAGTTGGGGGTGACCAGGCTGGCGGGGGGGGGGCAGTTGTGGGCGACCAGGCTTGTGGGGGGACAGTTGGGAGCAACCAGGCTGGCAGGGGGGGCACTAAGCGGCGACCAGGCCGGCGGGGGGGGGGGCAGCAGTTAGGGGCAACCAGGCCGGCAGAGGGGGGGCAGTTAGGGACGATCAGGCTGGCAGGCAGAGGCAATTAGGGGTGATCAGGCTGGCAGGGGGGGCAGTTCGGGGTGATCAGGCAGGCAGGCAGGTGAGCAGTTAGGAGCCAGCGGTCCTGGATTGTGAGAGGGATGTCTGAAACTGGCAGTTGGACATCCCCTGAGGGGTCCCGGATTGGAGAGGGTCCAGGCTGAGCTGAGGGGACCTCCTCCTCCCTCCCCCCGTGCATGAATTTCGTGCACCGGGCCTCTAGTGTACTAATAAAATGAAAGAATACATAAATAATACTGGATGAGGTTTCTGCCTTTGGGAACCTTAAAATCTAATTAAGCAGATGGGATTTGCAAGCAAGAAAGAAGGAAACAATGCTATATATTATGTAAAACTAGAATGAATTAAAAATTAAGAAACTAAGAATTTATAATCTGAATTTTACATTTGAAATAATCAGACAAGGTTTCATTCAATTAATATTCAATTAATACAAAGTGACTACTATATAGAAGAATTGGATACTGGTTTTGGATTAACATCGAGAAGTAAGAAGAAGATGATTCCATTGACCAAGTAATCTGTACTAGTACCTATAGTATGAAGATGAAATGAAGTAATACAAATAAAATATTAGGATAATACCTAGTACATAAAGTCTAGTAAAAGTTAGCTGTTATTATTACCATGTTTATATGTATGTCTAAATATTCTTTGATGGGAGTTATAATGATGATATGCCATTTACTAAGTGCATCACTCTTCTTAGCTTTTTGTATACATTTAATCCTTAGAATTTTATGGGGCATAGCTATTGTTGTTATCCCTATTTTGCAGATGAGAAAAACTGAAGTATAGAGTGGTTAAATATATTGCCCAAACCTCTAGAAAGTTGAAGAATAACTATCATGGGATTAGATTGTATCATTGGGTGTAGTTAAAGACTGTAAATACTGGTTGGCTTAAATCTGATAACAGTTGAAAGGTACTAAATATATATATCGGGTTGTTTTCATTGATTATATCATTGCTTCTCTAGAAGTGTAATCAATACTTTGTAAAGTATTGAGCTGAACGGGGTATGTTTATTTTCTATCCTCAGTACTTATGCTTAAGAGCCATCATTGATACATTGCAGATAGAATGTATTTTACTTATTTATCAGTTTTGACAGTTCTTTCTGAAGATAGCCTCTTCCCTTATACCAGTGGTCAGCAAACTTATTAGTCAACAGAGCCAAATATCAACAGTACAATGATTGAAATTTCTTTTGAGAGCCAAATTTTTTAAACTTAAACTTCTTCTAACACCACTTCTTCAAAATAGACTCGCCCAGGCTGTGGTATTTTGTGGAAGAGCCACACTCAAGGGGCCAAAGAGCCGCATGTGGCTCGCGAGCTGCAGTTTGCTGACCACGGCCTTATACTAACACTTAGTTTGTTTCCTTAGTATTATTTGTGTGACTCATGTTGAGGAATTTTTATGTTATAAACTAGAATCCCGGCACGGGTACGGTCCCTAGGCCTGGCCTGCGATCAGGGCAATCTTCCCCAGCTGCTCGCAGCTGGCCTTGCCCCCGGTTGCCACCCACCTCCAGTTCCCCATTTGCCATCAGGCAATTGGAGCCTGCCGGCCAGGGAAAGGGACCACGAGGTGGTCAGTGCGCCTCATAGTGACGGTCCAGTGGTCGTTCTGGTCGTTCTGCTGTTAGGGTCAATTTGCATATTACCCTTTTATTATATAGGGTACCCAGGCCTTCTACTCCCAATTACTCGTCATAAAAACAGTCTAATTAGTTGAAACCTGGGTTGTACATAAATTGTGGAAAGAATTTTCATCTAAAACTAGTATGATCCTGGAGTCTTTCTCACTAAATTTGGTAACTTAAAAATATCCAGATGGAAAATAATATTAAAAGATTATTATGTTCAAGCATAATTGTACAATTAATATCCTGCTGGTCAAGACTTGCTTCTGAGTTACCTGTTTGAACAATTAAGGGATATGGGAAGACCTTCCTGCACACTCATTCCAAAAATAACTACACAGCTTGCTGAAAATATTTAATAGTTTTCATATTAGAATTAGACTCACAGCAATAATAAGCTTTAGATTAGTAACAGCTGATATTACAAATTGGTGTCATTTTGAAGTTTTAGGATCTTCATTCTTAGCAAGACCCTTAGCACTTATCTGGAGATCCTTTACATTTCACTCACTTTCATATTTCCTACAATATGTATTGTAAACTTTTAATCTGCCTCACACCCATGACTTCATCCTAAATTTCTACCTCTGATTGTCAGCAGAAGAGCACAACTATTTCTCAGAGAAACTACAGAACCCTCAGAATTCCCTCAATTTCTCTTTACCTGTATAGGGTAAGGCAAAAGTAGGTTTACAGTCAGTATGTGCGTTTATTACTTGATCATTATTATTGTATTTTCCATATAAGCAACTGTAAGCCTACTTTTGCCTCACTCTATATCTAACTTATCTGCATTTAGATCTATCTTAGGAGCCTCCCTACAGTGTTAGGAAAAGAGATTTAGCCTTTGATCTGTACCTTGGTCCTTCCTTTACTCTTGTATATCTCACAAATATTTCATGCTTAACACTAAATTCCTCATCATTTCCCACCTTTTTAAAATGCCTGTGCATGTGGATTATACCATGAGCTAGAAAACTAGGAATCATCTTGTAATTTATTGCTATTGGCTTTCCCTAATCCAGTCAGATCCCACTGTCTGTCCACAGTCCATGTCAACTTCATTTCCTTAGTTCTAACTCATTGCTAACCTATATAGCAACAACTCTGTTATGTGGGCATTGCTGCTGTTCCCATTTTGCAAGATCATACAGCTAATAAATGTCAGTAGTTTTCTCCAAATAATTTTCACGTTAAATTAATTTTTTTTTGAAATAATTATTTTACTGGGAGAATACATTGACTGGGAATGGCCAAGACAGCTTTAAAAATTAATAATAATGAAGGAAACTAGCTACTACTAGATGTACTATTAACATATAATGATAAAATAATATGATTTGGCTATTAATGTAAATAGATGAGTGGAACAGAAAGTTAAAAACATAGCCATATATAAAAATCCTATCTAATAAAGAGGGAATATGCTAATTGACCCTCACGCCATTGCAAAGATGGCGGCACCCACAGCCAATAAGGAGGGAATATGCTAATTGACTGCCCCACCCTCAAAGAGGGCAGCACCCACAGCCAATAAGGAGGGAATATGCTAATTGCCCCACCCTCAAAGATGGCGGCGCCCACAGCCACAAGATGGCAGTGCCCAGTCCCCTCAGCCCTGCTGGGGCGGCAGGCGCGTGGCAAGGCCGGGCCTGCTCTGCACACCTGACTCCGGATTCCCCCAGTCTCCTCAGCCCCCCAGCCACCCAGGGCTGGCCCGAGGCACAGGCAGGCCTCGGATGGCAGCTACCCAGTCGCCCAGGGCCGCCCAAGGTTCAGGTAACCAGGGGCGGCCGAGGCTTGTGCTGCCGGCAGTGGCAGCAGCAGAGGTGTGATGGGGGCATCGCCTTGCCCTGATCGCCGGGTTGCCTCCTGCCCCTGAGGGTTCCCGGACTGTGAGAGGGGGCAAGCCAGGCTGAGGGTCCTCTCCTCCAGTGCATGAATTTTCGTGCACCGGGCCTCTAGTATTATAATAAAGAGAGCATTTAAAAATATTTTTATTGATTTCAGAGAGGTAGGGAGAAGAAGAGAGATAGAAACATCAATGATGAGAGAAAACCAATTACCGGCTGCCTCCTGTATGTCCCACATTGGGGATTGAGCCTCAACCTGGGCATATGTCCTGACTGGGAATCCAACTGAGACCTTCTGGTTCATAGGATGCTTAAACACTGAGCTATGCTGGCCAGGCAAAGATAGCATTTTGAATTGGTGGTGAGGAGATGGGTTTCTCAGAACACCTGGATATGAAACCTAGAGAAAGGTGCTGAACTCCTCTAGGGCAGCTACTCATACAACCCAATGCTAGTGTTGCAGTTCTGGATTTTTCCATGTATATTGCTAGAACATGTGTCTTGTTTTATTAAAAAATCATTAGATTCCAATCTCACTATACAACAAATTAAATATGAAATGAGTTAAAAATGAGATAGTAAAAATTAGAAAGTCTCTGTGTTTATTAGATCTTAAAATGGAAAACACATTTTCTTAACATAAAACCACAGGGAGAAAATCTCAAAAGGAAAACTTAAACAGAATTAAAAAGGTGAACTAGGATAAAAATGGACAATATATGATAACAAAAGTTACTATCTTATAAAGAGCTTTTAGAAATACTAAGGAAATGAACCAATATAAAAATTGAGAGAGGACATCAGTTAAGGAAATGAAGATACATAAAGAAATACCTAAAGCCTAAAAAAGATAACATAAGTTCATCCTGATACTAGGATTCAGTGAAATCATATTTGCCTAATATGTTTAAAGAGAGTTATAAGCCCTGGCCAGGTAGCTCAGTTGGTTAGATTGTCGTCCTGGTACGCCAAGGTTGTGGGTTCATCCCTGGTCAGGTCACATACAATAATCAACCAATGAGTTAATAAATAAGTGGAACAACAAATACCCCCCTTTCATATCAATAAATTAAAAAAATGTTAAGTGAGTTAAAAATAATAATAAGGGTGGAGCAACCATTTTGGAGGAAAATTTGGCAGCATGTTTAAAGAGCATTAAAAAATAGAGATGGATATACAAATTTGTATGAGAGACTATTATGATTATCTATATATCCCACACACAGATACTATTAAACAAATTGTGATGTATTCATAATCTGATAATCATACTATGCAGCTACTAAAATTTTTGTTGAAAACAAGGTGAGGATACAAGTTGAACTCAAAACAGGATGCCTACAGTTCTGTGAATAAAAAAAAAAAAGAAAAGCCTTCTAGTAGAAGGTTTTTATACCAAAGTGATAACAGTTGTTAAGATTGAGGATGATTTCTTATTTATTTTCTTTTTTAAAAGCTTTTTGAATGTACATTAATTTTGTAATTAGGAAAAGATGCCATTTTCTGTTTAAATAAAAAGATCCAAACTATAGTTTTTAAATTATCATATTTCTTGAAATAGCTGAAAGTGAGAGTGCTTGAATATTGGTATTTGGAGAATTTGACACTACTTAGCCCTAGGATCTGATGGGATCTCTACACAGGTAGTTGGATGGGACCATGGTTGAGTCATATCTGATAGTATCAGTGTAGAAGTTTAATGGTGAGGGAGGTGCTTTAAAATTGTGGAAAAATGAAATTCTAGTCAGGGTGTTTTATAATTAGTATTGGAAATTCATACATCTTGATTTACTCTTCTTAAGTTTCTAAACTTTCTAGCTTGTGTGTGTGTGTGTGTGTGTGTGTGTGTGTAACATTTTAAAATCATTGTAGTATAGACAGGCTTTTTTAAGCTACTTAATGAGAGGAGAGAGGTCATTTGTTTATTTTGCTCAATTATTTTCACATAGAGATGCTCATTAATTTGATCTTATTTCAGTTTTCTTTTTGTATAATGGAAAATTTCTTTTGTTTAACCATTTTAAAATACATCTCTTGGCTTAGGAGCAGAAAGGGAAGGTAAGGAAAATCTAGACAGCCTTTGAGTGATGACAGAGTGCTATATGCTAGATAAAGGACTAATGGAGGATGAAAAAAGGGTATAGAGAGGGAGGAAGATAAAGAAGCAGCAGTACTGATAGGATTGACATGGTATTGCAGAAGAAAAATGAGTGGAATGTTGCTTAACTCTCTTAATACCTTTCATGGATATAGTAACTTTCATTTTGGAAAGCACAACCACTTATCCACATTCATGGTTTGTAATTGTATGATCCCCAATAGAGATCTTACTGCCATGGAGCTATATAGTTGTTGTTTTTTTCCTTTTCCCTAAAAGCTTTGCTAAGATTGCTTACTTGATTTTCTTTGTAAATGCAAAGGGCAATCAGAATGCTTTTAGAGCCACATTTATATAATTTATTGAATGTAGATAGAATTAAACGTACTTGGATGTTTCAAGTTTTCATTTCATTTTAGTTCTTTTGTAATTCTGTTCCTCATTTGATTCACATGAAGAAAATGTTTGGCTGTTCCTTGTGTTAGAGCTTTATAAAGTATTTATACTTTGCAAAAAGTTATTGAAAAACTGAAACACCTGAGGAATTTGTGTGGTTTCTTTATATTAAGATCAGATGTGTATATGTTACTAGCCTGAGGTATTTGGATAGAATAGAATATTAAAATTTTTTTGGGGGGGCTCTGAAAATTGAAGGAACTAGCACTTTTTAATGGATTTTATGCACTATTGTCAGTATTGTTTGGAGATGAATCATTTCATTCATTCTTAAGACTCATCATTTATGAAAGAGAACAAATATGAAAAAAGTAAAAGGAATGTGAAGCAATATCTAGCTGAACTCTTCCAAAAACGAGATAGTATACCACATAATTTATCCTATCAAAAAATCGAAGTAGTGAAACTTGGCTTACACATGTATTTTATTAAAAATAAATATAACAATTATTAATGTGTTGAATTTTTATTATATTTTCTTGTTCAGTATGCATCATTTTAGATAAATCATAGTTGTAATGATTATATATTTTTATTAGGTATACCTCTACTGCCCAATAATTCTTATTAATATAGGTATATATTAATATACTTATGTATTAGAAACATTTAAAAAATTGTTAATACAAATTGTGTTGAAAGTAGACAAATGGCACGCTGATTGCTTTTATTGACCTGAGTTTTGTGGAATTCTTATTTATAAAATTGATAGGGAAAGCAGTCATTAAATGGATCCTGTTTAGGTATTTCAGTCTATTAACTTGTTAAATTTTTGCTATATTAAAGACCTTTGCGCTGTAGTAGTAGAAATTTTAGTAGTAGGAAACTACTACCTTATGATTTTCAGGTCAAGTTTATTTGTACATTTTACATACATATCATCATAAGGCTAGTCTTTCAAAAGCAGTGTGTTCTATCTCTCATTTGCTCAAGAAATTAAATGATTGGATGTTTTCTTTGTTTTTAGGACTTCAAGTCCCAAGTCCTCCTTAGCCTCAGTGTCCTTTGTAGTCTTGTCCAGTCAGTCTGGTTTCTCCATTACATGCCCCAGTATTTAGTTCAGTAAACATTTATTGTACATGTACTGTCAAGGCCAGGTTTGTAATAAAAGATTGCTATTGTGATGTGCAGTTTGTTGCCTCAAGCAAGGTCTTAGAGCTTTAAAAACATAGTACAGTGGCTTTCAAAGTTTTCTTTCCGGACTGATAAAAGTGCGTTCAAATACCATGATAGTTTTGCTATTCGTGACGTCCTCTGAGCAACTTTTTTCATATGATTACTAACAACAAAAATATTATATTCCCTGGATTTACAGGGTAATTGTCTTTCTGGAAAAATCTGTGTATATTTAAAAACCCTATAACCACCACCAAACCTGTCTTTTAGTGGTAAAATGTGTTTAGGATGAGATAATTATAGATTTTTTTATCTTCATGACTATTTATTATTACTGTATTTGAATGGGATGGAGTCAGTTCTTTCTTAGAGGGACTAATTTTTTTTATATTGCACGATATCCATTTTATGCTTCTGATCCACAAACCAGTAGCATCCCTTAGTCATTAGTATGCCAGAAAATGCCTCCATAAAATTCCATGCCTCGAACAGAGTGGTATTAACTGAATGAGAAACCTTGGACTAGAACACTGTGGCCAAAGGAGAAACTTGCTCCATAAAGGTAGTCCGAGAAGACACTAACCCTACCACCAGGCCCTAACGTATGGAAGAAATAATAAAAAAAAAAAGCTTCTTGTTGAGGGGGGCTAAAAGGGAAAGAGCTTTTTTCAAGGAGCCAGCTAGGTTTCATTTTGCAGCTGAGGAGGGCAAAAATGTTAATCAGCAGGAATTCCAGAGGGCACAATGGAATGATTTGAAAGGGAGAGGAGGCATGCAGGATAAGGAAATGTACAGAGCACTATGGAAATGAGAGTCTGTACAGTGATGGATGAGACCTGGGAAAGCTTGGTCTGCTGTTAGTGATGGAAAACATAGAAATGAGACCTGATAGAATCCTTCTAGAAAGTCTCTTTAAAATAAATAAAGTGTAAAAATGTTAACATGCACAGAACTATAGTGTAGATGAACCCTTACAAAACTGTCATCCAGCTACAACAATCATCAAACTCATAGCCACTCTTTTCTTCCTGCAACTCCCAGCAATTCTGTGTTCTACAAAGTGACTCAGTATACTCAAAGATAATACGAAACTAAAGTTTCACAAAAAGTGCTCACTGATATTTTGTTTTATTTTTTTTTTTATAAAAATTCACTGCACTATAAAGAACTCAAGAACAGAAAAACAACCCAATTAAAAAGTGGGCAGAAGACCTGAATAGACACTTCTCCCAGGAAGACATACAGATGGCCAATAGACATAAGAAAAATTTCTCAACATCACTAATCATCAGAGAAATGCAAATCAAAACCACAATGAGATACCACTTCACACCTTCAGAATGGCTATCATCAATAAATCAACAAACAACAATTGTTGGTGCAGATGTGGAGAAAAGGGAACCCTTGTGCACTGTTGGTGCAACTACTATGGAAAAGAGTATGGAGGTTCTTCAAAAAATTAAAAATGGAATTATATGAGCCAGCAATTTCACTTCAGGGAATATATCCAAAGAAACTCTAAATAGTAATTAAAAGAATATATGCACCCCTATGTTCATTGCAGTGTTATTTACAACTAGAAGCCCAGTGCATGACATTCATGCACTGGGGGAAGCAGGGGAGTCCCTCAGCCTGGCCTGTGCCCTCTCGCAGTCTGGGGCCCCTCGGGATGTCATGAAGGCAGGAGAGGCTCCTGCCACCGCCACTGTACTCGTCAGCCATGAGCCTGGCTTCTGGCTGAGCGGCACTCCCCTGTGGGAGTGCACTGACCACCAGGGGACAACTCCTGCATTGAGCGTCTGCCCCCTGGTGGCTAGTGCACGTCATAGCAACCAGTCATTCTGCTGTTCTGCCGATTTGCATATTAGCCTTTTATTATATAGGATAGCCAAGATTGGAAGCCACCCAAGTTTCCATCAGTAGACGAATAGATTAAAAAAAGCTGTGGTACATTTACACAATGGAATATTACTCAACTGTAAAAAGGAAGGAAATCTTTATCTTTTATGACAGCATGGATGGACCTAGAAGATATTATGCTAAGTGAAATAAGCCAGTCAGAGAAAGACAAATACCATATGATTTCACTTATATGTAGAATCTAATGAAAAAAAAGGAAACAGACTCAGAGATACAGAGAACAAACTGATAGCTGTCAGGAGAGGGGAATTGGGAGGCTAGGTGAAAAGGTGAAGGGATTAAGCAGCACAAATTGGTAGTTGCAGAATAGCCACAGAGATGCGGATTGAAACATGAAGAATATAGTCAACTAGTGTCCTGGTGCGCGAATTCATGCACAGTGAAAGTGAATTAATTAGAAGAAATATTTTAATATTGCTATTTGCCCTACCCCCTCTCCCCCCCATCACCATTCCCTCCCTCTGCCTGCTGGCACCTGCCTTGGCTGGCCTGGCGCCGCCTGCTCGCTAGCCCGCCCCCTGCCAACTGGTCGTTCTTCCATTTGGTCAATTTGCATATTACCCTTTTATTATATAGGATAATGTTTATTATATAAGGCCTGGGGCCAGACGGGTGCTTGGGTCAATGGGGGGACCACTGTAGAGTGCATAGTATCCCAGCCAATTTGCTGTACATTTGAAACTGGTGTGGAATGGTATTGAATGTAAACTGTGGTTGGAAAAAAAATTCAATACACTAAATGTATTTCATATCTAATAAATAGGTTATACCTGGCAGTTGGAAATTGAATTTAGGATTGTTTTTATACTGCTTAGGTTGTAGTGCCAACTGCACCCCTCAACGACTTGTGTCCTTAAGCCTGTTACTTAATTCTAATCCTCAGATCTCTCTCTATAAAGTAATACATACTGTTTAGGTTTTTATGAAAATTACATGAAGTACCAGATGTTAGTGCTTAACAGTGCCCTAGAAAATATTCAGTTAATAGTAGATGCTATTACTATTGTAAGTGATAGCTGGGGTTTGAATCTAAGTTTAATTGATTCCAAAATCTGAGTTTTTAGTTTGTGATTTTCTAATCTGACGTACACTTTATTGACAATTATGAAGAAAAATCAATCTAGAGATAGCTAATGCGTATTTTCTATCATTCATACATAGTTTTTTCCACTCTATGTGAAATTGCAAACATTTCTCATTTCTTTAAAATAGTTTTAAATAATATTCTACCACTTTGTTCCCTAGAATAAGAAGTGTCATGCTATTTAAAATAAAATATTTATCTAGTTCTAGTTATCTAGTTAATGCAAAGTTAAATTTTATTGCTATTTTAAAAACTTTATTATGGGAATTTCAGTCATACAAAAGGAGAATGGTGTAATAAAGTCCCCCATGGACCCATCCTTCAACCTCAACAGTTGACAATTCCTGGGCAATTTTATCCATGGCAGCACACACTGCCCATTCCATCTCTTATATTTTTTGAAGCAAATATAGATGACATACTATTTTATTCTTAAACATTTAAGTATATATATCTAAAAGATAAGGATATTTTTAAAACAAAAGAATAATATCAGTCTCACACCTAAAAAAATAAAAATTTCTTTTTTTATATATATATTTTTATTGATTTTTTTACAGAGAGGAAGAGAGAGGGATAGAGAGTTAGAAACATCAATCAGCCGCCTCCTGCACACCCCCCACTGGGGATGTGCCCGCAACCAAGGTACATGCCCCTGACCGGAATCGAACCCGGGACCCTTGAGTCCGCAGGCCGACGCTCTATCCACTGAGCCAAACCGGTTTCGGCAAAATAAAAATTTCTTAATCTCAAACTCCTGAGGCTTAATTTCATCATATATTCATTGTTCAAACTGTCTCTTAAGTGATAATTTTAAAAATAGTTTTAAAATAGTTTCTTTATTAAGGACAAAAAGAGGTTAATATGTTGGTATTGATGTCCTTACTCTGAGTTTCATATTTATTAGTTGTAGATACTCGCCATTTGTCTTTATAGTAGAAGCTTGGTTCTATATAAAGGAGAACTAAAAATTGTTTTATCTCTATATATTTTAAAAACATTTTTATTGATTTTTTTTTTTTAGAGAGAGAGGAAGGGAGAAGGATAGAGAGATAGAAACATCAATGAGAGAGAATCATTGATCAGCTGCCTCCTGTACGACCCACACTGGGGATCGAGCCTGAAACCCGGGCATGTCCCCTGATCAGGAATCGAACCAACGACCTTTTGGTTCTTGGGTCGATGCTCAACTACTGAGCAACACCAGCCCGGCTGTTTTCTGTATTTTTAAAGGGTTGTTAAAAAACAAAAACAAAATACCTTATGTAGCTCCAGAAGCCTAAAATATTTGCTTCTTTGTTTTTTGTTTTTTTTTTTATTATAGTTGTTTGAGCCCTGCTTAGGGTGTCCCACTGTCTGAATTTTCATAATTGCAGCACCATGGTGATATCTAATATGTTCTTCTATCCCCTCTAGTTTCTGTAATTTGTAATTGCATGTAGAGGCTTAATCAGATTTAGGTTCAGTCTTTTTTTTTTTTCTTAAACTCATTTCATTTGTTCAGTATCTCAACTATATTTCTTTTTCATATTATTATGGTGTCATTTACATACAATAATATGCAATTATTTAAGAGTGCAATTTGATAAGTTTTGGCAAATGTACACAACTGGGTAAACCACCATGGGAACAGGATATAGAACATTTCCATCACTACTTCTGCCCCTTTCCAGTCAGCCCCCTCACACCCAGCTCCTGAGAACCACTGATCTGCTTTCTGTCCCTCAGATTTCGGTTTCTTTAGAATTTTATATGTGGGCTCATACAGTACATAGTACTCACTTTCTGGCGTTTTTCTTGTAGCAGTAATACTTTTGAGATTTTTTTGATTTTGTTTCTTAGTATTCCATTACATGACTGTACTAGTGCTTGTTAATCTGTTCACCAGTTGATGGTCATTTTGGACTACTCCCGAATATTATGAAAAAAGCTGATTTTTTGGTACAAGTTTTCAGTGAACATGTTTTCATTTCTCTTGGTAATAACTACTAGTAGAATTGCTGGGTCATAATATAAGTGTATACTTACATAAATGTATAAGAAACTGTCAAACTGGTTTCCCACACGACTATATCACTTTTAGTTCCCACCAACAACAGAGGAGATATGCAGTTGTTTCAAATCCTTAATATCACTTGGTAGTCTAGTATGTGTATAGTGATAGTTCATTATGGTTTTAATTTGCATTTCCCTAGTAGCTAATGGTGTTGAGACTCTTCTCTTGTGTTATTTTGCCATCCCTGTATTTTCTTTGGTGGAGTGCCTTCAAATTTTTGCTTGTTTTTAATGATGCACTGAAATTTATCCTGGTATGTGGTGTGTGGAATAAATCCAATGTCATTTTTTAATACAGCTATCCAGTTATCCCCAAACCACATATAAAAAGTCCATCTTTTCCCACTAATGTGAGTTTCTACTTTTATTGTAACTCAACTTGTCTATGTATTTGGATATATTTCTAATTTTTTTATCCTATTCCTATGAATTAGTATTTTGAGTCCTAACAGGACTTTAAAGATATCCTAATTTCCTTTTTATTTAGTTACTTTGTCAGATCTATAGGAATGCTCTGAATAAATTGTTTAGAACATGTTATAGCTTCTCTCTTTTTTTAAAAAAAATACATTTTATTGATTTTCTTACAGAGAGGAAGGGAGAAGGATAGAGAGTTTGAAACATTGATGAGAGAGAAACATCAATCAGCTGCCTACTGCACACCCCCTCCTGGGGATGTGCCCGCAACCAAGGTACATGCCCTTGACCAGAATCGAACCTGGGACCCTTGAGTCCGCAGGCCGACGCTCTATCCACTGAGCCAAACCAGTTAGGGCATAGCTTCTCTTTTTTTTTTTAAACAACATTAGTTGTTTACAATGAAGATCATACTTTTTTTTCAGGGGTTTTATTTGTTAAAATATTAGCGCTCTAAAATGTAATTTTGGGAAAAGCAGAGCTTGGTGAAATTCAGAGATGCTTATTATCATCTCCATTTAAAAGCTGATTTCGTCTGGGTCCGGGTGAGGCCACGCGCCCCTGGGTCTGGGAGAGGCCACGTGCCCCTGGGTCCGGGTGAGGCCACGCGCCCCTGGGTCCGGGTGAAACTGAATCCTGGGTCTGGGCGAGGCCATGTGCCCCTGGATCCGGGTGAGGCTGGGTCCTGGGTCCGGGTGAGGCCGCGCGCACCTGGGTCCAGGTGAAGCTGGATCCCGGGTCCGGGTGAGGCCGTGTGCCCCTGGATCCGGGTGAGGCTGGGTCCCGGGTCCGGGTGAGGCCGCGCGCACCTGGGTCCTGGTGAGGCCACGCGCCCCTGGGTCTGAGAGAGGCCACGCGCCCCTGGGTCCGGGTGAGGCCACGCGCCCCTGGGTCCGGGAGAAGCTGGATCCCGGGTCCGGGTGAGGCCGTGTGCCCCTGGATCCGGGTGAGGCTGGGTCCCGGGTCCGGGTGAGGCCGCGCGCACCTGGGTCCTGGTGAGGCCACGCGCCCCTGGGTCTGAGAGAGGCCACGCGCCCCTGGGTCCGGGTGAGGCCACGCGCCCCTGGGTCCGGGAGAAGCTGGATCCCGGGTCCGGGTGAGGCCGTGTGCCCCTGGATCCGGGTGAGGCTGGGTCCCGGGTCCGGGTGAGGCCGTGCGCACCTGGGTCCAGGTGAGGCCACGCGCCCCCTGGGTCCAGGTGAGACCACGTGCCCCTGCGTCCGGGTGAAGCCGTGCCCCTGGGTCCGGCCGAGACCAAACCAGAGGGAGTCGGACCTGCATTACCACCATTTGTCCACCATCCAGAGCTGAGGGGTCAGTGCCGACATGTACACATAAGGAACTGGTGGACATTGATATTGGGTCTCAAAAGAACTGTTGGTCCAGAAAGAAACTCACTACAGACTGATTCATTTACCTGTCAGCATAACTATTATTGCTCGTCTCACATTCAGTTCTTATAAGTATATCTCTAGTGACACATGATCTCGCTCATCTAGGGGAAATGATGAACAACATAGACTGATGAACAAGAACAGAACCAGAAACAAGGAGGCATCGATCGGACTATCGGGCCTCAGAGGGAGGATAGGGGAGGGTGGGGGGAGGGAGGAGAGATCAACCGAAGGACTTGTGTGCATGCATATGAGCCTAACCAATGGTTAAGTCCAACAGGGGGTTGGGACATACGTGGGGAGGGGTGTGGGATGGGAATGGGGGGATGAGGACAAATATGTGACACCTTAATCAATAAAGAAATTTAAATTAAAAAAATAAAAATAAAAGCTGATTTCATGAAAAAAAAAATAAAAGAAGCTGACTTTATTTCAATTTATACTTGTCAACCCTGTTCTCATGCAACTTTCTAATATAAAAGGAGAGAATGACTTTTACATGTTTACATTTATTTAGAAATAAGAGCTAGGAAGAGAGATAGGGAATTCAGTCCCACATTATTGATACAAGTATTATATAAAATCAATATCTTGTTTTCATTTTTTCCCTCTTAGATATAAAAAGCTTATACTTCACAAAAACTTTAAAAATATTTAGGCTTCTTTCTGGTTCTCCTTTACTAGTACTTATTTAAAAACAACTCTCTCTCTCCCTTAAGGATACCAGTCAGCTATGTGCTTAGAGAATTATTAATCTTTGCAAGAAACAGAAATAGAAAATGTCTTTGCTCACCTTCGTTTATTAACTCAGTTCTTTTTGGTTTTCATTCTTTTCTTATTTCTCACCATTTCTATCAAATTGTTCATCTAGGTATATTTATTCCAGTTACATAAGATAGCTTAAATAATTTCAGGGTGCTTGTTAAAAGAACTGTACAAGTTGCTAGAAGATCTTCAGAGAGAAGTTGTGATTCATCAAATAATCCCTATTCTAAAAGCTGCCTGGGGTGTAACATGCACACACTCCATAAAGATAGTATGTGTAATGAATAGGTTCCCAGTTCAGTGGACAACGGTGTTTTCATGGAAAAGAATATTGAGAATTTTAACTTGGGGTGCCACAGTCCATCTCTCTGATTTTTCTCATCTTGGTAACTCATTCATTTATTTATCAAACATTTACTGAAGAGGTGTTTTTTTCCTTTTAATGTGCTACTGGTAAGGGAGTCTACATTTATTGAGGTTGTGAGAAGGAGGGAAGGTTAGTGTTGAAGGGTTGGGTCTCAGAAATGAAAACAGAGATAACATCCCAGTGCTCAGGGAGTTCATGGCTCCCTGCCTCGACTTTTACTTTTCATCTGTCTACTAGAGGCCCAGTGCACGAAAATCGAGCACGGGTAGGGTTCCTAGGCTTGGCTGGCAATCAGGGCCGATCGGGGCCTTCCGGCTGCTGGCCAGGGCCTCCCTTCCCTGGCTGCCAGCTGCCGGCTGCCGGCTGGGCCTTCCTTTGTTCCACGCCACCCTCTGGTGATCAGTGCACGTCGTAGCGAGCGGTCGAACTCTCGGTCTCCCAGTTGAACTCCTGAGGGGACACTTTACATATTAGCCTTTTATATATATACTGGTGACCCGGGACATGAAATTCGTGCACATTAAATGGGAATTAATTAGAGGAAATATTTTAATATTGCTATTTGTCCTTTCTCTATGATAGAAGTGTCAGAGATGAAAGAAAATTAGTAAAATGTATATGAAAATCTTCCTCCTGTCAGAGTCTAGGTCGCGCCACAGGAACCAGAGTCAAGTCCCTGCTCACCCACCCATGTGTGCCTCGAAATTGCGCGAGACCCAGACCCAGCTGGCCCCACCCGCATTGGGCTAGATCCAGATCCAGCCGGCCCCACCCCCGTCAAGCCCTGCTGGGCAGGGGGCGCGACCTGAGGTCCCCCATGAAGCCCTGCCAGGTGGGGGGCGCAGCCTCAGGTCCCCCAGCCCGGTGCCGGGGTGGGGTGCGCAGCCTAAGGTCCCCTGGCCTGGGCCAGGGCAGGGGGCACACCGGGGCAGGGGGCACAGTCTGAGGTCCCCCATCAAGCCCCACTAGGTGGGAGGTGCGCCCTGAGGTCCCGCGTCAAGCCCTGCCGGGTGGGGGGCACAGCCTCAGGTCCCACGGCCTAGTGCTGGGGCAGGGGACAAGGCCTGAGGTCCCCCAGCCTGGCGCTGGGGCTGGGGGGCACAGCCTCAGGTCCCTGATGATTGCTCATTAAGGCTCGTATCAGAATGAGTAGTCTGTCATAAACCCTTTTTAAAAAGTAATTTTTCTGCAATGTCTTATGTATTTGTGCATCCAGACAGTCCACCCTACTTTCCAAATATATTCTCTTAAGATTTTGATTGACATTTTTTTATTTTATAAGTTGATTTAAGATTATTGACACCTACAATATTAAGTTTTTCTCAATTTAAGAATGGATTTTAATTTATATTTCTCAGTCATTTTATAGTTTGTTTTAATAAAGTTTTAGTTTATTAAGGTTATTTTTTAAATTATATAATCTCATTGGTTATTGATGTTACTTTGGGAAGTTATTTATTTTTGCTTACTTATTGAAAAGCCATCTTAAGTAGCTCTAATAATTCTAAAATATTTTAGGTTATATTCTTGATAAAATCGTATCATTTGAAGTGATGGAGTTTTGCCTTCTTTGTAGTGCTGAAATCTCTTATTTTCTTACCTAGTTTTATCAGACAGTCCTTCCAGAGTGATGTTATTAACTATGTTGATGGTGGACATTAATGTCTTAAATCTAATTTTGCTTTTAAATTTTGTTTATATTTTGCCATTTAACATGATCCTTTATTGGGTTTTGTTTTCCACATAGGAAATATTTTTTATAGGATCAAATTATCTATTATGTTGTTTGACTAGTCTCTTCATTTTTTTGTCCTTGTCTCTCTTAATCTGTACAGTTAATTGCTATATACAGGTTATTTTCTCAAAATCAGTTTGATCATTTTTTACTTATATGCCAGGGAATTGTAGTACTATAACATCTTTCCATGTTATGAAGTGAAAACTACAGAGTTCTCAGGCTATTTATAGTATATGTATATATTATTTTTATGTGATCAGAGCATATGCCTTTCTAATTTTCACCTTGTGAACTGTGAAGGACCTGAGATCTTATCCTGCTTGCAGGCTAACATGTTAGCCTACAATAGTTTTATGGATCCTGGCAGAAGACAGGAGTCTCCTGGGTCAGAGACAAGGACAGCTTATTACTCATAGCAATTGCAGGAGCGACAGTATCATCATTTTTCTTGTACTGGTTATCCAAGCCCCAGTTTCTACAGGTTATATGACTAGGACCAGATGACACCAGTACACACAGTTTCATTACAGGAGAGGACCCTGAACATTATCCTCACCCCTTCCATTCTTTTCCTGACTTTCTCCCCCCATCATTCTAATTTAAGATTCCTTCCAGCTTCCATATCCCCCATTGTGAACCTTGTGTCTGAATGTGCTGCTTATGTACAAGGTTCCTCCTATTCCAGACACTCCAGTGATCCTTCTTGACTTGTACAGTGGCCTCCGTCTTTTTCTCTCTCTCTCTTTAGAGAATTTGTTGTTCTGTTGTCTTTCCTGCCATTCTGTATGATGGTCAGTGTCTTAGTGTTGCAGAGTGCCTGCAGGGATATTGTTTGTTTATTTTTTGTCTTTCATAGAATCCTTTAGGGCAGTGTATTGGTTAGGAATGTGTTCAGTTACAATGGGTGTAATGGATAGAGTTTTGTTTCTGATTATGGGTTATTGTTTTTTCATGTAAAAAGTCTGGAGATAGATACTGCTGATGTTGATTCAGCTTTTTAGCAACACCCTTTCCTGTAAGTTTTTCCATGTGCTCTTCCCACCATCTGAAATTCTCTTTTCTCTATATCTACAGTTCCAGATATTGTCCATCCTTTAAATTATAAGCTCTTCTACAGAGTCTTTGTAGAGGTGAAAAAACTCTTCCATATGTACTCACAGGTACTAACTAATAAGCTAGAAAGTGGCCTTTATCATTAAATTTTATATAGATGTGTCATTTTCCCTGTAGAATATAAGACCTTGTCTGTGGTGTATCTTTTTTGTTTCCCTCCAAAAAGTGCCTTGTTTAAAGTAGATACAGTTTGTTTACTTGTTGAATGGATGATACAGAATGAGTGAACCCTACCTTTAAGCAAATCTTGAGATTAGATGTTGGCAGTGATGTGAATATGGAAGTTTGGCTATTAAGCAGATAATTTAATATACAGGAATGAAATGTGTATCAGTATATTGCTGAAAGAAACATCTTTATTGTGTAAATTAGTTTCTGAATGCACAAATATTTCCTTATACTATCAAATGTATTTTCACATACTTTTAAAACATTCTATTAATATTCAGTGATAAAATGGAAACCATTCTTTCTTTCAGTGCTTAGATGAATATGAAGATGATGAAGCGGGGCAGAAAGAGCGAAAACGAGAAGATACAGTTACACAACAGAACACTATGCAGAATGAAGCTGTCAGCTTATTAGATCCAGGCAGTTCCTATCTGCTACAAGTGAGTATTTAAAAATACTAGGATGTCACTAGCTCTTTTTTTTTTTAATCCTCACTGGAAGACATGCCGAGAGAGAGAGAGAGAGAGAGAGAGAGAGAGAGAGAGAGAGAGAGAGAGAGAGAGAGAGAGAGAGAGAGATATCAATCGATTGCTTCCTGTACACACCCTGACCAGGAATTGAACTGGCAACCTTTTGGTGCATAGGATTACGCTCAACCAACTGAGCCACTCCAGCCAGGCATCACTAGCTATTTTAATGATAATTTGTAAGTTACTATTAATAATTTTTCTAGTTTCATTTTGGTTGCATCAACTCCATTGAAATATTTTCAACGGATTTAAAAACTGATCCTCCTTATATCCAGATACTTCTGATTTAAGCAGTGTTTGGTCTTTATTTCCTGATTAATGAGTATTTGCTGACTGACTAATAAACAGTATCACAGTATAAAAAGTATCAGATACAAACAGTATCAATTGTAAAAGCAACCAAGAATAATAATCACCTCTTGGTAAAAACAACCAAGACTAATAATTACCTCTTAGTAAGTTTAAGTGAGTGTACAGTTCTGTTCTAGTTTGATATTTGTTTTAGAATTGCATAGCAAATAAAAGAGTTCAACAGCAAGTTTCTACAGAGTTAAATGTTTAAACATAATAAAAGATAAAATTGTGAATTGTTAGAAACGTCTATATTTCTGTGTAATTATAAAATACTTTTAAAAATAAAATTTAACTCAGTTTTACATTAGCTGTTTTTTTTTTAAATTCTTATGGCACAGATAATTGGAAGTTGATGGTATTGGGATGACTAAGTATTAAGAAAATCACTTTGCAGAATCCTTTAATATAAACTCTAACTTGGAAATGATCTTGATATAATGTAATCTTAAATTAATTTGATCACATTTTGAAATCTTAAATTAGTGTAGTCTTTTCAGAGTTCCAGTTTTGACTTTTTTAAAATGAATTTTATTAAGATACCACTTTCAAAAAAGCTTCCAATAATGCCCCCATTTTATTGGTTAAAAATGAAATACAACTTGTCTGTTAATTTGCAAGATAATGATAAAAGTGCATTTGGCAGAGAGAAGCAAAGTATTTTGAGGTGGTTTGGTATGCGTATGAAGGACTTCGTTCTCCTCTTCTCTTTGAGGAGATATATTGACATGAAAAACCGAAGTGTGATACAGGTTTATCTATTCACCTGTACCCAAATTGTTGCTACTAGGACAAGTAGAACCTATTACAGATAACATGGTGTAAGCTAACAAGCAGTGTTTCAGCATCTGTGTGACTATTCATAATCGAAACTATCTTTGTATCCTTTGTTTAACAAAGTTGAAATTGAATCTGGGCTTATTCCACCTGTAGAGTATTATGCTAAGTGAAGTAAGTACTTAGAAAGACAAGTACCATATGATTTCATTTATATGTGGAATATAATGAACAAAATAAACTAACAAACAAAATAGAAACAAACTCATAGACACAGAGATCAGACTGACAGCTATCAGGGGGAAGGGGTTTGAGGATGGGTGAAAAGGTGAAGGGTTAAGCAAAAAAAAATAAAGCAAAATTCATACACACAGACAACAGTATGGTAATTGCCAGAGGGAAAGGAGTGGTGGGGAAGTAGAAGAGGGTAAAGGGAGGATAAATGGTGACAGAAAGAAACTTGACTTTGGGTGGTGAACACATAATACAATATATAGATGATGTATCATAGAATTGTACACTTAAAACCTATATAATTTTATTACGCAATGTCACCCCAATAAATTCAATGAAAAAAAATGTATTTTTCTGTGAGTCCTGGTGCCTGGATGCAAAATACATAAGCAGTGCTTAATTTCCCTTGTTTGTTTCTTTTTCTTTTTCTCAAAGTACTTTTTTTTTTTCTTTTCACTTTTAGAATGGAGCAATGATGAACAAATAAATTAAACATGAGAATGAGAATCCTAATCTGAAAATTAAAAAAATATGGGCATAGTCCAGGTGAAGATATAGGCTTAATTTATTTGGATAGAAGCAATATAGCATTTTAAAAAAATATGTTTTTATTCTTTTAGGGAGGGAGGAGAGAGGAAGGGTGAGCGACATCAGTTGATTGCCCCCTGTATGCACCCTGACCAGGGACTGAACCTGAAACCTGGGTATGTGCCCTGACTGGAAATTGAACTGGCAACCATTTGGAGCACAGGACAATGCTCAACCAATGCTGAGCCACACCGGCTAGGATGAGAATATATAGCATTTTAAGACCTGGTTTCAGTTCTTGGCCATGCTACTTATTCTGGCATACTCAGATAACATCAGGCAGCAGCTTTTAGAAAGAGGGTTGATTTCTTTCTGTGGAATGAAGCCCTTACCCAGTGAAAGCTGGGGTGGCTTGTGTTAGAACACATGGCTTATTCCCAAATACAGTATATATGCAGATACGGAACAGTCTCGGCTGATCTGGGTTCTCTGAGGAGCTTTCTGCCTCATACAGTTTATCTTTTTTCCTGTACCTTTTCTAATTTCTTGCCAGGCCCACTCTTTCTTTCATTTTTGTTTGTGTCATTAGCAGTTAGGATGGGACTCATCTTTACCTTGGTTCCAAGTGTCTGTTTTGCCAGGCTTTGTGCCTAGGATGAAAGTGGGGTTCTTTTCCAAGGGTCCCAAATTGCCACATTGAAGTTGGAGTGGGAAGGGGAACTCCTCTGTCTCCATAGCTGACTGCTCTCTGAGTTACTACCTAAACTCACATATTTTACTACTCATATAGGTAGATATTTGCTTGCAACTTCAACTTCAAACATCAAAACAGAGATAATTTTGGTATCATTGCTTGAGTTAAGGCTTTTTTAATAGCCAGAGAGACTTTTTTTTAGCATTATCTGTGAGTCAGCCATTCAGTGAAACAAAACTTCAAATATGAAGAATAAAATAGAAATATGAATGTGGCATTGGGAAAAGGTAGAATATTTTAAGTTTCTACTTGACATATTTTCGGATAATATGAACTAGTGGTAATAAAAAAATAATTTAAAAAATTTTCTGCCCTGGCTGGTGTTGCTCAGTGGTTAAAATGTTGGCCCAGGCACCGAATGGTCTCCTTCAAAATCCCTGTCAAGGGCACATGCCTGGGTTGCAAATTTCCCTGCCCCCTGGTCAGGGTGCAAGGGTGGCAACCAATAGAAGTACCTTTCTCACATAGATGTTTTCTCTCTGTCTCTCTCCTTCCTTCCCTTTCTCCCTTCCATTCTATGGAAAAAAAAAATCGATGGAGAAAATAATCTCAGGTCAGGATTAACAAGAGAAAAAAAGATAAATATTTTGTGAAATTAAAAATTGATCTGCCTTATGACCTAGCTATTCCACTTCTGGAGGTTTATCTGAAGAAACCCAAAAACGCTAGTTTGAAAGAATATATGCACTCCTGTGTTCATTGCAGTGTTATTTACAATAGTCAAGATATGGAAGCAACCCAAGTGCCCATCAATAGATGAGTGGATAAAAAAGCTGTGGTAATTTACACAAAGGAATACTACTTGACCATAAAAATGAATGAGATCTTACCATTTGCGATAGTATGGGTAGACCTCTAGGTCCATTATGCTAAGTGAAATAAGTAGTCAGAGAAAGACAAATATCATATGATTTCACTTACTTATGGACTCTAAAGAACAAAATAAATGATCAAACAAAATTGAAAGAGACTCAGACACAGAGAGCAAACTGGTGATTGCCAGAGAGGAAGGGAATTAGGGGGCTGGATAAAATAGGTGAAGGGATTAAGAAGTGAAAATTGGCACCCTGGCTGGTGTGGCTGAGTTGGTTGAGCATTGTCTCATGCACCGAAAGATCACTGTTAAATTCTGGTCAGGGCACATAACTCAGGTTTCGCATTCAATCCCCAGTCGGGGTGCATGCGGGAGATAACCTATTGATGTTTCCCTTTTACATTGGTGTTTCTCTTTCTCTCCCTCTCCCTTTCTCTCTCTAAAATCAATAAAAATGTATTTTTTTAAAAAAGAAGTAAAAATTGGTAGTTACAAAATTGTCACGGGGCTGTAAGAAAAGCAGAGGGAATATGGTCAATAATATTGTGATAACTATGTATAATACTAATTGGGGTACTGGAAATGTCAGAGGGAACAGTATATAAAGTATATGGTTGTTGCCCTAGTTGGTTTGGCTCAGTAGGTAGAGCATCAGCCCTTGGACTGAAGGGTCCCAGGTTTGATTCCTGTCAAGGGCACGTACCTTGGTTGCAGGCTCTATCCCTAATCCTGCTTGTGGAAGGCAGCCAATTGATGTGTCTCTTCTTTCAAATTGATGTTTCCTTTTTTGTCTCTCCTCCCCTTCCTTCCATTCTCTCTAAAAATCAATGGAAAAATATCATTGGGTGAGGATTAATAAAACAAAAAAAAAGTATATGTTTAATCACTCAGCTATACACCTGAAACCAGTCCTATATAATAAAAGCCTAACATGCAAATTGTTCGACCGGGAGTTTGACCACTCGCTATGACGTGCGCTGACCACCAGGGGGTGTCATGAAATATGGTGGGCATCAGCGATGCGATGTTGGCAGCGGGTGGCGGTGGAGCGCTGCTGCCTCAGTGGGCCCCGACGAGAGTGGGACCTTGGTGGGATGGTGTAGCAGGTGAGTGGGTGGAGCTAGGCCAAGGTGGGTGCGAGCAGGGGCCCAATTGTCCCGCCAATTGCTCCACAGACGGCAACCAGTGGCGGCGGCAGGGACCGGGGCTGCCGCTCGGCTCCCAGGCGCTGAGGGAGCTGGGCGGGGGGCCCGGCTCTGACCGATCACCCCGCAGACGGCAGCCAGCGGTGGCAGGCCCTGATTGCCCAGTTGGGGCCGGGCCCTGGGCTGGGAGGGGAACTGGGGTTGGGTGGTGGCGACCAACCTTCCTCAGCGCCCAGGTGGGGAGCTGTGACCTCTTGCCAGCTACCTGGGGGTGGGGTGACGGGGATGGAGTTGCGGTGAGAATGTGGGGTGTTTACAGAGCTCCCTCTCACTCCCCCTGCTACCCTCCCCCGGGATGCCAGGGCTCGCACACTGGGGATGCCCCCAAACTCAGGTGCCGGGCACCCGCGAGGAGCCTGCCCTGCACTCATGCGGCCTCTTCCGGGTGAGCCAGGCCGCAGCCGCCAGGACTGCAGGGGCCGGTCAGGCTCCCCATAGGTTCACACAGGAGCCGATCTGTGAGGCTGGCCGGGAGAGAGCGCAGTTCCCGCCTGGCTTCCGTGCAGCGCTACTGGGCAGCCCAGAGGCCCACGCTGTGCCCCAGCCCGCGGCTTCCGGCTGTGCTCACCGCATCTCTACGTGGTGACTCGGGCACCGTGACTCAGACGGGGGTTGGCGTGTGGGGCCCCGGGGGCCCAGGTGCTTCCCAGGGCCCAGAAGTCAGCTGGAACCAGCCCTTCCACGCCAGATACTCGCGTTTTGATCACCAGTCAGGCTTAGGGACCACACCCGTGCACAAATTTCATGCATTGGGCCTCTAGTACAAAATAAAATTGAAAGAAAAAAATATTTTTTGTGCGAGGGCGTGATGGTTCAGTCCCTCCCAACCGTGCCAGGCTGCAGTTGTGGATAAGTTCTTTGAACCATGTAGATATCTTAATCCCCATCAAACTTTCTACCTCTATCCATTTATCATATATCTATTTACTTACTAGAGACCCGGTGCCAAAATTCATGCATGGGTAGGGTCCCTAGGCCTGGCCAGCGATCAGGGCCGATCGGGGCCTTCCTTCGTTCCGCGCTGCCCCCTGGTGGTCAGCGCACATCATAGCAAGTGATCGAACTCCCAGTCTCTCAGATGAACTCCCAAGGGGACACTTTGCATATTAGCCTTTTATATCTTTAGATACATATATCTCTTTATCGAGTCACTATTCCCTAGTTTATCTGATGGGTTATACCCTGTTACCATCTGTATTTGTTTTTATTGGTGCTGTAACAAATTGCCACAAATTTGGCAACACATTTATCATCTTACAGTTCTTTAAGTTGGAAGACCTACATGGATCTCATTGGGCTAAAATCGACGACTGAAATCATAGACTAAAGTCAGGGCTGAATTCCTTTTTGGAGGCTCTAGGTGAGAATCGGTTTCCTTTCCAGCTCTTAGTTTCCAGTTGTCCCCTTCCTTCTTCAAGGCCAGCAATGGTGGGTTGAGTCCTTACGTGGTGTCATTCTCACATTTATTCTTAGTCATATCTCCTTCTGCCTTTCTTCTGTCTCTCTTTCACTTTTAATGACCCTTGTGATTACATTGGGCCCTCAAATAATCCAGGATAATCTCCCCGTTTAGAGTTGTTGATTACAAGCTTAATTTCCCTTTGCTATATAAATTAATATGCTAGAAGGTTTTAGGATTAGGATGTGGACATCTGTGAGGATCATTATTTTGTCTACCACCAAACTCATTATTTACTTTGTTATTCAAATTATCTGACATTTGGCCAGTGGAGCCCCTTTAACCTTTTGCATTCGGATGTCGAGTGTGACTCGACACGGTTAGCATCGGTAGCAGCTCGATGAAAAAAGCAAGAGAGTGCAAAGGTTTAAGCTTTTGTATTCTTTGCCACATCTCCATCATTCTTAGAATACTTCTTTGTTTTCTGGTATAACTAGAGGCCCGGTGCACGAAATTCAGCTCAGCCTGCACCCTCTCCAATCTGGGACCCATCGAGGGATGTCCGACTGCCCGTTTAGGCCTGATCTTACTGGCAGTCTGACATCCCTCTTATAATCCAGGACTACTGGCTCCCAACTGCTCGCTTGCCTGTCTTCCTGATTGCCCCTAACCACTTCTGCCTGCCAGCCTGATTGATGCCTAACTGCTCCCCTGCCAGGCTGATTGCCCCTAACTGCCCTCCCCTGAAGGCCTGGTCTCCCCTAACTGCTCACCCCCTGCAGGCCTGGTCCCCCCCCAAATGCTCTCCCCTGCAGGCCTGGTCCCCCACAATTGCCCTTCCCTGCAGGCCCAGTTGCCCCCAACTGCCCTCCCATGCAGGCCTGGTCCCTCCCAACTGCCCTCCCCTGCTGGCCATCTTGTGGTGGCCATCTTGTGTCTACATGGGGGCAGCCATCTTTGACCACATGGGGGCAGCCATCTTGTGTGTTGGAGTGACGGTCAATTTGCATATTACTCTTTTATTAGATAGGATAAGATGTTACAGGCTCATCTTTAACTTTCTACCTCTAGCCTTGGAAGCAACCATTTCTCTAAAGAGGCTTGATTCCTTTTACTGGAAAATGATATTTTGAAACCAAGATCTAGGCTGTGGGTAACATGTATATCTTGTGTTATTAAGATGTCACTATTCCTAAACATTAAAGAATTTAAATTAAAAAAAAAAGGTGTCACTATTTCTAGTTCCTCTCTATGGGCAGACCTGCAAAATATATGCAAGTCTATGTATGTGTATCCAACCTAATAAAAGAGTAATATGCAAATTAACCATCCCGCTACATGCACAAGCCACGCCCACCAGCCAATCAGAGCGAATATGCAAATAAACCCAATTTACTGGAAAATGATATTTTGAAACCAAGATCTAGGCTGTGGGTAACATGTATATCTTGTGTTATTAAGACGTCACTATTCCTAAACATTAAAGAATTTAAATTTTAAAAAAAAGGTGTCACTATTCCTACTTCCTCTCTATGTGCAGACCTGCAAAATATATGCAAGTCTATGTATGTGTATCCTACCTAATAAAAGAGTAATATGCATATTAACCATCATTCCGCTACATGCACAAGCCACACCACCAGCCACGCCCACCAGCCAATCAGAGCGAGCATGCAAATAAACCCAACCAAGATGGCTACAGCCACAGAGAGCAGGAGGGAGGTTTGGGTTTCCCCGGTAACAAAGGAAGCCAAGCTTTCTGCCTGCCGTTGCAGGCCTTAGCCTCCACTCAAGGCTACAAAGTTTTAATTATAGAAGGTAAACAAATCCAAACAGAAATGGCGGCAGCCACGGAGCTGGAAAGAGCAAGAGGCTAGGGTTGGCCCCGCTTTCCGCACACCCTGGCCGGCCCAGGCCTCTGCTCCAGGCTACAAAGTTTCAATTATGGAAGATATACACAAACCCCAAAAGAAACGGCTGCCGGCCACGGAGCGAGCAGGAGGCTTGGCTCCACTCCAGGCTACAAAGTTTCAATTGTAGAAGGTAAATAAATTCCAGATACCAGAGCCTCCGCATGGGTTGCCAGGGGGCGTGGCTGGCCTGCAAACCACCACAGGCCCCTAGCTCAGGCTGCCCACTCCCCAAGGGAACCCCTCCCTGATCCGGGACACCCTTCAGGGCAAACCAGCTGGCCCCCACCCATGCACCAGGCCTCTATCCTATCTAATAAAAGAGTAATATGCTGATGGACCATCACTCCAACACACAATATGGATGCCCCTATGTGGTCAAAGATCCTGTCCACATGTGGACACAAGATGGCCACCACAAGATGGCCAGCAGGGGAGGGCAGTTGGAGGCACCAGGCCTGCAAGGGAGGGCAGTTGGAGGCGATAAAGCCTGCAGGGGAGGGCAGTTAGGGGTGACCAGGCTGGCAGAGGAGGGAAGTTGGGGGCAAACAGGCTGGCAGGGGAGCAGTTAGACATCAATCAGGCTGGCATTGGAGTGGTTAGAGGGTGATCAGGCTGGCAGGCAGAAGCGATTAGGGGAAATCAGGAAGGCAGGCAGGTGAGCAGTTGGGAGCCAGCAGTCCTGGATTGTGAGAGGGATGTCCGACTGCCCGTCCACTGGGATCAGGCCTAAATGGGCAGTCGGACATCCCTCGAGGGGTCCCAGATTGGAGAGGGTGTAGACTGGGCTGAGGGACACACACTCCCCACACCCCCATGCACTAATTTCGTGCACCAGGCCTCTAGTATATATCCATATAGATATTAAAACTAATATATACCAATAACTCCAATTCTAGCCTGATACCATAAGGTTTATTCTGGTACGTGTACCTCCCTTTTTGTGACATTGAGAAACCTATTTCCCATTATTCTGAATATATTTTCTTATTTATTCAACTAGAAGCCCGGTGCACAAAATTCGTGCACGGGGTGGCGGGGAAGGTGTCCCTTAGCCCAGCCTGCACCCTCTCTAATCTGGGACATCCCTCTCACAATCCAGGACTGCTGGCTCCCAACTGCTCGCCTGCCTGCCTGCCTAATTGCCCCTAACCACTTCTGCCTGCCAGCCTGATCACCCCCTAACCACTCCCCTGTCAGCCTGATGGATGCCTAACTGTTCCCCTGCTGGCCTGGTCACCCCTAACTGCCCTCCCTTGCCAGCCTGGTTGCCCCTAACTGCCCTCCCCTGCTGGCCCGATTGCCCCTAACTGCCCTCCCATGCTGGCCTGGTCGCCCCTAACTGCTCTCCCCTGCTGGCCTGGTCCCCCCCAACTGCCCTCCCCTGCTGGCCTGGTTGCCCCCAACTTCCCTCCCCTGCAGGCCTGGTCCCCCGCAACTGCCCTCCCCTGACGGCCATCTTGTGACCACATGGGGGCGGCCATCTTGTGCGAGGGCGTGATGGTCAATTTGCATATTACCTCTTTATAGGATACATTACAGATACAGTAGGTCCTCGGGTTACGTCGGAGCTCCATTCCTACGGCGCAACGTAATGCGATTTTTGCCGTAAGTCAGAACCCACCTACATAAGCAACTACGTCACTCATATGCAGCACATACACAGCAGTAATGAAGTGAAACAGTAAAAAAAAATTAAAAGAAAGATAATTCCTGACCTTTACTTGTGGTAAATAAATAATAAAAAACATAAAGCACATATGTACATACGTCGAAATGACAGAACTTTTTTTTTTAATAAATGAGAGATGCTGACGTAACCACTAAACGACGTATGTCAAGTCCACGTAACCCGAGGACTGCCTGTATTTTATTTTGTATTCATCGTCAACAGTCTGTCTTGCTACATTATGTATAGGTATTTTAAGTCAGTCTTGAGGGCCAGTTAGCATGTTACATCATAATTTTACTGGGAGCTATGGCTTTGTTGCTAATTAATTCAATAACAAGTATTATTTTGCTATATGTGATTTTAAAAAAAAAATCTTCACCTGAGCATATTTTTTCTGTTGATTTTTCGATAGAGTGGGAGGGAGGGAGAGAGGGAGAGAGAGAAACATAAACATTGATGTGAGAGAGACACACCAGGGTCCGGGGATGGAACCTGCAACCCAGATACCTTGACCAGGAATCAAACCTGAGACCATTCTGTGGGCAGACCAACACTCTAACCACTGAATCATACTGGCCAGGGCATGTCACATGTGCTTCTATACTTGTTTATACTTGACTAGTTCTGATCAGCCACTGCACCTGTAAAGACAATGTTTCTGGGATTTCCTTATTGACCACTCTTAGCTTGAATATAGTAGAATGTTTTGTTTAAACTTATACAAAACCGTTTGTGCTTTGCCAACATTTTCTAAGCTCTACATAGTTCTATTCTCCTTCCCTTTAGTAATATAAACCATCCCATTGCAAGGAAGATTATTCCAGGAAAAGTATATTTTAAACCAGTTGCATAACAGGCTTTTGGGTTATTTGAAGGTCTAATTACATAGTCTTTTAAACAAAATTTTAAGACCAATATCAGTCTTAGCACTGTATTTTCTTTTTTATAAAGACTTTTTAAAAATGTATTTTTATTGATTTCCAAGAGGAAGGGAGAGGTAGAGAGAGATAGAAACAACAATGATGAGAGAGAATCATTGATTGGCTGCCTCCTGCATGCCACCTACTGGGGATCGAGCCCTCAACCCAGGCATGTGCCCTTGACCACCAGAATTGAACCCAGGCCCCTCTGTCCACAGGCCAACGCTCCATCCATTGAGCCAAACCATCTAGGGCAGCCATTGTATTTTTTTCTAGAAGTTTCCATGATAGTGGTATTTCCTCCACCCCACCCCCCTCATATTTAGAATAGAATTAACTGTAACAGTAATTATTAAGTTGTCACCCTTTGCTTGGAAATCTTGTGGCTACAGAAATATAGAAGCTTTTGGTTAAAAAATCTAGGGTGGAATTTATATTTGTATAGTATTTTGTTTTAATGTGTAGAAACTTCAAGCATTTTCCTCCTTAAAATTCTAAGGAACTTTTTCGTTGCACAATAGGGGATTGCTTTTTCTATCTAACATTTCTTATTCAAGATATGCCCAATTTTCTCTTTTTCAAAAAATATAGAGATCACTTTAAATTCCATCTGTAATTATTGATTTTAGAGACACATTTTAAGCAAAGTACTACCCTTTCGAAATTCTCTACTAATACTAATACAGTCTATCCAATTTTGGGAACATTACATTTTTAAGAAATGTAATTTGATTGCTAGAATCACTGTGAAGTAATATTTAGTTGCAAATTTGATAATCTAATAAAAGAACATTCAAATCTACCAATAAAGAGTAAACGTGTTGTCTGCCTTCATCAGAATTTTAACTATTGGAATATTAGTTATCCTATATAATAAAGAGGTAATATGCAAATTGATCATCACTCAAACACACAAGATGGCCGTCCCATGTAGTCAAAGATGTCCGCCTCCACGTGGACACAAGATGGCCGCCACAAGATGGCCGGCTGGGAGGGCAGTTGTGGGTGAACAGGCCAGCATGGGAGGGCAGTTCCGGGGGTCCAAGGCTGGCAGGGGAGGGCAGTTGGGGTTACCAGGCCTGCAGGAGAGGGCAGTTGGGGAGGGCAGGCCTGCAGTGGAGGGCAATTGGGGGGGACCAGGCCTGCAGGGGAGGGCAGTTGGGGGCGACCAGACTGGCAGGGGAGAGCAGTTAGGGGCGACAAGGCCGGCAGGGGAGGGCAGTTGGGGGTGATCAGGCCTGCAGGGGAGGGCAGTTAGGGGCGACCAGACATGCAGGGGAGGTCATTTGTGGAGGGGGTGGGGGGAGAACCAGGCCTGCAGGGGAGGGCAGTTAGGGGAAATCGGGCCAGCAGGAGAGGGCAGTTAGGGGCGATCGGGCTGGAAGGGGAGCAGTTAGGTGTTGATCAGGCTGGCAGGGGAGTGGTTAGGGGTGATCAGGATGGCAGGCAGAGGTGGTTAGGGGCAATTAGGCAGGCAGGCAGGTGAGCGGTTGGGAGCCAGCAGTCCTGGATTGTGAGAGGAATGTCCCAGATTGGAGAGGGTGCAGGCTGGGCTGAGGGACATCCCCCCCTCCTGTGCACGAATTTCGTGCACCAGGCCTCTAGTATAGAAATAAGCTTAACCAGTTAACTGCCACATGTCCAAAATGAAAACCATCCCCATATGCCATTATATTTAGAATTTAACTTAAAAAATCTATTTGTAATGATTATTATAAAAATAAATATATTACAATTCAGGTGTTCTTGAATATTTACAGTTGAAAATTCTCACGAAAAATGATTTTAAAGTTGGTCTATAGACGCTTACGGCAGGCAAATCATTAAATTCTAATTGTTTGCACATCTTGGGCATAAGGATGGAGTGATTTGATCAAGCATGTTAGCATATTCACTTTTAACTCTATAGCAAATACTGTATAACTTAGTTGAGATAAGTTATAAGTGACCAGTTTTTAAAAAAAACTGTAAGAAATATAGAAAATTTGTATTCTTTAACTTTCTGTTACTATACTTAACTGGAAAATTGTCTGATACTGACTTTCATTTATAGTTGGAGCAAAGTATAAAATTAGTATATTGCCACTATAGTTTAGTGTTGCTGAAAATGCCATCCATTCCCCATTTCTGTATTTATTAAAAGTCTGCTCTAAAACTGCATTAGTCAAAGTTTAACCACATTAGGGCAATGCCTATTTAAGCTTCAGGAATATTAATTTATTGCCACATTGTTATACCATTTCAGTCTATACATCAGTAACCCACAGATCAGTAAATCCAGTAAGGGCTGTTTTTATCAGCAGTTCTGCTTATTCTATTTCAGTAAGTGGTAGTCTGTAATCAAGGTGATGTCATGTTTTGAAATACGTCAGTTATAATTAAAATTAGAGCCCTGGCTAGTGTGCTCAGTAGTTAGAGCGGCAGCCTGAGTACCAAAAGGTTGAGGGCTCAATTCCCAATCAAGGGCATGTACCTGGGTTGTGGTTTGCTCTCTGTTGTGGAAGGCAACCAGTCAATATGTCTCTCACATTGATTTATTTATTTTCTCTCTCTCTCTTCCCCCTCCGTCTTTCCCTACCTCCCTCTCTCCCTTCTACTCTCTCTGAAAAGCAATGGGAAAAAAAACAAACCCTCTGATGAGGATAAGCAAAAACAAACAAACAAATGAACAAACAAATATAAAGAGATATGATGTTTTGGAATTTAGGGCATTATTAGCATTTTTTTTCTAATGCTTATTTAGACAGGTATCATTTAAGGTGTATGCCTTAATTTTAGTTGATATAGAATAAGATTAGGGAATTTTTATAAAAGAAAACTATTATAAAATGTTAGTTGAACTACTGTTTGTGAAGTTTTAGGGGAATAAGTTCCATATGAAACCATTATCATCAGCATTCAATAAAATGTATTTTGAGTGGATACACATAAGCTTATCTATCTGAATAACCAGTGATTAAACATTTTAACCTAGTTATTATGGTTCAAAAATAACTTAAAAACTAAATTTTATAAAGTATATTCTTTGTTGATAGTCACTAGAGATTTCATATTTTTATAAATAGATGTTTCACATGTTTGCTGTACAGAGTACCAAGAATTTATCTGCCTTATCTTTATGGGGTGCCACATTAATGACAGGCATATAAAGAAACTGTAAAGTGTCATTTTCAACCTTTTTCATCTCATGGCACACATAAACTAGTCACTAAAATTCTGTGGCACACCAAAAAATACATTTTTTTGCTGAACTGACAAAAAAATAGGTATAATTTTGATTCATTCACACCAGATGGCTAATGTGTTGGCTGTTGTCATTTTTTAAATTTGACAATCTAAGGGAAAAGAGGTCAGTGCCCTGACTAAATAGTCAGGTATTTCATGTTTTAAAATTCAGCACACCGTTGCAAATAGCTGGTCTAAAGTTTACTTTGCCTAGCAAGTAAAAAATAGCTGATGCCCAAGGGTACAATGTCTTTGAACCAACTGGCAAAGCATGGCTTCCCCAGAGGTAATTCTGCTAAGTCACACAGTGGTACTTCTAGTGTCCTGTCACCTGGTTACTCCCGTAATGAGTTAATTACAAAGGAGTTGTGCTAACTTTTTTATTCACCTATGCTATTTAATTTCCACAATAATCCAGTAAAATAGATATTGGCTGTTACTCCTTTTTGAAGATGAAGAAACTGAGACTGACAGATGTTAAATAACTTACCCGTAGTGTTGGCACTTGGATCTCAATCTTAGTCTAACCGTATGGTTTGCTGTACTGTTCCCACATTAATATGTCCTTTATTGCACCACACAGTCAGTGCTTTCAGTCTGGAATCTGGTCATCTTATAAAGAGAGGTTATTATCTGACTTTAATTATATCTGAAATTTTTTCATTGTAGGGTCTCTCTTGGAGACTTTTTATGATTAAATAGAAAAAAAGAGTTATCGGTGTTTACAAGACTCACCATTTGATTTTGACCAGTTTTTATAAAATGATAATGTAAAAATATTGGGAGAGCCTGGGCAAGATAATTTTTCCACCCCAGTGATTAATACTAACTTACAGCAATTTTTTTGTACTTTAGAATCAGCATAAAAAAATACATTCTCACTTTTTATTTTTAGCTGTCTTTAAAAATGAGCAATGGTTATTATATATATATGGTGAATTGTAGCTTTTAAAAAAAATTGAGGCCATAAAAAAAGACTGGAAAGGATTATAATTGTTTCATATTTTATTTTTATTTTTTTATTTTTAAAAAAATATATTTTATTGATTTTTACAGGGAGGAAGGGAGAGGGATAGAGAGCTAGAAACGTCGATGAGAGAGAAACATCGACCAGCTGCCTCTTGCACACCCCCCACTGGGGATGTGCCCGCAACCAAGGTACATGCCCTTGACCGGAATCGAACCCGGGACCTTCCAGTCCGCAGGCCGACGCTCCATCCACCGAGCCAAACCGGTTTCGGCTTGTTTCATATTTTAATGTTCATTGACTTTCAGAAATATTTAAAGGTGATGGTTGATGAACGATGCTTCCTTTATTTTCTTAGCTTTTATACAATTTTAAAAAAAGTGATTGGTTTTGTCTGAAATGTCAGATGTAGAGTCTTGTTTTGTTTGACCAGCAGTGCAAATTTTTTAAAGTAATTGTTCTAAATTATTTTCTTTCAAAATAAGATATTTTCTATCAACTGTTTTATGTAATCTAGAATCATGTGCTTGCACACACATTCAAACTGATATGTCATTATTTTTATTTCACAGGAGCCATCTAGAACAGTTTCAGGCAGATACAAAAGGTAAGAATCCTTAAGTTATGACTTACAACATATTGTAGACATGAGTGTAATGTCTGTCTCACCATGGCTTAACTAACTAGAACTGTTTTGAGCAGCTTTTTGAAAAATAAGAAACCTTTATATTACGCTTTTAAAAAGAAATTACACTGTAAGTAGGAGTGTAATGTCTGTCTAACCATGACATATTCTGGCGTACCTTGCAGTCTTTGAAACTGTACACACTGTGAATTTGTATGGGCCTGATGAACTTAGCAAAATATAAACTTAGGATCATTTTCCCTATGTGTTTAAAAATTGAAAATACCACCTATATTAATTAGCTTGGGCTGCCATAACAAAAAACCATAGACAGGATTGCTTAAACAGAAACTTATATTTTCACAATTCTGGAGGGCTGTAAAGTCCAACATCAGGGTTGCCAGCATGATTGGGTTCTGATGAAGGTTGTCTTCCTGACTTGCAGATGGCTGCCTTCCTGCCTTTCCTCAAATGGTAGAAAGAGAAAGAGTGGCTTCTGTGTCTCTTTTGATAAAGACACTAATCCCATTGTGAGGGCCCCATCCTCACGACCTCATATAAACCTAATTACCTCCCAAAGGCTCTCCTTTCAAATATACCATTACATTGAGGGTTAGGGCTTTACCATGTGCATTTTGGGTGGGTGCAGTTCAGTACTTTTCTTAGTTTGTTCAGGCCGCTATAACAAAGTACCACAGACTGGGTAGCTTATAGACAACAGAAATTTATTTCTCATGGTCCTGGAGGCTGGCAGTCAGAGATCAGAGTGCCATTTTGTTCAGGTTCTGGTCAAGGTTGTCTTCTGGGTTGCTGACTGACAACTTCTTGCTCTGTCCTCACATGGTGGAAAGGGCTAGGGAGCTCTGTAGGGTCTCTTTTATAAGGGCACTAATTCCATTCATGAGGACTTCACCTTCATGACCTAGGCACCTCCGAAGACCCCACCTCCTAATACCATTTCATTGGTCATTAGTATTTTGACATAAATTGGGGGTTGGTGTGTGTGGAGGTGGGGGCGCGAAGTAACAGACATTCAGACCACAGTAAGTCCATAGCACCACCTCTATACAATGAGTAGTGCTTTCACCAGAAAATGGGTTTTAGTGTGTGTGCACATATATAGTTAGAAAATCATAATTCGGTATGAGAAGTTGTTTAATGCAAATGCCTGGGATGTTAGCTTTCTTCCCTGTTGAAGCCATAAAGGTTGCAGAAGATGGGCTCATACTTGTGCTAATAATTAGGGAATAATTATAAATCTTATCAAGTGCTTATAATGCCCAAAATGCTTTACATAGAGATCTCATTTAATTCTCACAGTTATCTTATAAGGTACAATATTTAGTTTCATTTCATAGGTGAGGGGTTAAAGAGGTAGAATAATTTTACTGAGGTTACTAAGCTAGTCAACTGAGGAATCTAGATTTGAACTCAGGCAATCTGACTCCAGAACCCACATGCTTGCAGATGACCATCTCCCTAGATTTATACATATAAGACTTTTGTTTTCCTCTATGTGTATATTAAAGTTTAGAATATTTGATTAAAAGTTTTGTTTATTATATCTCATCTCAAATAAAACATTGATTAAGAGGAGCTCTAATTTTAATACTTAGCCATCCCCTCTTACCAGCAGATGTTGTATTCCAAGACCCCAGTGGGTACCTGAAACCATGTGTACAGAATCCTTTATATACTATGTTTCCTCCTATACTTGCCTACCTATGATACAGTTTAATTTATAAATTAGGCACAATAAGAAATTAGCAGCAACAATTAATAATAAAATAGAACAATTAGTATACTAATATGAATATAGTCTCTATCTCAAAATATCTGATAGTACTATACTCATTCTTCTTTTGTGATAATGTGAGATGATACCATGTCTATGTGATGAGATGAAGTGAGGTGAATGATGTAGGTATTGTGACATAGCATTAGGCTATTATTGACTTTATGGTGATTTTTAAGAATCACTTTACTGCTTCTCTGTGGCATGTCGGAATTGTCAGCCTCACTACTCTTGGCTTTGGGGCCATTATTAGGTAAAATAAAATAAGAGTTAAACTGGAGCACTGTGATACCTCAACAGTCAATCTAATAACTGAGATGGCTATTATGTGACTGGATAGGTAGTGTATAATAGAGTGGATACACTGGACATGTGGGTGAGTCACATCCTAGATGGCTCAAGATTTCATCACATTACTCAGAATGGCTTGCAATTTAAAACTTATGAATTGTTTACTTCTGGAATTTTCCATTTAATATTTTCAGAATACAGTTGACCATGGGTAACTGAAACTGAAAAGTGAAACAGTGGATAAGGGGGGAATAATGTATTCTATCGAAATCACTCTTATCTTGAACATCTCTCACATGTTCACTGACTCCCTTTTTAAAATGTTTAAATAACTGAGAAATTATAGCCATCACTTGATATACTTTGGGGATTGGTTCTAGGACCCTACTCAGAAGCCAAAATTTAGGGACACTCAAGTTACTATATAAACCCATGGACATTCTCCTGAACACTTTAAATCATCTGTGGATTATTTATAATAGCTAATACAATGAAAATGCTATGCAAGTAGTTGTTATGCTGTATTGTTTAGGGAATAGTGACAAAAAGTCTGTACATGTTCAGTATAGATGCAACTCTCATGGACGGGCCTAACTACATAGCACACATTAGCAACAACGTAACATTTTTTTCTGAATATTTTACATCTAAGGCTGGTTGAATTTGTGGATGTGGAGCCCTTGGATGCCTGTATTTGGAGATGTAGGAGGTCATGAAATTTCTGAAACTCAAGGTTTAGGAAAGATGGATCAGTGTCATGTTTGTAGGTTATTTTTCCAATGTGTAATTTTCTTAATAGAATGTTTTATTGTTTAAGTTTAAAGTATATTGGTTAAATAAAATTATTTTTAAAAAACTAAGAGAGATTGTTAGATGTGTGGCTGTGGATATCCTGCTTGGTGTGATATCTAATTAAAACCTTGGTGTTTTTTTTTCCCTGAATGACTTGCAAAGGGCAGGACTAGACAGGGTGTATAATTTACCATTTTTCTTAAAGCATGTAATTTAACCGTTAGGAATGGCACTGATTAAGAAACAGGGGAAGCAAGTTAAGACAGATAATATGTTTTATCATTCTCACATAGTAATTAACTGGTCCTTTTGTTTTCACAAATTTTTTAATACACTATTGATTATTTTATTAAGTAACATTTATGCACAGTGATAAGTGTCCTTCTAAGTTGGCCTCCCCTCCAGTAACATTAATAGGTTATATTTATGTAGCTTTTAATGGTATACAGAGCACCTGCACATACCTTACCCAACAATAGCCTCATTAGGCACCTGGACAGGCATCTTCATTCCAAAATGAGGAAAATGGTTTTAGTTTCATGAGTCCTTTATTATATTACACTAAGGGCCCGGTGCACAAAATTCATGCACGGTGGGTGGGTCCCTCAGCCTGACCTGCACCCTCTCCAATCTGGGAGCCCGCAGGGGAGCCCTCTCCAATCCGGGAGTTTCTGTCTGTCTTTGTAATCATACGAGCGAATTGTCTGAGACCCCAACCCAGTTTGGTTTGGTGCTCACAGAATAATAGAGGTCTTTTTTTTTTCTTTGCTCCATTGGTGGAAATTTCCTAGAAGTTGCAGGATATCTTCCTTTTAATCTTTCCTTGACACTCTGACTTTACTTATGTCTCTCACCTTTGCTTTCCCTCCATCCCCCACCCGCAAAAGTAACTTGCTCCAGGCTCACTTTGCTCTAGTGTCTAGGACAGTGGTTCTCAACCTTCCTAATGCCGCGACCCTTTAATACAGTTCCTCATGTTGTGGTGACCCCCAACCATAAAATTATTTTCGTTGCTACTTCATAACTGTAATTTTGCTACTGTTATGAATCATAATGTAAATATCTGTGTTTTCCGATGGTCTTAGGCTCTACAGCAGTGGTTCTCAACCTGTGGGTCGCGACCCACAGGTTGAGAACTGCTAGCAGGGTCGCCTAAGACCATCGGAAAACAGATATTTACATTATGATTCATAACAGTAGCAAAATTACAGTTATGAAGTAGCAACAAAAATAATTTTATGGTTGGGGGTCACCACAACATGAGGAATTGTATTAAAGGGTCGCAGCATTAGGAAGGTTGAGAACCACTGGTCTAGGATATCCCGCAAAGCGTCTGCCACCAGAACTACGATTCCCAGCATTCCTGGTGCTCCCTGCGCTCTGGGCTTCCACTTCCGGTCCAGGGACTGCCACCAGAACTATGATTCCTAGAATTCCTGGTGCTCCCTGCACTCTTGGTTTCCGCTTACAGTCCAGGGGCTGAAGAAACCAAAAGAACTGGGAACTTCAGCCGCCCCCAGGCCAGGCTGACAGGACCGGATTCTCCAATGGTGTCCCCGGGACCCCGGCTGCTCAGCACTGGTGCGCGCACTGTCCACAGGCCCTCCTCCATCTTTGTCAGGTTAATTTGCATACTCCTGATTGGCTGTGGGCGTTGTGGACGGATGGTCAATTTACATATTTGTCTATTATTAGTATAGATTCCCTCTGAGCAGAAATTAGCTAAGTTACAAGAGAGGAAATATTTTTTTTAAGTTTTTTAAATTACCATAGAGGGAGATTGTTGTTCATATGCAGAGCATTGGACACGTCAGGATATGAATATTAGGAAGAATTAGTGTTACCTTAGCTGAAATGTAGGTGAAAAATTCTATTTCATATATATAATGTTTCATGTAATTATCCTATCTAATAATAGACAAATATGCAAATTGACTGCACCTTCGCTATGCCCAAGCCACGCCCACCAGCCAAGCCACGCCCACCAGCCAATCAGGACGAATATGCAAATTACCCCAACAAAGATGGCAGCTAATTTGCATATCAAGACAGCGTAGAAAGAAGCCAAGAGCTGCAGAAGGGAGCAAAGCTGCGGAGAAGCAAGCAAGCCAGGGGGAGGAGAAGGGAGGAGTGGAGGCGGGGCCGGGGGAGAAGGAAGTTGAGCAGGCGGGCTGGCGGAGAAGGGAGGAGCAGAGGCGGGGCCGGGGGAGAAGGGAGGAGCGGAGGCGGGGCTGGGGGAGAAGGGAGGAGAGCAGGCTGGCAGAGAAAGCGGGGCGGGGGACAAGGGAGGAGAGCAGGCAGGGTGGTGTAGAGTGCAGCAGGAAACCCTATTGCAGGATTTTTCCTGCAACGGGAACGCTAGTTGTTCTATAACTATAATTCATAGAGCTTTATCAGAACTTTTCTTCTCTTACAATTTTTTTTTGCAGTTACTGAAAATGATCAGGGTAGAACTTTTATACAACTTAGAATTGTTTATTTTAAAAGCAAGTCTTACTACTGAATATTTGGATTAGAAAAACCCACACAGATCAATTACTATTAACATTCTATTTATAGGTTTTTTATTTGTATAACTGTGTGGATAATGGACATAAAATTTTGCATTCTATTGTGCTCCATAGTTGATGTAAAACAAGTATCTTCAACTTTTATTTTAAGTTGTATAGAGAATGACTGCTATTAACTGAGCAATCTCTGCTTTTCTCCTTTTCATTGAAGTGTAGCATAAGTATTCCAGAGACCCTCACTATAACTGTTTTGGGGACCCATAATTTTTTGTTTTGTTTTGCCATTATTTCTTTATTTTGAGAAAATGTGACTATGATTCTTTTCCTTAAGGACCAGCATTCCTTCCAAAGTCAGTTGTGCTAAAATGTTTGTTTTGATCATTTGAATTTGTCCCAGTTGATATATTAGGGAACAATTTGACTGTAACACAAAATTTGAGTTTGCTAATGCAGAATTTTAATTTTGTTCATGAGAAACAGTAGGTACACCCAGAAAACTGTACCTAGCTCAACCAAGCCACATAGAAATGCACAAACCACACACCTCAAACGTCATACCTCACTGTGAACCACAGCTGTCCACATGTGGTGTTAGAAGAACTTCTAATTTCAGAAGACCCTCCTTTTCATACTTCACTTAATGTGTAAATAAAAGAAGTGTCACTTTTAAAAGATAACTGTATATCTTGAATTATGTCAGATCTCTTGTTTTTGAACTAATATAGAGAGAAGTCAGACCTTTAATTGTCATGTGAATCTTAATGCACTTTCATAGGAAATTGAATAGGCCCTATATAAGTTTAGAAAGTGAATAATTTATTTAGAAACATAATATTCATACAGAGATTTAAGATAATATTCATACAGAGATTTAAGCAGTTGTAACACAACTGTTAATTTTTTTTTCTAAATGGAAGTTACTTTATAACCACTGTTATAAAACCAGTAGTTCTTGTTTGCACATGTGTTTAAAGAACCACTTAGTCACAAGAAACTTCCTTAGTTTTTAGGTCAGGGGTTACACCAAAACATCATCCTTGAAAAGTAAGACATTTCAGACTAAAGACCAAATGTATCTCCCAGTCTTCTTGAGCTGTATGTGAACTTTTCTAAAGAAACTTGTTCCTTCTCAAGATCTTTTATGGCTGTACTAGAGGCCCAGTGCATGAATTCGTGCACGGGTGGGATCCCTCGGGATGGCCTGCAGGGATTGGGCCGAAACCCGCAGTCCAACGCCACCTGCAGCTCCTACCTGCCATTCCCACTCATCCCGACCCCATTGCACCTGCTGTGGGCTTGCGCCCAATCAGTCCCGATCGGGAGAGGCTCGCGGAGGCACCGCCGCCACAGTGGTGCTCGCCAGCCATGAGCCCTGTGTCTGGTGCCCTCCCAAGGGGAATGGCCTGAAGGATTGGGCTGAAGGCGGCTCTCTGACATCCCTCCAGGGGTCCCAGATTGTGAGAGGGTGCGGGCCAGGCTGAGGGGCCCCACTGGTGCATGATTGGGGCAGCGGAGGGATCATGGGAGGGCTCCAGGGCATGTCTGGCCCCATCTCATCTAATCCCGATTGGCCAGACCCCAGCAGCAAGCTAACCTACCAGTCGGAGCATCTGCTCCCTGGTGGTCAGTGACCATCATAGCAACTGGTCGACCAGTCAACTGTCTGCCCCCTGGTGGTCAGTGCACATCATAGCAAGCGGTTGAGTGGCCTTAGAATATCATTAGCTTATTATACTTATTTGGTTAAACAGTCGACCAGTCATCGGACCACCAGACACTTAGCATATTAAGCTTTTACTATATAAGATTAGCATCCAATCTAATAAAAGAGTAATATGCAAATTGACTGTCACTCCAACACACCAGATGGCCCTTCATGTGGTCAAAGATGGCCGCCCCATGTGGACACAAGATGGCCAGCAGGGGAGGGCAGTTGTGGGCGATCAGGCCAACATGGGAGGGCAGTTAGGGGGGACCAGGCCTGCAGGGGAGGGCAGTTGGGGGCTACCATGCCTGCATGGGAGGGCAGTTGGGGGGACCAGTCCTACAGGGGAGGGCAGTTTGGGAGTACCAGGCCTGCATGGGAGGGCAGTTGGGGGTGGACCAGGCCTGCAAGGGAGGGCTGTTAGGAGGGAGCAGGCCTGCAGGGGAAGACAGTTGTGGGGAGCAGGCCTGCAGGGGAGGGCACTTGGGGGGAACCAGGCCTGCAGGGGAGGGCTGTTGCGGGGAGCATGCCTGCAGGGGAGGACAATTGAGGGCAACCAGGCCGGCAGGTTAGGGCAGTTAGGGGCAATCAGGCCGGCAGGGGAGTAGTTAGGCGTCGATCAGGCTGGCAGGGGAGTGGTTAGGGGGTGATCAGACTGGCAGGCAGAAGCGGTTAGGGGCAATCAGTCAGGCACGCAAGCGGTTGGGAGCCAGCAGTCCTGGATTGTGAGAGGGCAGTTGGACATCCCTCGAGGGGTCCCAGATTGGAGAGGATGAAGGCTGGGCTGAGGGACACCCCCCTCCGTGCACGAATTTCATGCACCGGGCCTCTAGTCTATATATATAAAAAGCCTGTGACCATAACGGCCATAATGACCAGTCACTATGACGCCCACTGTGGCCAGCGAACCGGCCGATTGGGGTGGGGCAAACTGGCCAACCTCGCGGCCCCTCACCCCTGCCAACCTGCCCGATTAGACTCTCTCACCCCAATCAAGAGCTGGCTGCTGACCAAACGCCCCCTCACTTTTCCCCTGGCCAGCCCTGCCCATGATAAGCCCGCCCTACCACGATAGGCCTGCAGCCCCTCCCCCTGGCCGGCCTGCCCCTGATTGCACCCCCTACCCCAATAAGGGGCGGGGCTGGGTGGCCAACATCCTGCAGGCTCTCCCCACCCCCATGGCTGTCCCACCCCTGATCGCACCCCCGTCACCCCATCAGGGTCAGGGCCGACTGGCCAACTACTCATGGCCCCTCCCCCAGGCCACTGGCCCCGATCGGTACCCCCCACTCTGTTCAGTGGTGGAGCTGGCCAGCCCACCACCACAGCCCCTCCCAATGGCTCGCCCCAACCCCAGTCGGCTCCCCAACCCCAATTGGGGGTGGGGCCCACCAGCCAATCGCCAGCGGCTCCTTTTTCCAGCCGGCCTGGCACTGATTGGACCCCGTTGGGGGCGGGCTGGCCAGCTAACCTCCCGCCATCTCCTCCTCCCAACAGGCCCAGCCCCAATCTGCCCCAATTGGGGCCAGGCCAGCCGGACCCCACCTGTGCACGAATTCATGCACTGGGCCTCTAGTATCTATATTTTACCAAATGCTGTAATGATACAATAGCTTTGGCTCTTCTGGTTAATGTATTTTGCAAATGGATAGGAAAGTGACAAAATGATATTTTAAAAGTAATTGAGGTACTGGTAATTTTCGTGGTCTGAATTCTTCTTTGCTGGATTTGTGAACTTTTTTTTCTGTGTTGTAAATATTAGCTAAGATTTATATAGTGTTCATTATGTATCAGACACTATTCAAAGTACTTGCCATATATGTTAATTCAGTCAATTCTGCAATAATCTCATGAGGGAGATGTTTTATTATCTCTGTTTTACAGATGAGGAAACCAAGGTACAGTGAAGTTGAATGACTTGTGTGAGATCAGACAGTTATTAATTGACTGATTTTTTTCAGCATATGTTGCTTTATCTCATAATACTATTAATTTGCCTGGTATGGGTAGAATGTAGAATGTTTGTTTTACAATTTGATTTGGCTTATTTTGACTTCAAGTAACTAAAAAGTAGGTACTAGTAACTGGATTTTTTTCTTTTTAACATGGGTTGTTGTTTTATTTTTTGGTTTTGTTTTGTTCTTTAACTTCTACATATGTGGACATAGATTTCACAGAGTCTGTTTAGCTAATTTTACTTGGTTTTAGCTACAAGATCTAAAATATCTTTATAATCAAGAAAGATAATTTATCTTAATAATATTTGGCATAAATATTTAAGTGCATTTTATGTACAGTATTATATTTCCTTGGAAATTAACCACTAATCTGGACATGCTATTCTATAAAATAACTTCATTGAGATATAATTCAAATATCAAAATTAATCCTTTGAAAATGTACAATTCACCAGTTTATAGTACATTGACAGGTTGTACAACCATCACCACTATCTAGTTCCATAACTACCCCCTCCCCCACCAAAAAAAGGGGGAAACCACATATCCATTAACAGTTAACCCCCAACCCAGCCCTTAGCAACCAGTTCTCTGTTTTCTGTCTTCATAGGTTTGCCTGTGTTGGATATTTCATATAAATGGAATCATACACTATATGGCCTTTTGGTTTGGCTTCTTTCAATCTACATAATGTTTTTAAGATTTATTCATATTAATAGTAGCATGCTTGATTATACCACATTTTGGTTAATCATTCATCAGTTGATGGACATTAGGTTGTTTCTACCTTTTGGTTAATATGAATTATTATATTGGAATACATAACAATATGCTATAAACATTCATGTGTAAGTTTTTGTGTGATTCCTATTTTTCATATTGCTTAGTTGAAAAATCAAAATGGATTTTTATGTTTAATATTTGTTTAATGTTCTGAGGTGCAAGGTACGTGTCTGGGGCATGCATGCTAAGATAATGAGGAGTGTATAATTTTAGCTCTTCTTACCAAATACAGTGACCTAAATATGGAAGGCTGTTTTGTTTTCTGTATTTTTTTGTCCAGGTCTCAGGTAGTGAAATTTAAACAACTGATGAGATAACTATCATATTTAATCTCTTTAGGGTAATTCACTATACCAGAAATATATACCAGAAATGAGCATGTATAATGACCCCTAACTGGAAAAACTTACATTTTCAGTGAGATAGGTTATAAGCTATAACATTAATATAAAGAGTTATAGTGCAGACATTGAACTGATGCTATAGAAAATTATTAATTGTATAGGAAAATTATTTATATTAAGTGGGGAGAGGGAGAGCATATTACAAAAAATATAATATTGAAACAAAGTCTAACATAGTATTCTTAACTTGAAATCTATTGATGCTCTACAAAAATTCTGTGTAAAAGAATATAATGTTTATCTGGGAGAAGAGCTATATTTTTCATTAGATTTTCAAAGGGATGTACAATCCAAAAAGATTGAGAACTGCTAACATGTTACAGTAAAATGTATTGGTAGTTATCTCTGGGTTGTTGGGGTTACTGGAGATACTTATATTTTTCATTTTCTACAGTAGATATGTATCACAGAGTTGATTTTGATTTTGAGTTGTTGCTCTGTGTGGGGTATGCATTTAAAAGGAAGAAGAGAGAGAAGACCTTCACGAGTAAGGGGCTGTTTTGAGGAGTGGGAGTGGTGGTGAGGAACAAGGTAGGAAAACATTAAAAATATGAAGGCCAATCATGGAATTGTTGGTAACTTAGGAATTTCTTGATTCATCCAACACTTCTAAGTATTTTGATATTCATTCTAAAAGTAGGATTTTACTCATGAGTCTTGTATTTCTTTTAATTGCTAAGATTTAAAATATCTATTTTAGTGGAAAATTCCTCTAGCTGTAATTTCACAATGCTGCCGGTCTTGTTCTCATGATAGTTTTAGAAGAACAGTGTTTATTCTTCCCCTACATGACTCCTCCTACTCTTTCCACAGAAGATGTGAAAATTCCCAGAGGAGGAAAACTTTCGGTAGATTGTAGTATTTATCTTTAATGATACTCTGTATTCTTTTTCCTTTTCTGAACATTATAGTTAATATGTTTGTAGCTAAGGGCAGAGCCTGGGTGATTCTTTTTGGAATCCTATAAGAGATTTGTGTTAACATTCCTGAGTGGAATGTTACAAACTTTTTGGAGTTAATGAAACAATTTTATTTTCTGGGTATTTTGTACTGCACATATCAGACCTTCAAAATAGGTTAAAAACATTTCTGTTTCTAGAATAAACAAAGCTAAATTTGGCAGTAAGATCAAGTAACACAATTATTTATAACTCTGACAGTATTCCTCACAAACCTAATCTGAATGTGGATAAAGCACTGATTTTGTTTTCTAATAATAATTATTCCTTGTTTTTAATTTGCATAATGATATCATTTATGTATCAACAAGCCAAATATGAAGTATTTTAAAATTTGTTAATAGGTTAAACTTTTAAAAATACTGTTTTAAGCTTGTACATGAATGCTATTAAGGGATATCCATATTTCTAGGTTTTCGTTTGCAGTTGTCAGCATTGTAGTTTCTATTTGAATAATCTTATGGTTGATGCATATAATTGGACTTTCTTTAAGTGAAAAGAAATCATTTAAAATTATTCTAATGCTCTTATATAATATGATGTGGTTTCAATGATACTTTACTCTCCTGATTTTCTTCCTACCGTTTTGTTGGCATTTCTCAGTCTTATTTGTAGTTCTTCCTTTCCTGTACTTACTTGTTCTTTGTGTATTGGTGTTAGCTCTCTACTTGAGACTTTATTTCTTATAACTTTATACATTTTATTTTCATTAGTCTTTTACAGTATTATATTTAATAGCAACATAGCATACCATTGGATGTATATACCAACATTTATTAAACAGTCTACTTGTGTTACATGTGTAGATTTTTTCCAGTTTTTGATTAAAATACTTTAATATCTTTGTATCTAAATAATTGTACACAGTCTTGATTATTTCTTTAGGATAAATTCAATATTGGCCAGTTTCATTGTTGGAAACAAGCAAAACAACTTTATTATCTTTTCTGTGTATTTTTTTTCAGAAATCACCTTCACTCCAATGACCTCAGTTACTATCTATAAATATGCTGATGTGTTCAGATCATTAGCTCTATCCCTGTATAACCAACAACTTTTAAATATCTACTTTTAGGTATCACAGAGGCATCCCAAACTCAGCATGTTCAAAAGTAAACTTGTGAAACTTGATGGATTTTAGTAGTTGGCATAAACATCCATCTACTCTTGCTCAAGCCAGAAATCTGGGCATTGGTTATAAACCTACCCCCCCTTTTTTTTTAACTACTTCAGCTAAAACTAATCATTTATGGTGCCTTGTTATCTCCTGTGTATCTCCAGTACCAGCATACCAATCTCTTACATAGATGATATAATAGCCTCTAAACTGGCCTCCCTGCCTCCAGTTTGCTCATCTCCAGAGCATTTTGTTAAAATGATTGTCACTTTTCTTGCTTTAATGGCTTCCCATGACCTTCAGATGATGCCTGCGCTAGTCTTCAAGGAAAAGTGATGCACAAGATAATGTATAAAACTTCTACTTATATTTATCATTTAATATAAAAAACATTAAGACATTAGTACTTAATAGCTAGTACTGTGTATTACTCATTACCCTTGTTCTATATGTGAGATGGTCATTTGGTCCTGGAGGTATCCTGAGGGAAGTGTTTTGTTTGTTCACTTTCTGAATGTTGCACAGTACTGAAATTCGAATTAAATGGATTTATGAATTATCTAGTTCAACTAATACTTAGAAAATTGATAAGTCTAGGTGGAATTTAAGGAGAATATCCAATCAAGTATATAAGGACAAAGATGATCACATGTTAGTTCAGCTGGCAAGATACACAGAATCAGATCTGTTTTTAAAAACAGCAAAAAATCTTTGGTTACTTTGGAATTTTTAGTGAAACTTTTAAAATATTTAAATTTTTATTGTGAGGCATCTCTTTCTGATAGCATAACCATAAAATCAAATATGAAAATTGATCTTAGAACTAGCTCTTTGAATCTCTGTGACAGAGTATTAAAATATCCTAAAAAGTGATGAAGCATTTTCAGTTATACTTTCATTAAAAATGTCATAGTCCATATAGATAGGTGGAACAACAAATTGATGTTTCTCTCTCTCTCTCTCACAAATAAATAAAAGTTTTTTCAATGTTATGGTCAGTGCTTTGTGAAAACAAAAATTTTGTACCTTAAAAAATTAAAATATAAGCTTTAAATTCTTTTCCTCCCTTATGTTCTGTTTTTGTGATACAGATAATATTTATTTTAATAATGTGATTATATTATAAATCACTGATTTATCTGTATATAATGCATATTGCATATATATTTTTATAATAATGAATATATAACATGTAATATATAGTTATAACATAATATGGTTATATTGTAAATCATATTATAAGAATAGTACATAAATAAACGTACATACCAACATGGGTATGTAGTGAACAAAATTTGAAGACCATAAGTTTAAATTCTTATAAAATGACTTTCAGGTTTTCCACTTTTTCAGTGTCATATCACTTCTCTTAAATAGGCCATGTGCTCTTTGTTTCTAGACATTTGCACATTCTTAGTCCTCTTCTGAGTTTTAAACTTTCTGTAGCATAACTACCACTCAAAGTATGGTCCTTGAACTATTGGTCATTACCAGTCCATAGCTAGATAAGAACTTGAAGTAAATATTTAGAAGCTTGAATTGCATTTTGATATTGTCATCATATGCAACTGCATTATCAGTGAAATCTCATTTGAACTGAATATTGACTAGCCCAAGTCAATGATGCATGCACAATTTTTTAAATTTAATTTTTAGAGCAGTTTAAGGTTCACAGTAAAATTGAGGAGAAGGTATAAAAATTTTCCACATGCCCTTTGCCCCCCCCCCCACACACACACAAATGCATAGCCTCCCCCATTATCAACATTCCCCAACAGAAAGGCACCTATGTTACAGTTGAACTTACATTGACACATTATCACCCAAAGTCCATGGTTTACAATACGGTTCACTCTTGATGTTGTACATTGGGTTTGGACAAATGTATAAATAACATGTATCCACTATTACAGTGTCATACAAAGTAGTTTCACTGCCCTAAAAATTTTCTGTGCTCCACCTATTTATCCCCCCTCCCCATTACTTCTCCCCCAACCCCTGGCAATGACTTACTGTTTTTACTCTCTCCATATAGTTTTTCTTTTTCTACAATGCCATGTAGTTGAAGTCTATTCTCTCTTTTTCTTACTTAGCCCATGTAGGGACCTGTTGGTTTTATTAATCTTTTCAAAGAAAGAGCTTTTGGTTTTATTGATTTTTATATATTGGTTTCCTGTTTATAATTTAACTAGAGGCCTGGTGCACGGAATTGGTGCATGGGTGGGGGCGGGGTTCCCTCAGCCTGGCCTGCACCTTCTCGCAATCCGGGACCCCTCGGGGAATGTCCAACTGATGGTTTAGGCCCGATCCCACAGGGATCCCTGCAGGATCAGGCCTAGACTGGCTGTCGGACATCCCTCTCAAAATCTGGGACCACTGGCTCCTAACCCCTCTGACTGCCTGCCTGATCGCCCCTAACTGCTGGCCTGCCTGCCTGATTGCCCCTAACCGCCTCTGCCTCAGCCCTCGCCACTGCATCTTCGTCCGGAAGGTCGTTTGGCTGTCTGGTCTAATTAGCATATTATGCTTTTATTATTATAGATTAACTTCTACTCTAATTATTATTTCCTTTTTTTGCTTACTTTGTATTTAAATTTCTCTTTTCTAGTGTCCAAAGGTAGAAAATTACTTAGAATATTGATTTTAGACCTTTCTTCTTTTCTAATATATGCATTCTGTGCTATAAACTTCCCTCTAAGCATCCCACTGCTTTCACTGCATCCCACAAATTTTAAGTTGTGGGTTCATTTTCATTTAATTAAAAATATTTTTAAAATTTATCTTGAGATTTCTTCTTTGATCCTCATGTAATTTAGAAGTGTGTTGTTTAATCTCCACATATTTTAAGATTTTCCAATTATCTTTGCTACTGATTTCTAGTTTAATCCTACTGTGGCCTTAGAGCAGACATTGTATGATTTCTATTTTAAATTTGTGAAGATGTGTTTTATGGCCCAGAATATGGTCTATCTTAGTGAATGTTCCATGTGAGCTTGAGCAATATGTGTAGCCTGCTGTACATGTGTTATTTTTATATTAGTCATTTGTAACCCAAAATATTTAAGAATTGAAGAAAATGTGAAAATTTATTTACTTTAAAAATCTTTTCAATTTCTGCATTTGTTAGTATTATCTAAATCCAGGGAGTAAAATTTTTATTTTTTATTTTTATTCTAATTTATTTAAGATAAAACAAGCTTTAATAGACTTTTTTTTTAAATAAGAAAAGATATCCCTTTCTGAATATGACAGTAATAGTAAACCAAGTGATGATGATGGAAGTACTATAATTTCAAAGAGATACAGAACAACAGAGTCTATATTCGTTTTGTTGGCAAGCATTGTCCTTCCTATACTGAATTCAGTGTTTAGCCTTAATGGATGTGGAAGTGCTAAAACCACAGTGAATTATTTGCAGTGATGTACTGTCTACTAAAACAATAAAACCATCAAAATTTAAGTGGCACTTATAATAGGCATGACATAAATATACTCACAACCACAAATGCATTATTTGAACGAATATTATAGTTAAGAAGGTGACAGCCAGTCTTCAGGATTTCATATGTAATCATTAGTGCATTGTGAATTTCTTTTAAAGTCTCACTTCAGGTTATACACAAATGATAAGACAAAGATACTTGCTTAGAGAAGTTGAGTGAATCTGTAGCAAAGAAGGTAGTTTGTGTAATACTTTCCAGCAATACCATAGCTTGATAAATTTAGGACCATTTAAGTGATACAGAAAACAAATTCTTCAACAAATAAGATAGCAAAGGAATTTTTGTTATAATTTAATGAACACATTGACTTTTTCTAACGTGACAGTGATATGAAGAATTTATTTTTTAACGTCCTTGATGACAAACACAACATGCTCTGAAGTATATAAAACTTTGAAGGGTTAACAAATCAACTGGTTTGAAGTTTGCCTTTCTTTTGTAGAAGTATGTTCTTATTATATAGAGAAAGTGACAGGGAAAACATGCCGGAACTTGTGCCAGGATGTAAATTAATGTCCTGCTTGTTGCTTTGAGAAAGTCTTGCTATCTCAGCTGAACTAAACAGTATACTTGTTATATCAGCTAAATTAACAGTGGTTCACTAAAAGTGTGAATTACTTAAACACTAATGCATTAAATTTGAGATTAAAAAAAAGCAAATGATAATTTGGAAGCTGCACCAATCAACTGTTAATCATATGCTGAAGTGAAAAATAATGTTCAAAGGAAAATTTTCAGACAAAAGTATTTGAATTTTGGGATGAACTCGTTGTTTTTGCAAGCTAAGAAATCAGTTTGGTCCCCAGCTTTTAAAATATGTGAATTAGACTTATTTCTCTAGTAGTTCTTATTTAGTAATCTTAGTCTTCCATGTAAGGGAGACATAAAATGTTTTCAATGTTATATAAGACCAAAGAACAAAAATGAATGGAAATGTTGGGGGAAACTTCTACAAATTATGATGAGTTCCACAATATTGTAACAGTTATCAGTAAAGTTAGTGATTTTAGTATTGCACATTTGCATAACGTTCTATCAAAAGAAAACCCATGTATAAGAAATTAAAAGATCAGGAATCCATTTTTTATCAAAAGCTATTTTATATTTAACTATAAATGATTGGTAAATGGTTGAAGCTGATTGCTAATGAAGGACTGAAGATGTTTTGAAAAGTGTCATTTTCTGCATTTGTGGTAAAAGTTGAAAATGAATATCCTGAGCTTGCTGAAATTGTTTTAAAATCTCTTTTATTCCTATCAGCATACATCTGTGAAACTAGTTTTTCTGTTATGAGTGCTATTTAAACAAAACATGCATGTAGTTTAGATATACCTTATCCCTTGTGAGCAGCATAATCATCAGTCCAACCTAGTAGAGGTAAGTTAACAAGTATGGTCACCAGCCTCCAGGAGAGCCCCGGAAGCCCGACCTCCTGGTATGTACACCTTGTGTAACCCCCTTCCACATTGCAACATAGTTGATGTGCTAGGATGTCATTTCTGAGATTTGGGCAGAACAGATATGCAGTGTCTGTCTTGGTTGCTATGTCACTTTCTCTCTGGAAGACAGCTGCCATATGGTGAACAGCCCAGTGGAGAGGCTCACATACTGAGGAACTGAGGCTTCTGGCCAGCAGCCAGTGAGACACTGAGGCCTTTTGCAATCAGACATGTGAATGAGCTTAGAGGCAAATTCTCCAGTCCAGTCAAGCCTTCAGGTGACTTAGTAGTGTGATAGCCTATGATTGCCTATATGCATATTTCCAGTGAAAAATATGCAATTTTATGTAATTCTTTCCTTTTTTCTATTTATTCTAATTATATTATTAAAATACTAGAGTCCCAGTGCACAAAATTCGTGCACGGGGGTGTGTGTCCCTCAGCCCAGCCAGCACCCTCTCCAATCTGGGACCCCTCGAGGGATGTCCGACTGCCCGTTTAGGCCCGATTCAGTAGGATCGGGCCTAAACGGGCAGTCGGACATCCCTCTCACAATCCAGGACTGCTGGCTCCCAACTGCTCGCCTGCCTGCCTTCCTCATTGCCCCTAACCGCTTCTGCCTGCCAGCCTGATCACCCTCTAACCACTCCCCTGCCAGCCTGATTGATGCCTAACTGTTCTGCTGCCAGACTGATTGCCCCTAACTGCCCTCCCCTGCAGGCCTGGTCCCCCCCAACTGCTCTCCCCTGCAGGGCTGGGTCCTCCCGAACTGCCTTTCCCTGCAGGCCCGGTCGCCCCCAACTGCCCTCCCTTGCAGGCCTGGTCCTTCCCAACTGCCCTCCCCTGCTGGCCATCTTGTGTCCATATGGGTGCAGCCATCTTTGACCACATAGGGGCAGCCATCTTGTGTGTTGGAGTGATGGTTAATTTGCATATTACTCTTTTATTATATAGGATAATTTTGTGGGTCAGAATCTAATAAAATATTTGGACTTGTATGGCCTCTTTTATTTTTGAAATAGTTCATTTTTATTTGATCTTTTATAAAAGTACTAGAGGTCCGGTGCACGGAATTCATGCACGGGGGAGAGGAGGGGTCCCCTCAGCCCAGCCTGCACCCTCTCCAATCCAGGACATCACTCTCACAATCCTGGACAGCTGGCTGCTAACCGCTCACCTGCCTGCCGGCCTGATTGACCCTCACTGCCCCCCCTGCCAGCCTGGTCACCCCTAACTGCCCCCCTGCTGGCCTGATTGCCCCAACTGCCCCCCCCCCCCCGCTGGCCTGGTTGCCCCTAACTGCCCCCCTGCTGGCCTGATTGCCCCAACTGCCCCCCCCCCGGCTGGCCTGGTCACCCCTAACTGCCCCCCACTGCCAGCCTGGTCGCCCATCACTGCCCCCCCCTGCCCCCTCCCCGCGCTGGCCTGGTCACCCCCTACAGCTCCCCCTGCCGGTCTGGTCACCCCTAACTGCCCCCTCTGCCAGCCTGGTCGCCCCTAACTACCACCCCTGCTGGCTTGGTCACCCCTAACTACCCTCCCTGCTGGCCTGGTCGCCCCTCACTGCCCGCCCCCCCCCCCCCCCCCGCCCCCCGCCGGCCTGGTCACCCCATGTAGCCTGCTGTTCAGTCGTTTGGTCATCCCTCACTAACCCCCCTGACAGCCTGGTTGCCCCACACAGCCTGTGTTCGGTCGTCCGTCCGGTTGTTTCAGTTGTGACAGCCCCTGGCTTTTTATATATTAGGATTGGTCCATGATGGATTGGAATTTTTTTTAAAAAATGAAAGTGATTCTCTATCTCAGATAATCTGCATTAATTCTCTGTCATAGTACCCTAAATTACTTTATTGTGATGATGGTCTTGCTTTGTTATAGTTAGCTATAATCTCTGTTAAGTTGAAGGGCAGGGTCTATGTCTATGTTTTCTGTTACAGTATCCAGAACAGTGTCTTGTCTTTACTAGCTATCCAGTAGATATTGGTCAAAAGAATTAATTAGTATTTTTCACTGTGTTGGAATAATGATTAACTTTTATAGTTATGAATAAGTTGATTACTATAACCAGGTGTCCTCAGGGAATGGTAATTGTTTATGGTGAACAGAAAATATTTTCAGCATTCTTCCTGCTGGGTATATTAGATGTTTTTTGAATATATATTTATTTTTTTATTTTCATAGCACAACCACTGCCTCTGAAGAAGATATCTCAAGTAGATATCCCCGAACAGATAGAAGTGGGTTCGGCAGACATAATAGAGATGCAAATGCTTCAGGTAATTTGGTCTCAAGTAACACATTGGAAAAGAAAATTGAAGATCTTGAAAAGGTATGAGTTACAAATTATTTAAGGTTGATAGAATTAATATACTATTTGGATTTTTTTTACTTGCATAGCAGCTGAGAGAGAAAATAAATTGAAATTTGTAAATTGAAAAATAAAATAAATAAATTGAAAATTGAAATTTAGCACTGAGCGACAGTGCTTAAAAAATGGGAAAAGAATAAGGGCACCGATAGAAGATATCATTAGTGTTCATTGGTAATTTCCATATATAGTCAACTAGCAGCTTTGAATCACTGTCTTACGTATATTGTCTAGATGCACAGTGGCTAGGTTTACTTTCCGATTTCCTTAATATTTTCCTGTATCCGGTTCTGTTGATGTTACAACTTTTAGAAGCAGAGCCAATTCTTCTATTCCTTAATATTTAATGGCTACTCCCATCCTGCCAAGTGCTATCTTTAATATATTGAAAATAGTCCTTGCCTTTGAGATGGTTACAAGTTTTCCTGGCAGAATGCACTACTGTGTGTTTATTTTATTATCTGTACAGATTGTCATTTGTAGACTTTCTTCTGGGTTCTGAGTTAGAGCCCAGAGCCATATTTCGTGTTTGAAACCATTTAAAAAATTTTTTTAAATTAAATTTATTGGGGTAACATTTGTTAATAAACACAAAGCAATATACAGATGATGTTTGAAACAATTTTAAGAGTAAACCTATTTAGTAGTATCTTTGAGAACAATGCAAATGGATATTGGTATAAATTATCAGGTTCTATAGAGAGTCAACCTCTAAAATTGATAATGGTACTGAATTACTTTCTGATTATTGAAAATGTTTTGTTTTGCTGAATTGAAATTATTACCTGTGATATAAAGATTATTTTTAGTAGAGATTTAATTTGTAAAGTTGTTTCTTTTATAACATTATCATTATTTTTAGTTCACATCTGAGCTTTCAAACTAGTTTCTATAAGTCTAAAGTTAAAACTTTAAGGAATACATAGTTCAGTAGGTTTCAAGGGGATTCTTCAGAAAGGTTTTGAAAGTTCTACAAGGGGATGGATTGCCTTGTTAGTGGCTGGCAGCAGTTGATTAAAGAGGCCAGCCGGCTGCTTTCGCTGAGGCTTAGTGGGAAAGAAACAAGTTCTGGGTGAGACCTTTTCAGTTGTGCTTCTCTTTTGCCCCCAAGGTGGCTGACCTAGTCCAAGTCCCTGGTTTCTCTAAATAAGATTTCTTTGGAAAAGGTGTTACATCTTTTAAAAAGAAGCTTAAAAACCAGTAATCTATTTCAGTTTCTTCATTTTATCTATTGTCAGTTAACTAGCAGAGTTGGAAGTAAAACTGAGGGCCATTTTTTTTTTCTGTTTAGACTTTTCCATATAGCTTTCTCCTTTTCTTTTTAAAATAATTTTTTTTTTCAGTTACAATTGACATACAGTTGACATATATTAGTTTCAGGTGCATAACAAAGTAAATTTTTTAAACTATATTTTTTAATAAATTTGAATTTCTTCAAACAGATATTATCCATCAAAATATTTTATTACTAATGGTGGTGATAAGCTAAAGAGGGAACTTTGAGTATTAGTATTTGTTAAAGACTTGTGTAAACATAGATTTAATCAGAAACATATCTTACAACTCCTATGTTCCTCTCATTCTTTGGTTCTTTTCTGGGATGGATTTTTCCTTCCCTCTTCAAGTGGCAGGAAAATTCAGTGGAAATTTTCATATTTGGCAGATGTATGATACTTAAAATTATAAACCACCAATTACTTTCCAATTAATCAACTTTGTAATTATATTTACTAGGAAATATTAAGAGAAAGGCAAGAAAACTTAAGACTTGTGAGACTGATGCAAGATAAAGAGGAAATGATCGGAAAACTCAAAGAAGAAATTGACTTGTTAAATAGAGTGAGTATTTACATATTTCAGATTCATCATTTCCTTTTTTTCTGGAAATTGAATGAAAATATATAAATATGAAGAAATTATTTAATTTCATTATTTGGTTGGTTCTTTCATTAATGCCATTAATTTGTGGTAAGTAAGAATGATCATTTCCTTCTGTAAGTTGATTTCCTCTGTTTAATTATTAATTGTATTTACTTAATATTATTCTGTTGGAGATGGACTGATGAATGGATTTGCTTTGTGTTTTGTTCATCTGGAGGTGAGAGGCAGCTTCGTCACCACTATACATAAAAGGCACAAAGTTTCCTCAATGAAGAACTGCAGTTACTACTTTCTTGCCATAGGAAATTCCAATTTCTTTGTATTTCCTCTACTTCTTTGTCTTCAAGTGTATGTATGCATTCTCAACTTTATGTTAATAAGCTTTATCTGAAGATCTCTCTCTTACGAATATTTGTAGCCCTTTTTTTTTTTTTTCCTTTTAGTCCTTGAATTTACTTCCTGTTTAAGAAGCAGGTCTTAATGCTAGACCATACTTAGGTAATGGTGATGAGAAGAGATTCCATAGTTTTGCTTTTAGAAGACTTTAGATAGGATAGAGGAAGGAAATGTTTACCTTGCAAGCATGTCAAACTCATGGCCGGCGTGCCGCATGTCTCATTTGTTTGAAGGAGTTTGACATGCTTGCTAGGGGAAAAATAACATATTTCTAATCCAGTCTTAACTCTAACTATAAAAGAAGAGAAAATACAGTCTTCATTATGTGCAGCATAACAAAGCTGTAAGGCATTAACTAGAGGTTGTAGATGATGATGCTGAAACTCAGAGTTTAACTTGCTCAAGGTCATATATAGTAATCAACTGAGCCAGTATTTGGCCTCATGTATTCGAGAATCCTACTTCTAAACAAGTTCTTTAATTTTTATAGGCTATCTTTCATCTTGGTTCAGAACACAGGCATTATCTATTGGTTATGGACTATGATTTAATGAAATCTGCAAATATTTTTGGTGTTTATGATGTATTAGCACTGTTCATTAAAGAGAATAATAAAACACCTGCACTTTCAGAGCTTATAATTCTAAATCTTATGTAAGTCTCAGTTGTAGTAATTTTAGGAATCATGTATTTTTTATTGTTGTTTTAAACAGATCAGTTTTTCAACATCACTCATGTAGTTTTTGAGTAAATGCAAATTCTGTTTTTGTACATTTTAAAAATTTTTATCGATTTTTTTTTTTAAGGGAGGAAGGGAGGGAGACAGAGAGGTAGAAACATTGATATGAGAGAGAAACATTAATCAGTTGCCTCCTGCACCCACCTGGACTGGGGATTGAACCTGCAACCTGGGTATGTGCCCTGACTGGGAATCAGACCTTCTGCCTTTTAGTGAGCGGGATGTACAACCAACTGAGCCACACCGGCCAGGGATGTTCTTGTACATTTTTAAATCATGGACCTAATTATCAAAGACAGTATACTAAATTTATTAGAATGCTGTTCTCCAATAGCACATGAGATGATGGCTCCAAGTTTTAGTATTTTGAGTTGCAAGGATAAATCTATAAATGTCTGCTTTTCAACCATCAGTAAATAGTCTGCCTTGAAATAATGTTTCTTCTAACTGAAACTTAGAGCAGATGGCCTTTTTATTTACCAAATGGTTGTATATAAGGCACTAGAATTATAATAGGGAACTTAGAGCTAGAATCACATAACTTTAAAGCCAAAGGGTGATTAACTAGTTTAGTGGCTTTCAATTTTTTTTAAACTCTAAAATCTTTCACTCAAACAAAATATCATAGAGAAGCCTAATATAAACATTGAGCCAGATCAACTCTGTCTGCCCCAGATCTCCTTTTCTGTTTGCCTCAGTTCTTATCAGCTCCTCAGGTTCTCACCCCACAACATACACACTTATAAAAGGTCACACGAAGTGTTAGGAGTATATCCAGAACTTGTACCTGGATCTTTTTGATGCCTAATTTGACACAAGGTTGCAATCTGACTCTCTGAACCTCATATTGCCCCAATATGTATTCTTTTTGTGGAATGGGGGATTTTTTTAAAATAAAAAATTAAGTTTTTTGTAATGGTTAAAAATTGGAAGATTTACAATTGAAGAATTCTGGCTTCTGGCTTCTCTTGAAAAACTGAAAGATCTGGCAAGAGTTGGCTCATATTATCAATGAGAAGGAGTTGAGTAGTGTATGCTTGCTTTAGGTGGGACTATTCTATCTAAAGTTATTTTCAGAACTTGCCCTCATTTCCAGATTAATTGCTTGTATGAATTACCTCTGAGTGTGTATTTTTTGAAATGTTTTTATTTAGAATATTTTTAAAAACTCACATACTGTTTTCCTTTTTGTTTCCTTAAGGACCTAGATGATATAGAAGATGAAAATGAACAACTAAAGCAGGAGAATAAAACTCTGTTAAAAGTCGTTGGGCAACTGACAAGGTAGAAGATTCAGGCTCAGTGTGGAAAACATATTTTAAAACTACTGATTGAATGTTACGGTTAATATGAGGACAATATTCCTGTGCTGCAGTACATTAAGTATGTATATTTATTTCTGGAAAACAGTGGATGTTTATTTTGAAAACATTTCTTTTTCATTGTTAGTTTCAAAAAGTTCCTACTTTTTATTTCACGAGTAAGTAACATCTTTCGGTCATTAAAATTATAGGTTATGCCTCTTTGGTTTTGTGTGGTACTCAAATAATATATAGTTTAAAGTCACAACCATTTGAATATATTTTATCTATGATAGTGCATTTTCTCCCTAAAGGAATATACATAGCCTTTGTTTACATGAATTCAAATTCTTCTGGGGAGTTACCTGCAAATGCCTTATTACTGGGGTGTGCAACCTTTTATGTGTAGGTGATTTACTCATAAAGGTCTTTGTCTGCTGTCTTTGTTCTTTCAACTTAATCTAAGCAATTTAGAGTATATAGAGTCGCACTATTTTGTATAACAGTCATCTTTAAAAAGGAAAGCTATTATAAAAAGTCACTTAATATCACATACTAACTAGTTGGTTAAATACAAAATTTAAGAGAATACTTGAATTGTGCTATAGTAAATTAAAATGTACTATTTTGTATTTGAATATTGAAAAAATTTTAAATCATGTTAACTTCTGAAGAACATAATGTTTGTAATTTTAATATAAAATTTCTTATGTAGGTACTACCTTTTTTAGTTTATAAGTGAACATGGGGTATTTAAAAAGTTGTTTATTCACCAAGCCTTGATAGAGTGTACGATTTTAGTGTATAAGAAAAAATTTCATATCTTTAATTACCATATACATTAAAATAAAAACCAAGATATTTATCCACACTAAAAACATTTATAGTACATTACAAAAGAGTACATAAACAAAACTAGCATGGAAATACTTTGCTTTATTTCTAACTTGGAGAATAACATTGACACAGTTGTTACCATATGAGAGAATTATTGCCTTACCTCAAATTTAAAGGATTTTCTTTCTACTATTAGATTTTTTTTAAAATAATTATTTTAAAGAATTATACAATTTTTTTCTATTAATTATCATTAGTATTTAGAGTTATTTTATATTACATTTTCATGTTGAGTAAGGAAATCCCCTCCTTTAAAATAACATTAATATTAAGAAGTGATAGTAGAGTCTCAAACATGAGTATATGGATGCCCATTTATCTAATTAATATACATAAGTGGCTTGAACATAATAAAATGTGTTTTAGGTACCCCACTGATTTGTTTTCCTTCACTTGCTTAGCCCCTTCATTATTCACTATTAGAAAAATAGGAAGGGTGAGACAGTTGGAAAAATTATAGAGTAAATGATAAAAATCAGATGTGGATTTCTAAAACTCTTTGCAGTGGCCTAGATTGCCCCCCTAGCCCATACCCCTTCCCACTTCAGAAGTTTCAACCTTGGCTGATCATCAGAATCACTTGGGTTGCTTAAAAAAGAATTTCCTGGCTGCAGCTTCTAGATAGGTTTAGATTGAGACCCTTTTAAAGGTCACCATCTGATGATTCTGATCATAACATAAGTTTGGAAACAGCTGCTGTTGCCTCTTTCCTTCTGTACCTTCCACTGAAGACTCTGGAGTTAATATAATTTTAGCTACAAGCATTGTTTCCCCTTTTAGTTTATTTAATAACCTGGTCTCTGGGGAAGTTTTCATATGTCCAAATGTATTAACCAACAATTTCAATGTTAAATTACCAAACTTGATACAGTGCAGAATTACTGCTCTAAAGAGCATCCTTTTCAGAGAATACTGCTCAGCGTGGGACAGTGAACCACTATCCACATGTCAGATGGTCTGCCAGGCTCAGTTACTGCCTTTGGCTTGAGGTACTCATCTCCCTTTACTTACCCTTAGGTATGTGGCAGAAATATCGGTATTATCTAATTTCCCACCCACATTTTGGACATTGTGAAAATGCTGTCAGTATTTAGCCTTAAAATATGTTAAGTGTACTTACTGGTTTTTCAGTAAAAGAAGTATTTGTAATTTATTTAACCCATATGTAAGTAAAGGAATATTCCATTTCCATTTTTAAAATTATACCAGTTATTAATACTTGTAAAGACTGAGCAGTTTTAATTTTTTTCCTTTTCTCAGTTTATTGGGAACATTTCTGACGATGATCTTTTACATAATGGTACCTCGTGCAAATCATCACCTAAGATCTTAGGCAAGCCTTTCACATGCAATTCTCTCTCTCTCTCTCTCTCTCTCTCTCTCTCTCTCTCTCTCTCTCTCTTTCTCTTTCTCTTTTTCTCTCTTTCTCTCTCTCTCTCTCTCTCTCTCTGTGTGTGTGTATATATATATTTACTTCACATACAGATTTTTACACTGAATATTAAAAAATAAAGTAGGATCTGCTACAATATCCCTTTAAAACTTAGAAAAATATTGAGATTTTGAAAAAGTACCTTAAATACATGTGCTCCACCTTAGAAAACTTGGCTATTGTCAATAAAGTGCTAGTATTTGTGAAATTATTAGTCCCATTCAGAAGAAATATTTCTTATATTTCCTGGGAATTTGTGGCATAATAAAGCATATCCAAAGTTATAATGTGTTTATGATATTATTTTCCAAACAGTATGATTATTAACTTTAAAATGAATACAACTGGCCTCCCTGATTTTTGACATGTATTAACTTGGGAATTGATGAAATAATATGTTTCATTATTAATATTATTGCACTATTGTTACCTTTAGAGGAAAAGAAAGATGTTAGGGTGTGTGTTTCTAAGGGAATTTACTAAACATACTAGATTAGCACTGTCACATTTGATCATGTGGTTTAAAACATAGAAACTTAAGTATCAGGGGCAGATCCATGAAGCAATGTATTTTTTTTTAAAATAACTTTTTAATTGTGGTAGAAGCAATGTATTCTTAAGGTCAAAAACCTACCTCGATTACATGTGTTTTATGTTTTCTGGATTAATCTGGATTTTTGTAATTAGAAATTAAGATGCAAGATTTTGCATCCACTAATACTTTGTTGAATATAATAAAAGTAAATTATTAGACATATCAATATGTTCAACACCATAAGGCGAAATAGGAAAGGCCTTGCATTTGATAATTGATCTGATGTCCTAGATAATACTCACATGTACAGTGATCGTCATCTGTCATCTTTTTATTTTTATGATCTTGAGTCTGTGCCTAGTAAGTTCCATGCAGTGTTGTCACTTACATGCTTTTGTTAATCCATTACAATATTCAGGCATATATTTTCATCTTGTAATATAAAAACCAAATACACCAGGTTTTCATTTGGGAGAGTATGTTAAACGACAAAGAACTAGCATTCACGAATCTGAACTTAAAAATAACATGTTAGAGTCAGGGCTAAACATTCTGTTATTGTATCTGAACCACTCCTAATATGTAACAGTAAGCTTCTTTTGTATTGGAATTATGCTCGCTAAATAAAGGATATCCCATGGACTAGAATTGTAATTTATATTACTTAGAACTTAGTAATACTTTTTCTTTTGTCATTCCATTAAACTGAAAGCATAATACTAATTAAACAGTGAACATTTTATTCATCAGGTGCCTCAATAAAAGGTACTTCCCCCGTGCAAGTAAGTTTGTTGGTGATGTATAGAAATTGGTTGTTTTATTCTCAGTATAAAGACTTGAACCATTACCCAAGAAAACCTAGGCCGTAGTTTTTTTATTTTACTTAGCTAGAATCTCATATCGTGTTCAAGTTGTATCCTCATCCCCAAAATAATCACGTGTCAGTATATAAGAAGACTATGGATGAGAGGGTTACATTAAATTTTCATACCCATTCTTTCAGCAAGTACTTATTAGTCAACTGGGTATACAGTTACAGATATTACAGAAGTTATAAAAGAATGGACATGGGCCAGCCCTTCCATTTAGCAATGTACAGTTTATGTGGTGTGAGTCAGGAGCACAAAGTGCAATTTTAAGTAGCATTAACCAGTCTAATCGGAATAGTTCACTCAAAAGTACTTTTTGTATTTATTATTCAGTCATTTGTCTTTCAGGTCTTGTTAATCGGTACCATTTAATGTGCTGCAACATTTACTGAATGTTGGAGTGAAAGACCTATTGGGAAGTATTGCACCATATTTCCTTTAGATAATTATGTATTATGAAAAGAAAATTTTAAAGGAATTTATAACGGTACTGAAGTAAAAAGACTTCAATGTATGTCAGATACCCCAAACTGTTGATGTATTCAAACATGATTTTAAGTTAGTTTTTCTGTATATATTATTGATGACTGGTTTGTTTTAGGTATTTACGTCTAACAAACAGTTGGCATATGGCAGCCACTTTGGTAATAATAGAATGTTAGTGATGCTCACTTGATGGACATTTATTACATGCCTGTTTTGTTTTTGTTTCCCCCTCTGGATACCTAACGTGTGTATATTACTTTTTTTGTGAACTTTTCTCTTGAAAGATTTGGCTATGTTATTCAGGGCTTTTTATTATTATGTGTTTTTTTTCTAAGTTTAAGTATTAGCTGGCTACTGCTACCAGCAAATACCATATGAAAGCTAAAATTTACTGTTGAAAAATCAGCTAGTTTAGATAATCCAAGTATTTTTAGAAAAACATCTGGATACTTTATTGGCCCACATTAGTATTGTGTAGACACCTTTCACAATTCCCATTGCATAGGTTTTCATTGTGGAGCAGTCAGCTTGATTCACTTCAATATGCTTTGCATGTAAAATAATAAATACTCAATAAAAAAGTAAATTTTCATTTATTTTTAACACTGGTTATTTCCTTACTGTACTGTCAGTAAAATCCTGATCATGAATTTTACTTTTGAAAGTAAATGCTAATATTCTAATTAACGTATGTGCCTCTTACTGAAACAGTGTGCAGTACATTAGAATTTTTATTTAGTATATTGTAGAAGGTAAAATGTTCTAAAAACAAAAATATAGCTTGGATAAGATCTGACTACATTAATGGTGAGGCTCCTTGAATAAGTGAGGACGTGTACACATGTTCAAGCTGACTGAACATTTTAATTACCTTTGTATTTTAAAACTACATGAGTAATTTCTTAATTCAAATAAGAACTGTTATCAACTACATCTGATGGTGTTCAAAGAATCTCAGGTCCTTCATAGTTTGAAAAAGATAAGTAGAGGTCTGAGAATGTAAAAATTCAGTCTGTGTTTTTTTAGTAAATGGTTTTCATAACTTTTTGCTAGTGTGCCATTCTTCATACACCCTCACAAGCTAATCAGTCTTCTTTACTTCTAGAACTCTAAGTTAATCTTTTCAGTAATGTCATACATGTCTAACAAGTGAACAAGCATCCTTCAGTCAGAATGTGTAGATAATGTCTCAAGTCCTTTTATAAGAACATACTCCATTACTGGAGTGAGCCTACTGAAAACATTCGCAAGATCTCTTAGTCTTAATTGAAACTGGAGCCATTTATCTTAGACTTCATTAAATATCTTTTTTAAATTCTCAATTCACTCTGTGTGTGCACACAATTCTATCAGTAGCTGTAAATGCCCACATATTTTCTTAATCTCTTGCTTCTAGTTTCTTTTTTCACCTCTGCAAGAACTTACATTTTATTCCTGGTCAACTTCTTGGAAAGAATTTATGTAATGTTGGGCCTTTATGTTAAAGAGATGGATAAAAAGATATAATATCTTTTACAATCCAGTCATTTTATTTTGATGTCTAACCAGATAAGGTTAAAAAGGAAGCTAAAAATGAAACTTCCATATTAATACTGGATCAAATATATAATTTTACTTGCACTTTCAAAAAAATTCTGTGACTGAATAAAGATGCCTTTAAAAGGAAAAAGCTCACCATTTCAGTTTTATGGAAGCAAATTAAGAAAAATTAATAGAAAGGTATCTGATTTATTCTTATTATTTTTAGTGCAAAAGTATAAACAAAACTATCAAAGACACAGGAAATCCCATTTTGAAGAACTTTCAAATCACTTTTGGTAAGAATACATTCATTTGATAAAATGTTAAAAAGTTGAACAGTTATTGGCTTTCCATAGCAGATTAAAAGTTTCATGTACAAATGATTCAGGACAGTGAACAACGTCACTAATTTATAGTAAAACTATGCAACTAATTTTCATATTAGCTGTAATATTTACTATTTAAAGTAAGCTAGTGAATCAGTGAAAATTATAATGGACACTTCAGAAATGCTCATTGATCATAGGAGACTGAAAAGTGCCCCATTTCTTAGTAACTCTTTTAAGATCGGTATACCTTAAGAAGTACACCTACGCATAACAAATCAGTTAATTTGAATATAACTTTAACCCTACTTAATTATAGTATAGAAACGTTCAGTAGTGCCAGGCATTGTGTTCAGTGGTTTAAATGCCTGGCACTATTAAAAGTTTAAATATTGTTTTTATTTGATTCTTTAGAAATTATGCAAGGTACAGATGGGAAGGGTCATTTGCCCAAGGTTACAAAGCAATTCATTGTTCTGCTTTTTGCTATGACATACTCACTCTTATGACATAACTAGAGGCCCGATGCATGAAATTCATGCAAGAGTAGGCCTTCTTTTCCCGGGCTGCCGGCACCAGCTTCTCTCTAGCATCCAGGGCCCTGGGCTGGCTTCCCTCCGGCCCTGGCTTCATCCGGAAGGATGTCGGGAAGGACGTCTGGTCTAATTAGCATATTACCTTTTATTATTATAGATCATTGTCCTACTGAATAATTTGCCAGTGGTTCTCAAAGTGTGGTCCCCATACTAGTAGCTTTGGCTCCACTTACAAACCTGTTAGAAATACAAATTCTTGGGCCCCACCCAACACCTGAATGAGGTGAGGCCCAGCAATCTGTTTAAACAAGCCCTTTAAGTGTTTCTGATGCAGGTCAAAGCTTGCAAATTTACATTAGCATTTTTATTTTTAAGCAAAGATTTTCGTTTCTCTTTTTGGACATCATATGAATAATATAATATGAACTGGTAAAAAACAAAGTGATCTTTTTATTGTTGCTTACATTGCAAAAGGCTGTATGTACCAGGAGAAGCCTCAGCATGATGTTGGCAGTTTGACACAAACCCATTAGTTTAGTATTATCCCCGGAATGCAAATAAATTCTTAAGTTTAACAGACTGTGGAATGAAATCTTTGTTTTTCTGTTAAGATCTTTCTCTGTTATTGTCTGAAGGTTTTTGGTAACAATAATGCATTTTTGTTACATTTTAAAACTTTATTGAAACAAATAAATGCATGTTTCATCAATTATAGTTTATTTGTTTGTTTGATTTTGCATGTATGGACACTGGGGAGGTCGATGGGATGAGTAAAATCTTTTAATCATTTTTTAAATATGAGGAGATAGTTAAATAAGCTACCTTTTAGTCTTTAAAAACTTTAGAGCAGTTTTATTACAGAATTATTATGAAGATACTACAGAGTGCTTGAATAACCTCACAGCTAGTTTACCGTTATTAATATCTCATATTAGCATGGTACATCTGTCATAGTTTAACCAAAATGGATACATTATTATTTACTGAAGTCCATACTTGACTCAGGTTTCCCCCGTTTCTCCCTACTGCCCTTTTCTTGTTCCAGGATCCAATCAAAGATACCACGTCTCCGTACCGTCCTCTTAGGTCGGTTTCTTAGACTTTCTTTGTTTTTGATGACCTTGATAGTTTTGAAGATTACTAGTTAGGTATTTTGCACTTCTTACTAAGAACATTTTCAGATATACACAAAAGTATAGAAAATATCCATATCTTGCCAACCTTATTTTAGCCCTCTTTGTTTTTTTGTTTTTTTTCTTTCTTTTTTTCTTTCTTCTTGGGATAGTTTAAAGTTCAATTACAATCATTCTATCATTTAACCTGTAAATACTTGTATGTATCTCTAAGAGATAAGGACTTAAAAAATAACCACACTATGTATTATCATACTTAACAAATTTAATGCTAATTTCTTCATATCTGTTCAGTTCAATTTCTCCTGAGAAACAGGCCTGCAAGAAATTTACTGGGAGAAAACACCTGTGAGGAAAATGGGGTAGGAGGGCGGGGAGGCGGGAAGACCTCAGTTCCGGTCTGACTGACGTGAAGGAGAGAGGGACGGAGGGTGGTTGAGCAGGAAGTCTTCGTCCACAGAACAGTTCAGAGTTTTTAGCACCACCGGCCAAGTCCTCCGGCCAGAAGTGCAAGCTCTCAGGAGCCCCACATCTTGCAGGAATGGGCTTGCCTTTGTATTCCTCTCTGCTCCTTTGTTGGCGGGGAGCAGCCAGTCGGAAGCAGCTGCAGCTGTCAGTTCACCAGGTGTGGGAGACTGGAGAGGCTCATCTTCCTGGCTGCCACCGCATGCACACCCGTGTTCACATTTCCCCGGATTCCTCAGAATGCCCTCGTACTGTTTATTTAAATAAAGATTCCCAATGAGAGTCATTCATTACATTTGGTTAATATGTCTCTTAAGTCTTTTTTTAACCTATAAATGACATACACTCCTAGTTTTTATGTCATTTTTCAAATTGAAGAAACTAGATTATTCTGTAGAATTTCCTACATTTTGCATTTGAATGATTATATCTTTATGGTTTAATTTGCTCCCCATTTTCTGTAAATTGTTAATTAGATATACAGGCTTTATTAGATTCAATATTTCATAGGTGTTTGTACTTCAAGTTAAATCACATCCGAAGGTACATAATGTCTGGTAGTCTCACTTGTTTTTTTAAGTCCTCACGCTACAATATGTGGGTTTTTTGTGTTTTTTTTTTCTTATTGATTTAGAGAGAGAGTAAAGGGAAGAGAAACATTGATCATTTACCTCCTGTACTCACCCCAGCTGGGGATCAAACCCGCAACTTAGGTATGTGCCCCGACCGGGAATCAAACCCACAACCTTTTGGCATACGGGATGATGCTCCAGCCAACTGAGCGACCAGGGCTGATTGTCTCACTTTTGATGATGTTAAGATGGATTAACAGATTCAGATGCTATTAGCTTGATTACTGTATTTTAAAGTTCCCTATCATTTATGTAATGGGTTTTTGTGTGTGTGTGTTTTTTAATATTGATTTCAGAGAGGAAGGGAGAGAGAGAGAAACATCAATGATGAGAGAGAAGCATTGATTGGCTGCCTCCTGCACGTCCCCCACTGGGAATCCAGCCCACAACCCGGGCATGTGCCCTTGGCCGGAATCAAGCCTGGGACCCTTGAGTCTGCAGGCTGACGCTCTATCCACTGAGCCAAACCAGCTAGGGCTATGTAATGGTTTTAACAAACAATGATAATTAGATCCAATACATCATTAGGTATTGAAAGTCATAGTTTTCTAATTCTATCCGTCTATTTACATTAGTAGTTGGAATTCTTTAAAGGGAAACTTTCTTCATCAATTCCTTAGTTTCCCTAAAACACAAGAAGATAAGATCACGTTGATTCTTTCCCTTTATTTACCAACTTTGCAATAATGGACAGAGCCCAAGCAACCTCCAAAGGTAAATCATTTGTTTGTTTTATGTATTTAATTTGTTTTAATCCATTGCAGTCATTTTTTATGTCCAAATTGTCCCAGGTTTGGCCATTGGGAAGCCCCTTCCAAGTTAGGCCTGTGTCTGTCCTTTTGGTCATCGATAGCTTCCTTGTTTTCTGGCCCAAGGAGTCCAGTCTCGTCTTGTACATTTCCTTTTCAGGACCTGGAATCAAGAGCTACCTTTCTTTGTAGAAAATCAAAGCCTCGACAACCACCTATATTATCAAATGCTATAAAAACCAGTTAAAGCTCTTCTTAGTAAAAGCCAACATTTCTAACTACGACCTTTATTGGAAAATGTAAGAAGACAGAAATCTGCTTGTTCTTTGCCATTCTCATTTATTTTCTCACTTATTTTCTGTGCAAATGGTAGGCAGAGCTTAGATATATCTTCTGTGTTTTTTAAAAATTTAAATCTGGTTATGCCTGTTGAGAAACTCGGGAAGTTGGTTTAAAAGTCCGGATTTTATTTTTTTGAATAATTAAATCACTTTAAAGTGGTGTTCAAATTAGAATGTAGCTATATAGCTATGTAAAAATGTATAGCTATTATTAAGTTGGATGAAAAAAAACAACCACAACAGCTCATGTAATAAGATAATTATGCCAAATTCATAATAAAAAGCGAGGTGCCCAGATTGTGGTCTCTGCTCCCACACATTAAAATTCACTGAATGGGTTTTAATAAAGACTAGACACTTCCATCCCTAGTCATATCTGAATGAGGGTCTATGTAGAGGTGCCACCCATTGGTAAGTTTTATAGCTGATTGTGAGGCAGTCCAGGACTCCTCACAGGCCTGGTTGTGAGGAGGAGGAAGGGGAGGAGGAGTGTTAGATGATAGCTTGAGGCACATTGTGAGTTGCCCTATGACTGGTTGGACCAGAGTTCCTGCAGTGGTTAGAATAAAGCCCAGTTGCTGGCAGCCATTACAAAGGGGACCACGTGATGATACCAGCAAAAACCTTTCCTCTGCTCCTGACACATCCAGAAAGAGGACAGTCTTTTCTTCCAGAATACGAAAACCAGCCTTAGCTTAGCATTCTTGTATTTTGTATCTTATATTGGTTCACAAATATACAGTATGTACTGCTTTATGCTAGGCTCAGTAAAAAGACAGATCCTATCCCTACACCACTGTATTATTTGTTGCCCAATAAGAGTGTTGGCATAGGGTTGAGGATGGTAACGTCGCAGACTGTCCTTTGGCCCTTTCCAAAAGATGAGAATTGAAATTCACTTACTTGTTGAAGAGATAGTAGCCCCAATACATGTCATAGGCTATAGTTTGTGTTATAAAAATCATGCTGAATGGTCTAATGTTTGGAAAAGACAGATTTATTTTTACTAATCTTGAAGTTGGGAGTGATTGAGGATTTAGAGCCTAAATTCATATTTTCACTTAATTTGTTATATGAATTTTATTTTTGCCCCAAAATATGTTCTTAATGGCAGTGCTACTGTCCTCAGTTAGGGTCAGGGCCCCACGTTTTCTAGTACATTCTGATCATCTGAAGCATTTGCAATTATTCAGTTTCTGTGCTTAATTTTATAATGGATTTCCAAATAGTGTGTTTCTGTAGCTCATAAAATTCCCAGTCACCCATGGTTAAATAAAAATATTTGTTCCTGTGTTTTTCTTTCCTTCTGAGTCTGCAATTGAGGTGGAACTAAGTACAGTGTACTTTGCAAGTTTTTGATATCTAGTTACTCGAGAAACACTCTCCCTGTGGCAAAATCATCATCACCCATTTACTTTTTTTTTTTTTTTGGTAATTGAGTGGTCAGGACACTTTATTCTTTGTGATCCTTCCCAAAAATGTATTTTGTTTGGGAAGGACATATGTGGAGCATTTAGATCCAGTTTTGAGGATTTACCCCTTATAAACTTAGACTAGCATTTAGCCTTTTATATTTAGTTTTAAAGAATTCTTACAGATAAATTGGTAAGAGCTATTTCCCTTCCCAGGGCACTTGAGAAGGTTCTCTTACTTGGTCTCAGATGGGTTTACAAAATCTTCCTAACTTAAAAAAGCTGACTGTGTACATGGGGAAGTAAAAGTGAGATGTTTTATTTACTCTGAGGTCACATGTGATATAAATGGAAGCAGATATCTTTCCAGTACCTGAAAAGTGAGGTGTCCGACCACTAATGAGATTGGTCTGCAACAGGTCTGATTAGAGGGAAGGTTAGAGATAACCAAATACCCATAAAACACTAAGATATAGGAAGTTATAAAAATTATGTTTGGAATGGAGAGTAGAAATTAACTTTGATCTTTCCCTCTATTAGAACATGATTTCAGTTCAGTTGGAGGCAGTGTGTAAGGGTGATAGTCTGCCCCTACATCAGAATCACCTGGAAACCTTAGGAATCTCAGATGAATCAGGCTGCCTCTGTTCCCAAAAAGCTTACATGTGGTTAAAGAATAGACAGAGTGTGCACAAGCAGATTAATTCCTTAAAGGCCAGAGGGAGACTCGTTAGGACCCTAGCATTTAAGGTAAGCTTTGAAGGAATTGGGGAGGGAGGGAGGGTTGGTATCAATTACAGTCAGGAATATTTAGAAAAATATAATGAACATCTGACGAGCCATGGTATTACAGCTGAGGGCTGCAAGGCTCTTTCTCACACCATAGCTTAATGGGGTGGTGGCTTCCAAGTTAGACCCACTTGAGCACTAACTTCCAAGTTAGAGCTATTGGAATTCTGGCTGTGTGACCTTGGACAAGTTGCCTTATGATTTCCTCATCTGCAACCAGGACAAAAGAGTGCCTAACTTAGTTGGGTTATTGTGGAGAATAACTGACATGATGCATGTAAAACGTGTGACACAATGCTGGTTTATAGCTATGATGGGAGAAGAATTAAAAAGATGCACCTTTCTGCCCTGGCTGGGTGGCTCAATTCATTGGGCGTCATCCCGTGCACCCAAAGGTGGCAGGTTTGATGTCCCCATCAGGACACATACCCAGGTTGTGGGTTCAATTCCCCGTTGGGGTGTGTGCAGGTTGCAACCGATCAATGTTTCACTCTCACATCAATGTTTATTTCTCTCTCGCTCTCTCTTCCTCTTTCTCTAAAATAATAATAGTAAGTATAAGCATGTTGTCAGGTGAGGATTAAAATAAAGATGCATCTTTCATAGTGTGATTTGTGCCAGTGAGGAAGTTGAGAAGATTATAATGCTTGTCTTTCTTCCCTGAAATTAAAAGAAAAGGTTATCAGGGGGGGGGGCTCTGTATAAGTAATATATTATATTTTTGCTTTTCTAGGGAGCCTGGCTGTCTTTAGAGGTCCAACTGAAGCAAGTCAGAACTCTGTCCTAAAAAAGAGGGCAGTATGTGTTGATGCAAATGTAATGTAATCTCTGTAGTCCCTGGTAAACTATGACTACTCAGGAAACAGCAAAGTTTTGGGTAAAGCAAAACATCTTTTACAAAGAAAGAGCTTCTTGAGTTCGTTTACTTCAGAAGCTCAAAATATTTTCCAGTTAGGTCTATCTTCCTCTCAGATCCCCTGGCTCAACCTGGGCCTGTGTTCCTATGAAGAAATGTCTGTGCCCGAACTCCTGAACAAATATAAATACAGCCCCTGGCAGTGCCATTAACCAAGGTGAGAGGGGAACCAAACCAACAGGGTGAATCAGCTTGAGTTCCCGAAGGGTGGCAACGAGTGCGCTTCTCTCTGTACTCCTCCACTTGTTTTCTCAGGGCCCCTGATCACTAGTGCCCCGGCTGTCCTGACAGCAGAGCGCAGGAAGCATATCAAAGCAAAGGGCTGTGTGTCTCCTGACCTGCTCCGGTATAACCACAGGCGGTTTTTGTTGATTTGAGTACCATAGGGCAGCAAAACAGAGGATGGCAATTATAGGTGTTGGTACTAGGGGGTGACTTTTCTATTGCTGTGGCAGACTGCCACGGTGGTATTTGAAAGGGCTCGAACAAAACGTTTTCTTCCCGAATTGCGCAAGGTTGAAAGTAATGTTTGTCTTAGGACCTAGAAAAAGCATCTGAACTGGAACGTGGACATTTTATTTGTCCAATTATATGTATTAATTGAAATTGCACACACAGCCTAATTCCTTTTGTTGTATTTCCTCAGATATTGTACATTCTTAGACCTTACATGTCAGCTTAAACAAGGGGTGATTTTACTTGTCGTCATATAAAATTTATGGAATACAAGAAAGAGGTAAAGTTTAATATCTATTTTAAATAAGGTAAAAAATAGTAGCAATTTTTTCCTCCCATGAGTGAGATTGATAAGAAAAGTTAAAGTAGGCAATGGACTCTTTCCAACTGAAAATATTTGGGACTTTAGTTTAAATTGGTGGGGCATAGGCTTAAGGAGATATATGGATTTTCTTAGCATCTAAAAGATGGCAAACTGAGCTACTAAACAGAGAAACAGATTAAAATGGTACATTTTAAAATACATTCCCCATTTAAAAATATTTAGTGTAGTCACCCTGGCCAGTGTGGCTCATTTGGTTGGGTGTCATCGCATGCATCAAAAAGATCTCCGGTTTGTTTCCCTGTCAGGGCACATGCCCAGGTTGCAGGCTCCATCCTAGATATGGGGTGTGTGGGAGGCAGCTGATTGATCAATGGTCTGCTCTTGCATTGATGTTTCACTCTCTCCCTCTCTAAAAACCAATAAAAATATTTTTAAAAATATTTAGTTTACGAAGAAAAGAGCTCTTCCTAAAATACTGAATTGCTACCTCTAGAAATAAAACTAGGGTCTCCCTTGTCTAGATTTGCACCCTGCAGGACTATGTTGGTTGGGGGAAGCTTTTCCAGTGCTGACAGCCAGTGGTTCAGAATAACTGACATTTGGTATCTATGTGCATTTCCTTTTGACAGCCCATGGAGGTTTTCAAATACCTGTTGAATAGAAGACGAATGAATGAGTGAATCAGAGGCCTTGGTTGCTACTTTGGCCTAACCCTGACTGTTATTTATTGTAGTAGTAAGTTTTGTGACCTTTAGCAAACCACTTTACCCATGGCTCTGTTCCCTTGTCTGTAAAGTGGATTTAATAACACCTACCACATGAAGTACTTAATACATGTTTATTAAATATCTGAATTAATCATTGGATCCAATTCAGATATACTGAGTCCAATATTCTAGGGTCTGGGGACTTGCCCTTTTTTGCAAAATCTACTGGTAAGTCTTATGCACCCAGAGTTTGAAAACCACTCATTTATTTATTTTTATTTTTAAACAAAAATTTATTGTTGAAAGTATTACATATGTCCCCCTTTTCCCCCATCCCATTGACCCCTTCTAGCCCGCCCCTGCCCACTGCTCCAGGGAAAACCACTCATTTAAACTCTACTATATATTAGGCAAGGCATTATGGCAGAAGCCCAAGGCAGTAATAAAATATATCAGACTGTCTTTAATAAGTTTACATAGACTAATGTGGACAAGCACAGAAGGAGAGATTAATTTCCTTAAATGACTGGTGAAACTTCTTAAGGATTTAGCCTTTATAAGGATTAGGATTTTTTAAATGCCTACATCAGTATGTGTCACAGAACTGTTGGTATTATTCTCTTCACGTATCCTTTGTATATACACCCCATACACTCCTTCCTAATCTGTAAGGACGGTGTCTATATTTTTCATAGATCATCTCCAGCCAATTTATAAATTTCTTTAAGTGACTAGACTAACTTTTCTGATTTTTGTGATTCTTTTACTGCTTTGTTCTGGTGACATAGTTCTAGCAGGTATGTTTTTTCTTTCTCTTTTTGTAAATCAATTTATGCATTTTCTCATTTCCAATTTGTGACTGAAAAAATTTTCATGAAAATGAAATTTTCTTGCAAACTCACATTGTACTCCTGAGACTCATTATATAATTTAAGAAAATTCACTTTCCAAACTGGAAACAAGAAATCCATGTAGTTAACTCTCAGGTTTTTCTGGCTTATGGGTGATTCACCGTCTGCTCTGCACATCCAGCTTTCCTTTTATCTGTTTCTCTGCTTGTTAGGCCTGGAGAGAGGAAGGGAACCAAGCAGATCTGGTAAAAAGATTTAGCAAAGAAGGGTGGCTAGAGTAAGTCTCAGCTTAGAGAATTCTGTTGATATTAGAGAGTGTGTTAGGGTTGTGTCTTGTTTGCAGAGGTGTAACCTAATGATCCTGGCAGGGCTAGGATATCGACCAGAGACTTTGACCTTTGATCCTGCCACTAACTTACTAGTACTGTGTACTTGTACAAACCAATCCGTCTTCATGTAACAGGGAAAATGCCTACATAATTTTATATTCAGGGTCCAGAGGGATGTCAGTAAAAGGAATTTAAAGAATTCATTGAATGTGAACACAATATTCTAGATACTAAACAAGAAACCACAAAAAATGTACCTTGTCTCTTAAGAGGCTGCATGAGATGAAAACAGAAATGGGTTTTTTCCTCTCTTTTCAGAATTTGTATTCCAGTAGCATTGAGTATTATACAAAATATTTTAGAATTAATGATTTTCTGATGGCAAAATTTAAAAGAGCATTTTTATACTTATTTAATAGTGTGTAAAACTGTTACACACTATTAAATTTGAGGGACTTGCCCAAGGTTAACTAGCTAAATAATGCTGAAATGGGGACTGACATAGTTTTTCTGATTTTTCTGTTCACCAAAATAACATGCTCTAAGGAATGAGCATTTTTGTTCTATTTATGGAAGTCTGACATGTCTATAATCTGCTGTTATCATGTGTTTAAGTTTTGTTTTTAGACCACATGGGGCGGATGTTAATGTTGTCCAAGCAAAACCAAAGATTTAGGATTAAGCAGAAACCTTTTGAATAATAAGGAGGAATTCTCAGTGTGTTTGTAGCATAACAGAGTGCCACTCCTTGACAAAAGCTTAAATTTTAAGGTAAACTTAAATTGAGGAAAAGTAGTAAAGAACACTAATCAGCTAGTAAAAATACCTTTCTTCCTATAACATGAAGGTGATTTTGAGGATCAAAAACATTGTGGAAGTTCGTAACAATAACTATAACAATATTAGTGGCTTAGCACTCATATAAAACCATATATGTAGCTATTACAGTATTAGCTCTAATATTATGAGCAAATGAATTGATTTTATTCTTTAGAGGTAAATCTTGACTTTCAAAGGTTAAAAAAAAAAAAAAAGATCTAAAATGTTTTGGATTAAAAGAATCCAAAGGCTGCTGGTTGTCAGAATCAAAAGGGGGTTTTCATTTCAGTTTCTAAATTACCAAAAGATAAAAATAGATAAAAAGTAAAGCTTATGTTCACGGATTTCACAATATAAAAAATATATACTTGAGAATACTGGAGGCAAAGGGGAGACAGGTTTCATTCAGAGCTGGGAACCAGAGGAGCAAATATTCTCCTGAAGTCTAGGGGCCATGATTGGGCCAGGTCTGATGGTGTAATAGGTGCTTGGTAAGTACTAGTATTAGTTGAATGAATGAAGGAAGGAAGGAAGGAATGATGAGTAAACACAAATGCATCTGCTCCTCTGAGGCTGCTTTTCTAGTTGGAGCACTGGATGTTTTATCATTTGAATTCCACAAGAAACATCTTAACTAAGTCATGTCTTTAGGCCAATCTGTTTCCAAGCTTGTTTGTGTTTTTCACATTCTTTTTTTGACCTGCAGTATTATTCTGTGACCTTTTTCATGAATTCCAGTAGATCATTCATTTGGGACCCAAGGAAGTCAGTAAATTAAACTTGATTTGGAATGGAATACATAGGGCGAGTGGCTTGGATTGGAATCAAATTAGGTCTGGTTAATCTTATTTTGGTTTAATCTATGTGGGAAAGAATAGAAATAGAGGAAAAACAAATAAACAAAAAAATAGGGGAAACTATTCTTGTATAATGATAAGCAGTTTCTGTAAAAAAAGAAAAAAAATAGTTCTGAGGGCCAAAACCTAAATTATTTTTATTAGAAGTTTGGGAACAAAACTCAGAAAGTTGAACTTCCCCAGTCATCATGGTTGCTGTTTACTTTCCTAGCTTTCCCAAGGCAGTGTCTCTAGGCTTTTAAACATGATGCTACACAGACAAGGCATGCTACTTAATAGAGTTCATGTTTTTAATCTTCTCCAGGGCTCTGGAAACAGAGAAAGCAACTAGGCAGGAAAACACTGAGTGTACAGTCAAGTCATCTAGGCTCAGTTTTGAGTTTCAGATGGAGTCTAAGGAATGTTGAGAAAGTGCAGTAAGTTCCTGCACTAGTAATTTCTTTAAGCTGATTTTCCCCTTCTTTTATTGTAAATTATTTCCATTTTGCAATGTATTGGACCACTGAAGACTTCACCTTGGTGCTCAGAGTTCAGAAAATCCCCTTTCGGAACTGGCTGAGAAAGCATTTGAGTAAAATGGGAAATTTATTCAAAGCTGCTTAAGCAGGGAGAGGCCAGGAAGCAGCAAGTGAAAACCATCAGAGTGAGAGACCTTTTGTTTGGAGTTTGGACTGGGGCCTCTGGAGGTGTGAATGGGATTGTTCCTTGGAGAGAATTTCATGTGATTGCCTACTAAGTTCTTACAAAGGAGAGAACCAACCAAGACTTACCATTTGGGCGTTTCTGGACTGTAATAATATTTGTTCCAGACAGTTGAATTTCCCCTCCCACGAAGTGAGTATTTTGCTCATTTAATAGAGCAAATTAAGTTTTCATTTTAAAAAGGGGAAGAGTCAGCATATTATTTCTAATTTCTCATAGTCAGCCTGCGGATCCAAGGTATGACTAAAACATGGGAGATACGTGGGATTTTCCCAGGACTCGCCGCAGGCTTCTCAGGCTCCCGACACGTCTCCCATGATGTTGGTGAAGGCTTCACTTGCCCGAACAGAGGGGAATAATAATGGCTTTTCATTTGCCTAAAGCCAATGACGGGGCCAAATTACTTTTTTAAATTTATTTTTTATTTTAATTTTTCTACCACCATTTATGGACCAAAGAATGATTTTATACAGTTCTTTTTAGCATTCAGATTAACTACCCCAAAGAAGTAAATAAATTTTGGCTTTGGTTAATTTTCTGGAAGCAAATCTAAAAATATAACTTTTTTCTGCTTCAGCAACACTTAAGTATTTTAAAAATTATTTGTCATGGGATTTTTTGTACATATAAAATTATACACATATATGCAATTATGCACACAAACATATAATGCATGTTATATACTATTGGTATAGGTTTGAAAAATAAGAAAATGGAGATCCAAGTTTATAAAGACAGCTCAAGGATGATACATTCTGTATTTTTTTTTTACCCGAGTTACAAAGGTCTTTCAGTAAATGCTGTTCGAACAGAAAGGACATCTTCATTTCATTCTGTTTCAGAAAAAAAAGGAAATGGTTACCATTTCATTCGTTCAGTTCTGATTCTCTTCAATAACTGGCATTTTTGTTTTTGGAAATGGCATCTTAAGATATACATGTACTGCCTCAGGCACTATTGATAATGTTTCACCTAAAGTAATTGTTGCTAAAAGGGAAATGTCTGGATTGAATAAGCCACATTCCACATGCCTTAGGTCTTTTTTGAAACAAGGAGCTGTATGTATAAATAATGTATATTTTTTGAGAGAAGATGGTTTGAAAGTGCTCTCACCTTGTTCAAGTTTAAAAGGGAGGACATAAAGTTGCAATTTAATCTGATCACAACCACTAATCATAGAAGGATGAAAATTGAACATTTCCCCTTATCTATGGGTGATAGAATTCTCTTTCCCGTTGTTACTGCCATATTTCCTTCACTTCGTTAAGCATATCTGTTCTTATAGTGGAAAAGCCTCTATTAGTCTTATAAAGAATGGTGGTCCCTACAGTTTCAGGCTGTTCAGGAGCTTATCTCAGCTTTATTTCTAGTGCGCTTCTGCCACCTGGTGCTTTCGGAAGCCCATTACAGTGCTCACTGAAAGGGAAAACCTGAGGGAGGTTGGAGAGACATTTTCATGGTGTAGGAGAGTGAGAGGGAGGCATATTTCAAATGCATGGAAGATATGTGTGTGCGTGAGAGAGAGGATAGAAAGAGAGAAATCTTACCAAAGGTTTGGTGGTAACATGTTTATTTCATAGATTACATCAGTATTGAAATTACATTCAATCATTAGGACCTGCTACCTGGTAAAGGGGGAGAGAAAGACCTTGTGTTTAGTGCTGATAACAATAAGCTCCAGAAGTAAGGTTTTAAAACATATTTCGATACTTTCTATTCTTGCCTGTTCTCTAAGTGTTTGTTTTTTTTTTTTTCTGCATGAAAAACCTCAGCCGGACCCTTGTGCCTGGAAAGCTGTAGGCTGCTTGTTACATGTGTTTCTTTGCATTAAATTGCCTGCTGTGTTTACGTGAACCGCTTTTCTCTCCACATTATCATTCCAGACAACATTCCGTTGGTTCGGTGCCTCCAACTATTTATATGGTCTGCTGCCCTGCAGTTATGTGAGCTCTAGGAAGGGGGCCTTTACCTGGAACTTCGGCCTTCCTGCCTGAGCGTCAACAGGCTGGATTTGATGACTTGTCTGAGCAGCTCTCAGAGCTTTCTTTTTAGGAATCCAGTTAAATACATTCGATTTTGAAATGGACTTAAGGAGCCTTGTTTGTCATCTGGACAAATGCCTATTTCCAGGATGGCCCTGGGATCGCCTTTCCCAGCTCGCTGAGCTGTTGGCAGTTCCCGGCCTGAGGCAGACCGACTTAGCTCGGTGTCATGCTTGCCTTGAAGAATTACGGCTATGACTTTAACTACAGGCTCACAAACTCCGAGCTATGGATACCACTTGGGTTACTAAGCACCCACTAAAGGCAGGCCTGTTATAAGGATTTTTAAAAAACATATGTAGTCACATGTAGCCCCCTGAGATATGTAATTTCTTCCTTATTTCCTGTTTGAGAAAACTGAGATCAGAGATTAAATTGCTTACCTGAAGTCACCTGGCTTGGAAGTGGCAGAGTAGAAATTTGAACTCGTGTGGTCTGAAAAGAGAAACCAAGTCTAGAGTTGACTGATAATAAAAAAGCAGGAGGAGGACCTGGCTGCCTCAGCATCAGTACCTCCTCAGCATCAGTACCTCCTCAGCATCAGTACCACCTCAGCATCAGTACCTCCTAGCATCAGTACCTTCTAGCATCAGTACCTCCTCAGCATCAGTACCTCCTAGCATCAGTACCTTCTAGCATCAGTACCACCTCAGCATCAGTACCTCTTCAGCATCAGTACCTCCTAGCATCAGTACCTCCTCAGCATCAGTACCTCCTCAGCATCAGTACCTCCTCAGCATCAATACCTCCTCAGCATCAGTACCTCCTCAGCATCAGTACCTTCTAGCATCAGTACCTCCTCAGCATCAGTACCTTCTAGCATCAGTACCACCTCAGTATCAGTACCACCTCATCATCAGTACCTCCTCGCATTAGTACCACCTCAGCATCAGTACCTCCTCAGCATCAGTACCTCCTCGCATTAGTACCACCTCAGCATCAGTACCTCCTCAGCATCAGTACCACCTCAGCATCAGTACCTCCTCAGCATCAGTACCTCCTCAGCATCAGTACCTCCTCAGCATCAGTACCTTCTAGCATTAGTACCACCTCAGCATCAGTACCACCTCAGCATCAGTACCTCCTAGCATCAGTACCTCCTCAGCATCAGTACCTTCTAGCATCAGTACCTCCTCAGCATCAGTACCTTCTAGCATCAGTACCACCTCAGCATCAGTACCACCTCATCATCAGTACCTCCTAGTATTAGTACCACCTCAGCATCAGTACCTCCTCAGCATCAGTACCTCCTCGCATTAGTACCACCTCAGCATCAGTACCTCCTCAGCATCAGTACCACCTCAGCATCAGTACCTCCTCAGCATCAGTACCTTCTAGCATTAGTACCACCTCAGCATCAGTACCACCTCAGCATCAGTACCTCCTCAGCATCAGTACCTCCTCAGCATCAGTACCTTCTAGCATTAGTACCACCTCAGCATCAGTACCTCCTCAGCATCAGTACCTCCTCAGCATCAGTACCACCTCAGCATCAATACCTCCTAGTATCAGTACTGCCTCAGCATCAGTATCATCTCCTTATGAAATTATATCTTTGTAAGATAGCCCACACCTGAAACCTATATGTTCATGCTGACCAATGTCACCATAATAAATTTAATTTTAAAAAAAGAAACTATCTTGCTTTCTGGTAGCCCGCTGCTGTTGGGGTTGGCAGAGCACACAGGGAGCTTGGAAGCTCATCTCTAGTACCTCCCAGTCCCCCACGTTTGGTCAGTTCTGACTCGTATTAGTGAAGTAACCTCCTAACTCCTCTATGGACCTCTCTTCTTGATACGTAGCCAATCCGTTCTTCACGCTGCATCTGAAACAATGTCTCTGAAGAACAAATCTGATCTTGTTGCTCCTGAGCATTAACTCTTTCAAGGGTTTCCAGTTACAATTGAGATAAAGTCAAAATTCTTTTTTTTTTTTTTAATCCTTACCCAAGGATATGATTTACTGATTTTTTAGGAGAGGAAGGGAGAGAGAGAGAAACATCAATTGGTTGCCGCCATATGGGCCCCAACCAGGGATGGAACCCACAACCTAACCTAGGCATGTGCTCGGACAGGGAGTCGAACATGCAACCTTTTTGGTGCATGGGATAATGCTCCAGCCAACTGAGCCAACACGTGTGTACAAGTCCAGATTCTCTAGCACGGCTTGTTAGCTCCTCCACCCCCAGCCTCATGTCCGTTCCCTGCCCACCACAAACACTGTGCGTCAGCTCAGAGAACTCCTCACGGCCCCCTCAGCACCGGCGTGTTCCTGTTTCTCTCAGCACTGGCCATTCTTCCTCCTTTGCCCCTCCTACTCCTAACTTTTGGAGCATTTTATGGTCTCTGCTGAAACGTCAGTTCTTTCAGAAAGCTTCCTGCCCAGCCCGCTCTGGCTCAGCACTCCGCTCTGCAGCACACCTGTCCCACTGCGTCGTGAGTACCTCCTTTTATTGAGATACAGTTCACACCCCTTTAAAGTGCACAGGTCCCTGGTTTTCAGTATATTCACAAGGTTATGCAGCCATCACCACATTTCAGAACATTTTCATCACCCCCCCAAAACCACACACCCACGCTCCCCTTCCCCATCCGCTGACAACCGCTAGCTTGTTTTCTCCTCCACGGGCTTGCCTATTCTAGGCCTTTCATATAAATGGATCATGGAATATTTGTCCTTTTGTGTCTGGCTTCTTTAAGCACAATGTGTTCAGAGTTTACCATGTTGTAGCATGTATCAGAAGCCCCTGTCTTTGTATGGTTGAATGCTCTTCCAGTGTATGGATAGGTTACCACCTTTTGATGAACCATGCGTCAGCTGATGGACGTTGGATTTGTTAGTTCTTTTGGGGTACTATGAGTACAGCTTCAATGAACACATGTGTACACATTTTTGTATGATGTGTTTTCAGTCCTCTTGGGTAAGTACCTAGGAGTGGGATTGCTGGGTCATATGGCAACTCTGTTTTCCATAGCAGCTGCACCATTTCACATCCCCACCAACAATGTGTGAGGTCCTAATTTCTCCACATTCTTGCCGACACTTGCTAATACTATGGAATTTTTTTTTTCATGGTAACTATCCTTGTGGGTCTGAAGTTATAATTGCCTTGTAACTGGCTCATCCCCCTCATGACACTAAACTGTGAGGGCAGAGACTTTGCAATACCTTATTATTGTACCCCAGTGCCCTGTACATGGAGTCGGTGCTCAATTAACATCTGAGAAGTGGGTGACCTGATCTTTCCTATTTGCTTCGCTTCTGTAAATCCAGGAAATCCAGGGGCAGCAGTGTGAAGAGAGGTCCTGGCTGCCAGTCCACACACTGTTCACTGGAGTGCCACGGGATTTTAATAACCACACTAAGTGGATGCTCCGTGGCTTTAATAGTCTTACCTGAGACGTTCCCTGCATGCAGAACGGCGGGCGTTCTCATCTAACCAGCGCAGAATGGGGGAGACTGTGCGCGACTCGGCTGGCATTTTAATCTGTGATTCCGGGGAGTCTTTCTATTCCAAACACATTTTCTCAGAGCATGTGAACGTTGCCTAATGAGAAAGCCATTCATTCCGAGGGAAAGGGGAGAAGAAAAGAAGCAAAACAAAAGGTCCTTTACTGGAAACAGAGGAGCCACATAGATTATACATTCAGAATAACACGGATTGAAGCCAAGCTGTCATGCTCTGGAACAACTCTATTTAGCCGAGTTACAGCTGGGGTCTCATTGATTTCTTCTTTCCTTGCTATCTGTTTTTATTTTTTCCAGTGCGCCCCAAACCGGTATTTGTAAAGGTGAGTGGGAAGCAAAACGATGCGTGTTCCCTCATTTCCTGCGGGCACAGTCCTGGAGAGAAGGTGCCTTCCTGGCCCCGTTCCCGGGGTCGTGAGGAGGTGGGCGAGGGCCGTGGGTGCCATCTGCAAACTCTCCGGTCCATCTCCACCCTTTGTCAACATACCGCCTCGTGGGGTTTTTGCTCAGTCAGGAGTTTAATAAATCTTCTTTGTTTTTCTGCACTTTTTTCTCGCTTCACCTGCTGTGAAACACAATGGTGGCCCAACCCTGGAGCCTTCTGTGGAAATGGAATCCTTAAACCTTGGCACTAATTTTCAACTCTGTCTTCCCCGCAGCAAATGTGGATTTGCTGAGTTACAGTCCCCACCTGACTAATCTCAATAAGCTCTTCCTCTAGTTTATCTTTCCCCTCGAAAACATAGTGCGCACCTCTGATCCTTGGAGGGGAGAGGATAGGAAAGGAGAAGAGAGGCCTTTGGGAAAGTGTTAGGTAAATAAATAGCATTGGCCTCGTGGAAAGAGTGTCATGGTGTGATATAGCAGTGAAAATACAAAAGAGGAAAAATAAACAGAGCAGTCTTTGTCCAAATATGGCCACTTGAACTCGGGGTGGTATTTCAGCACTGGAGGGAAATTCCAGAGGTCTCTGGCTGCAAATGTTTCCCTCCCCTTATCTGCCTCTGCTGATAATCCCAGGCTGAGCCCGGTGTCAGCAGGTGTCTGGTTGCTTGAAGAAGGACAGCACCAGTGTTGTTGGGGCCGCAGCATCCAGGCCCATGTTCTGTCCTGTACCGTTAACACTCCCTGATTTATAATTTCACCCAGGACTCTGGTCAGTTTACGTGGCTTCTAAAAATACTAGTCTCAGAGAAATCACATGCGAGCCTGCCCCTGTGCTGGGCACCGGGTCAATGCCTAGGAGTCACAGGAAGGGGAGTTCTGCCAGGAAAGCCCAAAGTTCCTAGCAGCTTTGCTTTCTTTGGCTCACTAACGAGGACCCAACTTACCAGGTCCCACTTCACACTCTCAGTGCCTCTGGCCGGGGAATCATGTGGCTCTTGGCCCCCGCGTTCCCACACATGACTAATCTACGGCTAGCCGGGGACCAGTGGGCCACCCTGCTTTTGAGCCAGCCAAACGTTTATAACTTGAATTTGGAAACAAAACAGAATCGTGTACAAATAGGCTGTGCTGGATTAGTCAACTCCTTGAAAAGTCCCTTTTGCTCTTGAGGGTAGCACATGAGGGACCTTCCAAACTTTAGGAGGGCAAAAATGCAGGTTTAAAGTCTGGATTCTGAACTGTGCTACAAAGGTGAGCAAGATGGGTATGCGGGAAACTTTGGCCTGGGCGATTCGTGCTGCGCTGTGATGTGCGTCTGGATGTACCCGCCCTGGGTTTGTTTATTTACAATGAGAATCGAAGGGAAACTTCCTGTGGGAGAGCGTGCAGGTGGGCCTGCTCCACACCCAGCCAGAGGAAATCAGTTTCCTGATTAGCGATGACACTGCCCTCTAGTGGCTTGCCTGAGGCTTAAATGAATAAACCCCAGGTGTGTCCCAGATCTCCAAAAAACTTACCAAATAAACTCCGAGATTGTGAGTGGGAAAGAGAAAGGGAGGGGAGGACAGCGAGAGGGAGGGAGAGATAGAAAGGAGAGGAAGAGGATTCTTGCCAACGTAGCTCATCTCAGCGACTCTGAGGCAACAGGGACAGGGCTTCTGAGATCCAGAAAGGGCCTCAGTGCAAAGATTTTCAATCCAGGATTCCGGCGAGTGACACCCGCTACAAACCTTCAGGAAGGATTTGAACAAAGCTGTGTACCAGCTCCCCCTGGCCCACATTCCATTTTAGGTAAGTCACTGGCAGTGCTGAGGGGTGGAGCACCTGTTGCAAGCTTTTCTTGCACCGCCACCTTTTTTTGTGTTCCCTTGAGGCCCCTGTTGTCTTCCCAAATACCCCTGCTGCCCTTTGCACTTTGCCTCCTGCTGCCTTCCCACTAAGAACTCCTGGCCTAATTCCTCAGGTGTCTCTGGGGGAGAATGTTTAGAGAGTGGCCTGGGCCCTTCGGGAATGACAGGAATGCTGAGAATTTCAGGCTCTATTTTGCAGATCAGGGAAAGAAAGTTTGGGCCCAGGGGAGGGGACTGGCCTTCAAAACACCTCAGATCACGGTTACCTCAGGCCATGGAGCTGGCTCTGAAGCCAGTCTCCTCTGGGAGCCCTGCCCTGTCTGCTGACCTGGGCTCAGAGGCCTCTGGGAAAGGTGGTGGTTGTGTGCCAAATGACAGATATGAGACATGAGTTATTTGCTGTAAAGTTTTAGTTGTATTCAGCATAACTGGCAAACAACGTGAGGCAATTTTGTAGCTATCAGTCCTTTCAGGGTTGAGTTGTAGTGGTTCCTGGAATCTTACTTTATTACAGGAAAAGGGGGAAATGGCGAGAACTTGACTCAGAGCTATCACCGAAGTCTCTCTGGTTTTCTACCTGCATTAACTTTTTCATTTGATTATTTACGGATTTATTTTTGTTAATCCTCTCGGGAGGATATTTTTCCCATTGAGTTTTAGAGAGAGTGGAATGGGATTGGGGTGTGAGGGAGAGAGAGAAACATCGTGAGAGAGACACATTGGTTGGTTGCCTCCCCCATGGGCCCCAACTGGTGCTGGGGAATGAACTTACAACCCAAGTATGTGCCCTTGACCTGGAATCGAACCCACAACCCTTCAGTGCACTGGGCTGACACGTTAACCACTCTTAGGCACACCGATCAGGGTTCATTTGGCTATTTTTTAATTTTTGCATTTAACTCACATGATGGCCACCAAACCACCCACTACCCTCTCTTCTCCCTCCCCACTCCTTTGTGACAATTAGAAGAATCTCACCTGGGGAACGTGATTTGTTTTTTTTGTTTTTTTTTTTTTTTTTAATTTCTTTATTGATTAAGGTGTCATATATTTGTCCTCATCCCCCCATTCCCATCCCACCCCCCTCCCCATGGATGCCCCAACCCTCTGTTGAACTTAAGCATTGGTTAGGCTCATATGCATGCACACAAGACCTTTGGTTGATCTCTCCCCCCTCCCCCCACCCTCCCCTATCCTCCCTCTGAGGCCCGATAGTCCGATCGATGCCTCCTTGTTTCTGGTTCTGTTCTTGTTCATCAGTCTATGTTGTTCATCATTTCCCCTAGATGAGCGAAATCATGTGTCACTAGAGATATACTTATAAGAATTGAATGTGCGACGAGCAATAATAGTTATGCTGACAGGCAAACGAATCAGTCTGTAGTGAGTTTCTTTCTGGTCCAACAGTTCTTTTGAGACCCAATATCAATGTCCACCAGTTCCTTATGAGTACATGTCGGCACTGACCCCTCAGCTCTGGATGGTGGACAAATGGTGGTAATGCAGGTCCGACTCCCTCTGGTTTGGTCTCGGCCGGATCCAGGGGCACGGCTTCACCCGGATCCAGGGGCCCACGGCCTCACCCGGACCCGGGATCCAGTCTCACTCGGATCTAGGGGCACACAGCCTCGCCCAGACCCAGGATTCAGCTTCATCCGGACCCAGGGGCGCATGGCCTCACCCGGACCCAGGGGCGCGTGGCCTCTCCCAGACCCAGGGTCGCGTGGCCTCACCCGGATCCAGGGGCCCACGGCCTCACCCGGACCAGGGACCCAGTCTCACCCGGATCCAGGGGCCCACGGCCTCACCCGGACCCGGGGCCAGGCTCACCCGGATCCAGGGGCCCAGGGCCTCACCCGGACCCGGGGCCCAGGCTCACCCGGATCCAGGGGCCCAGGGCCTCGCCCGGACCCGGGGCCCAGGCTCACCCGGATCCAGGGGCCCAGGGCCTCGCCCGGACCCAGGGCCAGGCTCACCCGGATCCAGGGGCCCAGGGCCTCGCCCGGACCCGGGACCCAGGCTCACCCGGATCCAGGGGCCCAGGGCATCACCCGGACCCGGGGCCAGGCTCACCCGGATCCAGGGGCCCAGGGCCTCGCCCGGACCCGGGACCCAGGCTCACCCGGATCCAGGGGCCCAGGGCCTCCCCCGGACCCGGGGCCAGGCTCACCCGGATCCAGGGGCCCAGGGCCTCGCCCGGACCCGGGGCCAGGCTCACCCGGATCCAGGGGCCCAGGGCCTCCCCCGGACCCGGGACCCAGGCTCACCCGGATCCAGGGGCCCAGGGCCTCCCCCGGACCCGGGACCCAGGCTCACCCGGATCCAGGGGCCCAGGGCCTCGCCCGGACCCGGGGCCAGGCTCACCCGGATCCAGGGGGGGGAACGTGATTTGATTGGTTACTTAATGTGAGGCTCCTGTTTTGAATTGTGTATTTATCTATTATGCGGAGGCATGTGTGGCTCATGATGAAGCCTTCACATTAGCCTCAAACACTGCCGCCATCTCACACCACCACCCTGCTCCACCTTTGTCTCCAGGAAAACCTCCTTGGAAACATAAATGTGTTACTTGGGACAGGAACTCTTCCACTTGCGTTGGAGGAATGCAAACATGAACATGTGCCTGCACTTTTGAGAGAATCTCCTTGTGTTAGAGTATAAACACGAAAGGGTTTTAGTTTTCCCATAATTGCTACTGATTGTGTCCTGTCAGAACGCTCTTTGCCTGCTGGGTAGTAAGCTCCCTTAATGGCATCTCAGCCCACTTGCATAACTTATGCCACTACTGTGAGGGTCGCCGAAGAAGGAACGCGCAAGGCCAAAGTGGTAAGGGATTATAAATTCATTAGGTCATCTGGATACCAGATGAGCTGAGCCCCCCAAATGGCGCCAGCACCCAGGGATGGGGAGTCAGAGGTTTTAAAGGACTCAAGGTGGGCTTTTTCTTGGCGGAGAATTTTCTGTGCAGGTCTGGATTCTGGGAAGGTCCGGAGGGAAGAGATAATGGTCTTAGCAAGTGGAATGTGTTCTTAGCAAGTGGAATGTGGTCTTAGCAAGTGGAATGTGGTCTAAGAGAAAGGGAATGTCCATTATGAAGTTCCCAGGGGAGGGGTATCATTCAATTATTTGATCAAACCTAACAACTACCCGTTTATTAAAACAGTGTCACTAAAACCTTAAGACTCAGTAGTGTCGATGAAAGAATGTCCAGCCCAAGAAAAAGTTTTATAAGAGTTTATTTGAGCCAAACTGACAACATTTGCTGGGAAGCAAAATCTCAATGGATTGGGAAAATGTTCTGGAGAATGGCAGTTCTACAGCTTCCTTTATATACTAGAATCCAAGGAGAAGACGTGTGTGTGTGTGAGGGGGGGCGGGGGGGGGGGGGCGGGATGCTACATGAAATCCATTGGTGGTAGATTAGGGAGATGGGAGAAAGCAAAGCGGGGAAATCTCTGAGATTGGATAAAAGGTAAAGCAAAGAGACACACTTCTTTTACATAGGTGGGTACAGGGTAGTTAACAATTAACATTTACAGCACATTGAGATGGTTTGGGGAACAAGATAACGATGAGGGGTTCTGTGGTCTCCTGCTCTAGTGGGAGATTGTGCCCTGAGGAGTCAGGAAAAAAGGGATTACTCTGACATTCCAGAGGTATGTCATCATAGATGCAAAACCAATAGACAAGCTCACGGAAAGATTCACTTTTGTCAAGCAAGCTCCTGACCGAGGATGCGACTACCCACCATGACTTGCTCTTAGGTGGGGATTTTTATGTTCAGACCCTCCTGTGTGGTTACTTTTGGTCTCTGAGTTGGTAAGACTTGCCGTGAAGGCTTCCCCTGAGGTTGTCAGGTTTAGTATGTGGTCCTTTTTATGCCCACAGTAGTGTTAGTTTTAGTTTAAAAATGTTTTATTCAAAGGTCATCTTCGTTCTCTTGCCCACCCCAGAGAGACCAGTAGTCTTAGGTGCTGGGGGGTGGTATGGCGGTCTCGCTGTGTTCTCTCACATCCCAGCCCCTTCTCCATGCTACCCCTCTTGATGTAGGAACTGAAGCCAACACTGACTTCTCTCACCTGCCCGCTTCTGAAGAGGGTGTCTTATATGCAGCTCTTTTTCCTGTGGCTGCTTATCTGGCCAACACTATCCTTCACTTAATTCTCTGTGGAAGGAGCCAGAGTGCAGTTTCTTTCTTGGAGCACACATACGGGTTCTGCAGTGAGCTCTACAGGCGGCCCCTGGCTGGGCTCCCGGTGGAGATCTCTCAGGTGCAGTCTTCCCCTTGAGACCATGGTACACATCGCCTGGGGGGAAAGTATATGGCTTAAGCCCAGCTACCGTCCTAGAGTCTATGGGAGCCATATGATAGCCTGGTGTTCTTGCTGCTCCAAAGAGGACAATGCAGCCTGCCTCCTAGCTCTTCCTATCAGCTTCGACACCTCTCCTGCTCCTCCCTTCATCTCCCAAGAATCAGGGGCTGTGCCAGACCAGTGATTTGCCAACTTTCCAACCAGAGCTAAGCTCTAATCCTCAACATAGCGGGAGTGGTGGGAAGCAACATTTCCGTTTTAGTCTTATTGTGCGGAGGGCCCTGCTGGAATTCCAACCTATCAGTGAGGGGAAATGAAAGGGAGAGTTGACCCTCTGCAGAGTGCTTTCCCCCCGAGAGGTAAGCCCTTTCTCCCATCCTTCCTCTTTCGTGAAGGAGGTGGATCTGCTGAAATGTTGACCGTCTCCAAGTCTAACTTCACAGGTGTCTGTCTCCTTTGCTTACATTTTTATTTATTGAGTTTTGAGAGAGAGAAACATTGGTTTTGTTGTTCCACTTATTTATGCATTCATTGGTTGACCCTTGTGTGAGCCCTGACTGGCAATCAAATCTGCAACCTTGGTGTAGCAGGATAACGCTCTCACCAACTGATCTACCCAGCCGGGCAACAATTCTTGACATTTAGCACCTGACAGAAGTCTGTTATACAGCGATGTCATGGTTCTCAGCTCTGACTTCATGGTAGGTTTAATCAGTCTGGAAGTGGGACCTGGGTCTCGGTAGTTAAAAAACATCTCCTAGTGATTTTGGTACACAACGAGGGTTAAGACCTTCACATGCCTAGTGGAAGGCAGAATGCACCCTAAAGGGACAGCATTTAGCAGTAATTCTAAAGTGAGAGACAGGTTAGTATAAGAAAAATGTGGCTCTGGAGAGGCAACGGAAGAAAGCAGGTTCCTGTATGAACGGTTTGAGGGATGAAGAATTTGGGGAGGGGATCCTGGAGTAGTTCTATTCCCCACTTCCCCCAATTTTCCTTTCTAATCCTTTTGTTTTTCTCACAATCAAGTACCCAATCTAACTCTGAAGAAGATTTGTTGGAGTTTTTGCTTTTGAATTTTTTCTTATCTGCTGGTGGGCTGCACGTGGCACTGTGCCTGAGGCCCTGCTTAAGACAGAGTCCCTGCCCCATAACAAAGTAGAGAGTAGGGACTGGAAGAGGGTTCTGCAAATAGTTATCACGAGAAGCAGCAGGTCTCTTTTAAGAGGCTTCGCTCTTGGCGATTTCCTCCTCTGGCACTTAAAGTCTCTCTACCCAGATATCTAACCTTTTCTCCTTCCAGGCCCTCTTTTTCAGTGTTAGTGCCTAGCGCCTTACAGTAAGCCCACTGGGTAGGTAGTTGAACCCAAAGTCCTGAAAGAAGAGGGGGAGCATCTCTTTTTGTGTCTTCTTTTTAGGAGTGAGGAAACTTTTCACTTCTTTCCATGTCTTGGTGACGAAGATTGATCATTGGTCCATCTTAAAACCAATGACCGGTGATGGCAATGGGATTCTCACGGGTGGATTAGATTAGTCATATGCAAGAGAATCAGTATTGGAGAGTCAACCACCAAGAGCTCGCACTCTGCGATCTCTCTCTCACAACACTTCTTACGTTCTGTAGTCTTCTCTTGTCCTGTTTTCTCTAGTAGGTCAAGGATCTTGTCTTATTTATCTTTTTCTTTCTACATCCTGCAGGAGTTTACAATCTGGTTAGAGGGATGATGTTGACCCACAAGTGAAGCATACACACATACACATTTTATGCAGATGCATACCACACTGAGTGGTATGGCTGAGTTCTTGAGTTTGGGTACCCCAACTGAATCAGCATTACAGTCGGCCAGTATAGCAAAGCCCACTGGAAACGCATTTCCATTTTGTAGATTATCAGTAGCTCTTTTCCGTCTCTTAAGATCCCCTGAAGTCCAGCTGTATCTTCCATTGTTGGCCAGTCTGCTCTGGATGTGGTAATGCTCAGGAGGCTGTTTGTAAAGTCAAAGGACTTCTGTGAGGTTCTTATTGCCTAAGGACCTTCATTCTGTTCCCTTGGAGGTGCCTAGAGCTGCAATAAAACAGACATTTGAAGGTTTCCTGTGATACTCCTTCTTGTTCCTTTTGGCAGGTACAGCACCATCATTTGAACAGCTTTTGTCAGGCATCATTGATCAGAACTGTTTACCAGAACACAAAATAAATGGAGAGAAACCACATTGGCATAAACAAGACACTTAACTCAGGGTCGCATGGCGGAGCCCTCAGTGGCTGTGAGTGTATATGAACTCTGCTGCACTCAAAGCACAGGGGGGAATATACGTCTATCAATTATAGGGAAAATACATTTAAATAATTATAAAATGCTTTGGGAAAGTTATTCGGACACATACTCTGAAAAGGAATAGATGCTCCACAGAATGAGTTTTAAAAAGGTATCTGTGTGCTAATGCTTTGAATGGTAGTATGTGAACTACTTTGGGGGTGTATGCTCTGCTCATGTTTCTTTTCTTTTCAGGTGTAAATCCCTGCTATGAGGATGGGTTTAGGTGGCCAGTTTATGTCATGGAACCCATGTAGGTAACCCTGTCCCCCATGGATGGTGCAGGGATATGGAAACCTGACCTGAACTGAAATAGACTTACTTTCCTAGTTTCCTAATGACCCCCAAACTATGGTCAGGTGATGTTGAGTTTGGCCCAGTGTCCCAAGTGGGTGTTAGTTAGCACTAGGTTTGGTTGTGAGCGGTATAATGTACAAATTATGACACCTAAACAAAATAGAAATGCATATTTTTTTTCCCTCTCATATAAACATCGGCAAAGCAGGCTTTGCATGGCAAGCTGTCTCATGGCCGTCAGGGTCTGAGGCCCCGATGTCTTATTGCTCTGCCAGCTTCACCGTGTGCTCCATCCAGCGGTTTGCTGGTAAACCGACTCTGGGGGGTGCGGGTGGAGGAAGGTTTGATTTGTAGCATTTGTCTGACTCCTTTGGTGGAAATATTCCTACTGTGGCCAACTTCAAGCTACCAATGGTTTATAAGCAGCATGCAAAATTCCTGAATGTTTGACAATCTGCTCTCCTGCCGTTATGAGCCTGATCTATCTAGCAGACCACTGCTTCGCCCTCATGGTCCCAAATGGCTGTCCCAGCTCCAGACATTACAACTACATTCCAGCTAATAGGAAAGAAGAAATCGAAAGAGGACACAAACTCCTCCCCTTTTAGGGTATCTTCTAGAAGCCGTGCACAGCCACTTACATCCCATTGGACAGAACTTAGTCACATGACTACATCTACTTGGGAAATACCTATTTTCTTCTGGGCTTCCATGTACCCAACTAAGATTTGGGTGTTCTGCTACGAAAAAAAGAAGAGGGAAATACATTTGGGGGAAAATTAGCAGTTTCTGTAACTAATGGTAACACCCAGTTCCACATAAATGCCCAAGTTAATGAGGAGGCAGAAGCCCAAATTAAAAAGAAGTTAGTTTTCCGAGCGAGAAGACTTGGAGTGGCTTTACAGCAGGGATGATAAATATGCAGCTTCAGACGGAGAAAGTGAGACTAGCTGCCAATTATTTAAATTTCAGGGTGACTAATGATAATACTCCCTCTTTCTCTCCTGTGTTGGAACTGAGGGATAGATACATAAGTCAGGCAGATGGAGAGAAAAGTGTCAGCTTTATGGCTGATTCCACTGTTTGGAGGAAGACTTCAGCCCTGCAGTGACCAGGGGCTCCCGTTCACTCCTGAAATACCCCCCCAGTCAAAGGCAGAATCGGAAAACTGCAGAGTTGCCCACCCCTGTTCGTCCTGCCCTGGGCACCTGCCCTTGAATGCTCCCCACAGAAGGAAATTGGTGAATGTTCTTCTTCCAAATTCACTAATAAGATAATTAATCAAAATGGATTGAGGCGTAGTAGGAAAGGCCAGGGTATGTCCGTCTCCATTGAAACATGAAAAACGAGTGTTCTAATACTTGTGACCTTCCAAACCTGTTGCGCTTTAGCTAATCATGCTGCAGTGGGGTTACATGGAATCCCTCGGGATCCTTGCAGCTCTCGTTTATGTAAATGAGCACAGGGGGTTTCTCTTACAGCAAAATGGTCTCTGACTTAGAAACGTACGTAAGGGCTGTCTCGTATGGGTCAGACACTGGGCGCTGTGTGAGTTCACAAGGAAGTTTACAAGAGGCTTGGAGGAGGCAGAGGAGTTTTCATGGACAAACTTGAGCTTGCTCCGAAAGTCTGGGCAGGGTTTTTGATCGGCTGAGGGAATGGAAGTGTTTTAATCGAGCGGAACTTGATGGACGCAGTGAGAATGGGGGACTGGCATGGAATGGTCTATGCCAATGGGGAGAGACCACAAAGACTAGGGGAGGTGCCTGTCGAAGTGGGAAGGCAGGTGAGACAGGTGGTATGGGACCACTGTCTGGACTCCAACAGAGGACTCTGTAGTTGACAGGAAGGGAATTTTTTTGTTTTTAAAAAATATATTTTTTTATTGATTTCAAGAGGAAGGGAGAGGGAGAGAGAAAAACATCAATGATGAGAGAGAATTATTGATCAGCTGCCTCCTGTGTACCCCCCTGTGTACCCTCCTGTGTACAGTGGGGATCGAGCCCGAAACCTAGGCATGTGCCCTGACCAGGAATCGAGCTGTGACCTCCTGGTTCATAGATTGATGCTCAACCACTGAGCCACACCAGCTGGGCCAGAGAAGGAAATTTGTAGCCATTGATGAAAAGCAAAACGTGGTATTTTCACAGATTATTCTGGAGGAAGTATTATTCCCGGACCTTTTCAGTTGCACGGACCAACAAATTCCCTTTTGTGTTTAATCCAGTTAAAATGAATAGCCCTGACTCATACATTCCTCTGATCGGGTACAGGGAAACGGCTTTCAAGCGTCTGCATGCCTTAGAACAACCTGGAAGACAACACAGATTGCTGTCCTCCCCCCGTGTGTGAGGCAGTAGGTCTGTGATGGGGCTCAAGAACTTGGTTTTTAGAAGATCCCAGGTGTTGCTGCTGCTGCTGGTCCTGGGCCACACTTTGACAATCACGGGGATTAAATGCTGGCCTGGGATCAATCCTGCCCAGTATTGAATGAGTGAATGAGAATGCAATTCCTGAATCATAAAATGAGAGATTAGATGAGATGGTCTCTGTGGTCTTCTTGAGCCCGTGCTTCTGTGACTCTATTCACATTTTTTCCGCATAATAGAAATCGAAGTGTTTACTGAGATTGCTTTTATCCCCGTCAGTGCATTCATTTTACCTTGAGGGCTCATGCCATTAGGTCGGAATCTGAAGGCATGTGATTGGACTTGAGATCCTTTCTCAAGAGGAAAGACCCTCTTAACATGGCCCTTCTATACACAAGAAAAGAAAATAGAAAAAAAAAGTGGCAAGGAATTCAAATATGGCCCAGACTACTTTACAAGTTGAAAGAAAAGGGATGAGGCGTTTTCACTAAAGCGGAAGTACTGTTGACCCAGCACCTGAAGCTTTGGAGAGCATTCACTTAAACGGTTAAAAATGTTCAGCCTTAAGAAAATATTTACCAGTTCATAACTGTGCAAAACAAATGAGCTGGGTGTCTGGCCAAAGGCTCAGAGGCTTCCTTGCAGCCTCAAACTCTCGGCACAGAGGACCGGGGAGGCTGCACTAGCCCCAGGTGGAGGGGCATTTGTCAACATTTGCAGCCTCAGCAACGCTCCCCTTGCTCAAAGGGCCTGGGTACTGTCTGCTGAGTGAAGACTGGCGTCAGCAGAGACAGTGTCTGGCAGCCACACAGAGAGCTGTACTCAGACTGGGGATTTCCTGAGTTGCATTGTGGATGACCTTTATACGCAGTCCCGCAGCAAGGAGATGAGGCCGAGAGGTGACGTGTCCTAGGACAGGGACATGCCACCCTTCGCAGCAGAAGCAAAGTTTTGAGGGATCAGCAGGACGTTGAGGTTTCCTCTTTTTTCAAATAAGTGGGTTTTGTGGTTACAGCAAACCAGGAAGTGGTGACCCTTTTCACTGAGAACTCTCCCACATGAGATAAGCTGTGGGTGAATTCTCCCGTGACCAGGAATTCTTCCAGGATGAGTTAGTAGATGTGGAAAATGCAGAACCCTGAGTCTCTGTCCTAACCTGGGATAATTGATTCTGGGCTTATTCAATAAACGGGAAGCATGAGGGTGGGGCAGAGAGCAGCCTCAGACCCGGGCAGCATTCTGTAGCATTGACTTCACCACTCGCCAGGATTGAGTGACCCACATACCATTACTCCCGACTGGGTAGCTAGTGGCTGATGAACTGTATGGCTCCCTGACTTTGTATCCAGTTCACACTACATTTTCTCTTCTTCCTGGTCAATCTTTATTCTCTTAGGTTATATGCAAGCATTTCTACTTAAACCCCGGATATTGTGAATTGCTTGGTGCTTGGTCAGTGTCTTACTCATCATTATAGTCCACACAGTGACTATTTGCAGTACGTATCTTTTTCTAAAGCTGAGCGCTGATACGGGTAAGCACAGTTCACAATCCTTAAAGTCAGATCTGGAGGTGAGAGAGAGGTAAATTAGGAACCACACTACTACTCTAATGCTCCCACCCCACCTTGCCTTGCTCATTTTGATCTTACTGCTTAAAATGTCCTTTAACTTCGACTGCTGACACACTGATTCATCCTTGAGAACCAAGCTCAGTCACTGTGAAACTTTCCAATTGTGAAACTTTCCATTTTGTGTAGAATTCGGTCCTTCAAATATTTTTGTAATTATTTCACGAATGAAAATGAATGATTTGCATGTTTGTTAGCTATGACCTAATTGAAGGAAGGGTCTACTTTTGACATTTTAAACTGAAATTGATTTAACTACTTACCGCCAAGCCAGACGGCTGCTGTGTGGTACAATTTCATGAGTTCAGGGAACTCCCCAGTCTCCCTCCTGTCCTTTTAGTTGTGAACACAGTGCAACTCAAAGCTTTGAGTCCTCTTTATTCCCTTAGCTCCTTGAGAAAGGTCATCCTTGAAGCTTCTAGCAGAGGTTTATTTTAGTGCTGAGGAATGGAGGTCTCTTCCTCAGAGGCTGTTTGATAGGGAAAGAACTAAAGACAGACAGGAGCATAAGGGTGGGGGTTGGGGGGGGGAGATGAAGTGTTTATCTTGAGTCACCAAAGATAAACTTTGCCCAGTGTCTAATTTCACTTACAGCTCCAGGCCTTCTAATGAGTTAGCCCAGTGTATAGGGAAGCTCCAATTCAACTCCCTGAGGCTAGAGGAGGGAAGGTTAATTCTGTGCACATCAGCCATGTGTTGAAACCGGTTCTGAAATGGTTTTAAAATTTTAGATGGTACAGTGTTGGGACAGGAGTAGCTCTTGAGTTGCTGTGTTCCTAGAAGTCAGGCTGTGCTTCGATGCCTGGAGACCCCGAATGGCAATGTCTTAAATCCTAAGCAGCATTAAAATATTTGTGTGTTTTTTTTGTTGTTTTTTCCTGGGTGATCAGTAACTCTTTTCTGCACCTGATCTCCTAAAAGCTAAGCCAGTTGGACGTTGATTTGGTCCTGATTCTATGTTGCTCATAACACTTGGCCGCTTCATGGAAGATCCTTCTCCGAGGCGAGGGTCAAGGGGTACAAGTGAGTGAATAATGTTGTTTCATTTCAACGGCAGGCCGTGCTGCGTCTGCTGGTTTCCATGGCTGCATCCCTGTGCATCCAGATCGTGGGCATCGTTTGCTCTTAATCGTCTCATTTCTCCTTCTGACCAGAATAAACTTCGTGTTTTGTATTTGTGATTTTTCACATGTCACAGTGTCTACTGACAGAGAAGGATTACTTCAGAGAGGAGACTGCAAACCATTGCAAGCCTGTATGGAAATAAAAGGTGGGAAACAGCAAGTAAATCATCAAACACCAATAGACCCGTGATTCACATTTAATTTTTGGAGGTTACCACATCGAATCTAAACAAGAATAAAATGCACTTCATTCTGATAGTGTGTGCATGCTTTTACATACTGGTCTCTCCTCATAGCTGCCCAGGTTTGCTCCGGGTCACGTAGGTACAGACCTATGTTGCATCGCCCATCTTCCCTGCTTTTCCACAGAGTGGAGCTGTAACTGCACTGAGAGGAAGCAAACAGAATCCCAAAGATCAAAGACTGTGGACATGGCAGTGAGAATGACCAGAAGTTTCTGTTTATCAATCGATAGGCGAGGGGAAATAACTCCTCGGGTTTCGTTTGAAGATCTCGGGCTGTGGAAATCAGACTTTTAGATCTGAATCCAATGCGAATGAAAGAAAGATGAACTTGCCTCTGGTGTCTGCCCAGGGCGAGTCAGTTCTTTGCTCTGAGATGCAGATCTTATCTCACAGGGGTCTGAAATATTCCTTTCCAAGTTGTTTGTTTTCCCAACGGCAGTGCTTTCTTTCCAGGTGTGCTAACTCAGGAGAACACTGAGCATCTGGTGCGTGGAAAAGACAAGGCTTTCTCTGGGCACTCAGTCGGCCAGCAAATATTTACTCTGGTGGACTTCGTGCCAGGAACCCTCCTGTCCCCGCGGGCAGAGCAGAGAACAAACCGGCCTCTGTCCTTGCGGGGCTTCCGCTTTCGTGGAAGGAGACAGATAGTGAAAGTCTAACCGCGAAGGAAGCACGAGGGTCAAGGGTTGGAGATGGACCTACATCGGTCAGGAGAGATGATCCTGAGGATGACGTCGGAGCTGCTGTCTGAATGTTGGGAAGAAAGCGGCCACTGGGGCTGAGCTCAGCACGTGGGGCAGAAACAGGGCGGTGGATTGGGGTGCTGTGCACAGAGAGGGGGATGCGCTGGGAGAGGAGGCAGAGGCCGGTCACCGGGGCCTCATAGGCCAGCGCTAGGAGTGTGGAGTTGACTCATGTTGTACGGAGAGGTCACTGAGTGCTTCATGCAAGTGCTTCATGGCGGATATAATTCGAAAAATTCACTTGGCTGCCGTGGAGAGCAAGGACCAGCGGGACGAGTGTGGTGGTGATGGAGACCTGTCAGTGGGCGTAGGCCAGGGTGGTCACAGGAGGGTGAAATGGTCAGTTCAGAGCTACTTATGGTCATCAGAGCTCTCGGGCTTATGGGCGGGCTGGATGTGGAATACGAGGGAAGGATCAGGGGTGGCTGCTCCGTTTTTTTGTTTTTAATATATTTTATTGATTTTTTTACAGAGAATAAGGGAGAGGGATAGATTTAGAAACATCGATCAGCTTTGCCTCCTGCACACCCCTACTGGGGATGTGCCCGCAACCAAGGTACATGCCCTTGACCGGAATTGAACCTGGGACCCTTCAGTCCGCAGGCTGAGGCTCTATCCACTGAGCCAAACCGGTTAAGGCGGCTGCTCCGTTTGGACCTGAGCAATGAGTAAGCGTGGGTGCTGTTGACTAAGGCCTCTGGCGTTGGGGAGAGGAGCATTGCACAGAGAGGATGGTTCTCTACAGAGTTCCCTTCAGGTTTGTGTAAAGGAACCAGCCTTCTGTGCCAGATGACTCTATGGGTATAATAATTAGAAAGCTGCAATAATACTTCTAGCTACTGATGTCTATAGGGGACACTTTTAGGTGACAGTGTGTTCCCAATACTTGGGGGCCTATAGTTTGTGGCCTGGGTGAGGCGGTAAATCTCTCACTTTCTTGTGTTCAATAACCCCACTGAAGAGAGCAACCATATTGTGTCTAAAATGCCTGATTTTGGGGCCTGGCCTGGTAGCTCAGTCGAATAGAGCATCATCCCAATACACTAAGGTTGCAGGTTCAATCCCCAGTCAGGGCACATACAAGAATCAACCAATGAATACATACATAAGTGGAACAACAAACCAATGTTTCTCTCACCCCTTCTCTCTGTCTCAAATCAATTAAAAAATTAAAAATAAAATTCCTGACTTTGTTGAGCTATTATGTGTGTATATATACATACATATACCGTATTTTCCAGCGTATAAGACGACTGGGCGTATAGAAGATTTTCCTGGTTAAAAAGTCGTCTTATATGCCAGAAAATACGGTATATATGCATGCATATACATGTATACATATGTAGATTGAGAGATATCTTTTTTCTGCGAATATTGGCATATATATATGTATATATATATATATACTAGAGGCCCAGTGCATGATTGAATTATGCACGTGTAGGGTCCCCTACATGCTTTCGCTTTCGATCGCGGGGGAGCTGGGTGCCTGTCCGCTGGTGCACCAGGCCTTTCGGAAGCCTCCTGCGCTATGGAGGCTTCTGAAAGGCCTGGTGCTGGAGCAGACAGGCACCCAGCTCCCCCGCTTTTGATGGTTCGCGGCGGGACGTGAGCTCACTGCCCCAGAGGCCCCTTCTGTTCCGCAGCACAGCCATGGCGCAGCCGCTGAGCTCGCGCCACCGCTGGCAATGCGAGCTCAGTGTCCCGCTGGCCCAATCGGCTACCCGGCCACCCCGAGTCCCGCCCCCTGCGCCTCCCGCTGGCCCAATCGTGGGTGTAGCGGAGTGATGGTAATTTACATATTACCATTTTATTAGGTAGGATATATATAAATAATACAGATACATATGTATGCCAATATTCACAGAAAAAAAACACATCTATCCGTCTACCTCTGCCACCTCCCATAACCCACCCACACCCCAGTGAATATGAAATAGCAGCATTCACATTTTGGATCAAAACAACTGGACAGAATCTTATGAGAACTATGTATCTTTTGTTCACTTGTTTCTTCTTTCATTTATTAAGTCATACATGAGTCAACAAGCGTCTACTATGTTGGATAAGCATTATTTTAGGCTCTTTGGATACAAAGGTTTTTTATTTGTTGGCAACTATTACTAACCTTTTTAAAATAGTTAAAATGGGTAATAGCAATAAGTTTAGTTTAATTAGATCCTAGATGGAGAATTTTGTGCCAGATCCTGAAAAGAGGTATACATCATGTTGGGGCAATTATCTTGAGGGCAATGGGGGAACCCTGGATGGGTTTTACATGTGGGGTGCCTTGATCTAACTTTGCGTATTAGAAAGCTACAGTATGGAAATGAAAAGTGAATAGGAGTACCCTTCACCTATGCCCTCCCTCCCAGGCCCCTCCCATACACATAGGCTGTTATTTAGCCACCATTCATGTATTCAGCGCCTCTTAGGAAAGACAGATTCCTAATATGTGCCTTTGTGAAATTTCATAAGCAACTGCTTCTAGATCAGAGTAAGAAAATTACCAAACCAGTTAATACCAGTAGCTTCTTAATCTCATCATAATGTAATTAATTATATGCTATCACCTATGCTATTTTCCAATTCAAGGACATTCCAGTGGAGTGTATGGTTGACCTTTTACCTCAGAGGCCTCTTCTTTTCACTTCTCTAAACCCTTTCTTATGAAGTAAGCTGGGTAGAGGTCATTACCTTTGCAACTGTGAAGGCTTGTAGTACAGTTCAAGTGAGATTTCCTTCTGTGGTTTAAATTAAGGATCTATACTTTGGGCTTGCTCTTTTTGTTTGTTTTGTTTCCCTTTTCTTCCATTGATGATGAAGACTTTGTTTTTTGTTTTTGCTTTTTAAATGTCTTGGAAGCAGTTACTGAATTTTTACTCTAGTGGGTTATGTATCTCTATTTGTAGGGTATATAGACACTACAACTCAGTGGGTCCACCAGCGAAATGAAAAGTTGATTAAAAAAAAAAAAGAAGATACAGATTTGTAATTTGTACTACATGGAACGTATATACAAGGTGTCCCAAAAAGTTTTATACACACTTTAATAGCTGATAGGTCGATTGATGTTTCTTTCTTTTCAATTTAACCCATTGGAATTAATAATTATTCAAAGTGTAGACATTTTTGGGGGGCACCTTGTATATATCATCAGGAAAAAGAATGAGATATCAGGAAAATGAATGAGAATAACTCATTGTGGTAATCTAGCTTGTCATTTATTTCCTCAGCAAATTTTTATTGAGTGCCTCAGTATGCAAAGCAATGCACATATAGCCCCTACTTACCCTCTTGGTTATCTTGGCACAGATTTGGAAAAGGTTTGGGGTGCTCATTAAGAAAAATTAATTAATTCCTTAAACCTTTAAAGTCATCTGCCAGTTTATTTAAAGATTCATTTATTAGTTCTTTCATCAAATACATTTATCTTGATGAATTATTGTAGAAAAGACTATGCTAGGTTTCGGGATTCATGAAAAAAAAATCAAATAAAGATGCAGCTTTCAAAAGCTATGGAGACCACTGTGTTTCGGTGGTTCCTGTGGTGTCAATAAATGCATCAGTAGAGTTAAATCCAATATAATAACCAGCAGTGGTTTGAAACACTCATTGGAAAGGTCCTGGGGCTAGAATAAATAATGAATCATCATTATGAAGTGCTAGGTCCCTGGAGAGTATGATCGTTGGGCCAGCCAGAGATGGGATGAAAGGACTCTCTGGTTGCTGAAACTCGGTGAGAATACAGAATCAGTAATAAATCCAGTCCCGTCTCAGGGTACACGATAGGAGAGAGACAGAGCTACTGCCTCTCCCAGGTCCATTGTATTTTCCCATTTCTTATTTACTAGGCCTTGCGTTATCTAAACCCCAGAGTTTTCTTCTTTGGCCCTAATGAACGTTTCCCTCTGAAAATTGTTGACCACTGTCCCCACAGAGCTGCTAACAAATATAACAAATTCTAGGCCTGGAATGACAAACCATGTGCCGGTAGGCCTGAAAAGGTATAGGAGTCAGATGATTGTGAGTCCACAATATTTGCGTTGTTGTTAATGCACAAAACTTAACACCGAGCCTGCAGGTTGTGGGGATTTATGAATACGATTTTAGCTTTTAGAAGCTGTGAAATAATCTTCAACATTGAAGATATCCATTCAGATTTCAGTTTGAGAGAAATCTAGAGAATTTGGTGAGGCCTCCAAATATTCTGAGGAATATTTGAAACATAGGTTAAAGGCAGAGGGTAGGGCGGGGAGGGGATGGCTTTGAGTACCAGAAGACACGGGGTGGCTTGTGAACCACAGTTTTCTTTAGAAGGGAATTGTTGGGGCCTATTTCCTTTTATTCTTTTTTAACAACTGTGAGAGGTAGTTTTTTAGACTCCCATAGTGTACAGCAGCCCCCTTACCTCGGAGTATGCATTTTAAGACCCCCACTGGATGCCTGCAACTGCAGCCAATACCGAACCCTATGTACTCTACTCTGTTTTTTCCTATACATACAAACCTACGATAAAGGCAGTTCCACGGATAGCTGTGTTCTTATTGTAGATTTAGCAACCTCAGCATATGATTTTTTTTTTTCTTTCCTTATTGAGAACTTTTAACCTTCTCACTTAAAGGAAGCACTTTACTGCTTTGGCGTATCTGAATTGCCAGCATCACTACTCTTGTGCTTTGGGCCATTATTGAGTAAAATAAGGGTTACTTGAACACAAGCACTCACTGCAATATCTCAACAGTTAATCTGATAACGTAGATGGCTACTAAGTGACTAAGGGGCCGGTAACACACACAGCACAGAGCTGGACAAAGGGATGATTCACATCCCGGTCAGGTCAGAGCAGGACTCACGAGATTTCATCGTGCTATTCAGAAAGGTGTGCGACTTAAAACTTTATTTCTGGAATTTTTCCATTTAATATTTTTGGACCATGGTTTCCTGCAGGTAACACACTGCGGAAAGCAAAACCACAGATAAAGGGGGTCTACTGTCTGCTGTTTCCACTTATAAAAATAGTTGCCTGTGAAGTAAGATAATTTAACTCCGATTCATGTGCGTCATAAATACGGTATAGTCCTAGGGAGAGGCGGTTCCCAGCTGGGTCTGCTTCGGGATCCTATAGGCTGCTTGTGGAATACTAGCATGCGATCTTGTTTAGTTATTTTATTTTCTCATCTGTAGAGCGGCTCTAAGAGAGCTTGTGTTGCGACTGAAGGATCAAGTAACTGTATGTGAAGCACTTACAACCATATCAGGTACATCTGGACGTTCAATAAATTGAAACTCTTATTATGACAGTTCCAGAAGAAAGTTGCAAAATCTTTATTTCCTGAAGATAGGGAAAAACTGAAGAGATTTTCATTAAATTGTGATATTAAGTATGGTCCTGGAAAAAGGGAATTTGATAACCTTCCCACTCCCAAAAAGTAAATTTTATTTTGTTTTTTTTCTTTTAATACAAAAGAATATATGGTTGATATAACAATTCAAAATATTCACTAGTATATAAAGTAAAACTCTCCTCCCCTCTAATTCCATGCCCTGAGGGGGTCCCCATGAACAGTCATATCTTTCCCCAGTTACATGGAAAAAATATACATATACATATATACACCCTTTTTTTTTTGGTAAATATGACATTCATTATATTGTGCATATATTTCTGCAACTTGCTTTTTTATATAACAACTAGGGGCCCAGTGCATGAATTCATGCACCTTGAAAGGAACTGTGGGCTGCAAGGCTGTGGTGGGCACAGGGGCAGGTCTCAGCCCATCCTCCGCATCCCTGCCAGGCCCCTCCCGCCATGGCCCCCCGGTCTACTGTCTTCTGACAGCCCTGCTCCCGCCGCCACCACTCCCACGTGCTGATGGCGCCAGCCCCACTTTTACCCGCTGATGGCACAGAGCAATTGGGGCTGGCGCCAGCAGCAGATGCAAGCAGGGCCATCACTGGCAGTGGGTGCAAGAGGTGGCTGCTGGCCCAATCGCCCCTGAGGAGCAGGGGGAGATGGAGAAGCCCTGAGGGGTGATCAGAGACGGCAGCTGCCACTTGCACCCACTGATGGTGCAGAGCGATCAGGGCCGGGGCCGGCACCGGACACTGGCAGTGGGTGCAAGTGGTGGCTCTGGTGCTGGCAGTGGGTGTGAGTGGGGCTGGCGCCGGCAGCAGGTGCAAGCGCCGGGTGGGACCGTGATGCGCGAGAGCAAAGAATTTTCAGTAACCACCAGAGGCTTGCCCCAATGACAGCGACCAGTGCCCCACCTTGGTCTGGCACCCCTCCTCACCTGCTCCACCATCCTGTGGCCGAGTGCCATGTTCTGTGCTCTGCCACCTGCTGCCGACACCCACCATGTTCTGTGCATGCCCCCTGGTGGTCAGCGCACGTCATAGCGATCGGTTGTTCAGTTGTTTCACCGTTCGGTCTATTTGCACATTAGGGTTTTATATATATAGATGTATCATGGTCATCTTTCTATGAAAATTCAGAGTTCTATTTATTTTTTATTTTATTTTTTATTTAATAGCTATATGTTATTTCATAGTGTGGATATGGCATTATTTGTTTAATCAGTTTCCTGTTGTTTGATTTTTAGATTGCCCCCCCCCCCTTTTTTTTTTTGGCCATAGCAAATGATGCTGCAATGCACACCTTATATGTTTTACTTCTGTAGGACATAGTCCTAGAAAGATGCATGGCTAAGTCCATGCATAGTTAATATTATAATAGGTTAGTTTTGAGAAGAGTCTACTAGTTAGGATTTAATTGACTTCAACTCAATATGGAAGGCTTGCATGATTGAAAAACAGCTTAAAAAAAAAAAAGGCCTATTGACCACCAGTTCAGTGAGACACTAAGTGACTAAGGTTGGAAATCAATGTTTATTTCTCTTGGACTCTGCAAGTTCTAGAACTGTCGTCTTCCTAGATTTTATTTCAGTAACTCGGGTCCCCTGGGCACAATATTGCAGTTTTGAAGCTGAGGGATTTGTTGAAAAGGAACGTCCTTAGCTGATTGAAAGCCGTTCTGGGGGCTCAAGTGAGGTCGTTAGTACCTTTTAGTCAACAGCGGGGGGGGGGGGGGGGGGGGGGGGCGGGGGGGGGATGGCAGTCCCAAGTGCCATCTTTGTTCACAGCTCTGAGGAGCTGTCAACGTAACCAAAGCAATTTTCTCTCGTATTTTTAAAAGTGAAATCAGCGTGGAGAAGTTCAGCTCGCCTCCTTATCCCCCTCCTACAGCTGTCACCTATTTGGACAAAATGGAAGCTGGGAATCTGCACATTCCGGGTGTTTGGAGGAGGAAACCTGGCAAGGCACGGTAGGCAGCTGGGGATGTTTCTCTTCCTTTGCCCTCCAGGCTCTCTTATCTCCTCCTACTTCAAACACGTTCCCTGCCAAAGCCTCATCCACATCTGCAGAAAGAGAACACTCCGGGGATGGCACCGGGGAGCACCCGGCCCGCCTCTCCTCCCGGGCTGAAGGCGCTTCTCTTAACTAGCCGATCTGTCCCCGAGGAAAAGTCTTCTTTTCTCTTCAGGGCCTACAGGAGGGGGAATTAATTTCTAATTTTGAGTTCATTTTTTATGTAAATGTTAAAACTTTTCTCGAAAATAATACATAGTTTAAAAATAACACAGTGCAGATGGACTTAGAATGAAAGGTAGCGTGTACCCACCCCTCCCCTCCGCAGCGCTGCTCCCATTTTTACCTCGTTTCTTCTGATGACTACCTCCAGCTCTCTAAACAGAATTCTTATGCTGCTACTTCTTTTCTTTTTAAAAATTAATGTTATATATTACCTACTGACCTTCTATTATCTGTGAGAACTTACTTCATTTATATTTCTTCTCCCCTTCTTTTTTCCTTCCATCCAGTACAGTTAAATCATTTTTTTATTTTTATTTTTAAAAAAATATATTTTAGTGATTTTTTACAGAGAGGACGAGAGAGGGATAGAGAGTTAGAAACATTGATGAGAGAGAAACATCGATCAGCCACCTCCTGCACACCCCCTACTGGGGATGTGCCCGCAACCAAGGTACGTGCCCTTGACTGGAATCGAACCTGGGACCCTTCAGTCCGCAGGCCGACGCTCTATCCACTGAGCCAAACCCGTTTCGGCTAAATCATCATTTTTAATTCCTTAGGAGGTAATTGCGTGTTAGGATGTTTCCACTCCTAGTAAGACAAAAATCAACTCCAAATACTTAAGCAGCGAGGAACATATATTTTCCCACAATAAGATGTCCCGATTGGTCAGCTATAAGGCTAATTAATTCAGATGTCTGAAAGAATATGGGAGCCCAGTGCAGACTTTGGCTAAAAGCAGCCACAAACCTGCTGCTAATGACTGACAAGAGATGTGGAGTTACCACAATGTAGATTAATCATGATTTACCCCGGATCGTTCCTGAGCGCATGATTCCAAAGAATAATGTTGACAAGGAAATACAATCTGGCTTCTGCTAACAAGTAAAAGTAGGGGGAAGAAGAAAGGGGCGGGGAGGTGGCTATAGGTGAGGCCTCAGGAACATTCATTATACTCAACTCAATAGCTTTAGTTTATTTATGCTTTTTAAAAAAGATTTTTTATAGATTTCAGAGAGGAAGGGAGAGGTAGAGAGAAATAGAAACATCAATGAGAGAAAAATCATTGATCGGCTGCCTCTTGCACGCCCCCTACTGGGGATCGAGCCCGCAACTCAGGCATGTGCCCTGACTGAGAATCAAACAGTGACTTCCTGGTTCATAGGTCGACCCTCAATCACTGACCCACATGGGCCAGGCAGTTTATACGTTTACTTATTCTTCCATGGACTCAATTAAATATTTCTTGAGTCCCCAACCCTTCCCCTCATCAATCTTCCTTCCCTTCCACTTCCCAGCGTTTGTCATCTGTGCTTTTCCATCATCACGTTTGCTCCCATTCATAGTCTGTCCATTTTTTAGGTGTTCCAAGTTTGATGCATAGGTTAACTCTAAATATTGAAAATCAACAATTAATGTTTATATTATTGTGGCGTATAATTCTTTTTCGTAATATAAATTCTATCTTCTCCAGTGATTTGATTTTGCCTACCACTGTGCCTGGTGACTAACAGGCACTTGTGTTTGCTGAATGAAAGAATGTGCCTGAGGTTTTTATAAATGGATACTACCTGTAATGGAAAGTCCAATAGGGTGGAGAGAGGGTGGGGCAGGGAGAGGAAATGGATGTAGGAACACATCCAAATTTAGAACCAACCTTCTCTTGTTGGGTTCTGATGGTGAAGATACTACGGAACGAAGCTTTTGGCGTGGGAGAAACTGCAGATTGCGTATGTAAGTAGCAGTATTACAGGGTGTCCCCAAAATGTATACACACTTAAATAGCTGATAGCTCAATTGATGTTCCTTTCTTTTCAGATTCAGCCCATTTGAATTATTAATGGTATTCAAAGTGTGTGTACATTTTTTGGAGGGACACCCTGTATACGATTACTTCTCTCTAAGAATTAGAAGAATCTTTCTCCCAAAGACAGTGATGGGACATGTTATTGCTGGCTTGTGGGACGCGCCTTGTTCTGTACTGAAGCACCTGTGTGCAGGGTGTAAAATAATTCATTTTTCATGGTGCTGGCATCCAGGTTGCACACAGGGGAACATACAGGCTTTCAGTGAGGATTTACCTCAACAGGCCACCTCCCCGTGATAAATGACCCCCGGGGAAAGACAAATGAAGCCTGGCACTGGGCAAGCTGTTCTCTGAGCATAACTCTGCTCTCCAGGTATTGTCAGTGAGAATTCCTGGTGAGGGGAAATGGATTGTGTCCGGGGAGAAAAAACACACACAGGGGTGGTATTGCAGCGAGGACTGTGCGTGAGGTGGTCCAAGGAAGAGTCAATAACAGACGGAGAGTTAGAAACGTGAGCCTTTATATAGGAAATCTTTGTAGCTCTAATTAGAAGCAGAATATGGATTCAGCTCAGAAGGCAGATCCGACAGACTTGCCACTCTGTTTCACTGTTCATGCAGTTCACATGATTTAGCATATTGGTGGGCAGAAACCCTGGTTACAGAGTCGCTAATTAGAATATCTGTACTTGCACCTAGTGGACCATTTCCCTGGCTTTGTATCTCAAGCAGTGAATAGAAGAGGGAATTTTAATGATGCCCCATTAAGGCAACTAAACAGTGCAACCAACAGTTTGCAGTTCCTGAGCTGGCATTGTTAATAAAATTACTTGTTCCAGTGGCATGCTAGTTCTGTAACAATAGGCGGTTATTGTTGGTTCTCACAGGACCACTGATTCAGGTACCGTTTTGGATGTATGTAGGAAAACCGGTAGGAAAAAATTGTGGGTTTTTTTGTTTGTTTGTTTGTTTGTTTGCATGGAGGAGAGAAATAATTTCATTGAAATGTTTTAATAATAATAATTTTGGAATAGTTTTCTCCCAACTTAAAAGAAACTGTGGAAATTGAATTGCAGAGAAGTGCTGAGTCAAAATTCCTCATCATTAAATTTAGTATCGGATAATAGCATGGGGTCTGTGAGGGGCAGCCTTGTAAGCAGCCGGCTGCTGTGAAAGGAAAAGGGTTGGCTCAGGTTTGAACTGACCTTTGAGATTCAAGGCCTATTGAATCTGGTTCTCATAACTTCTCTGAAATGGACACAGCTCCTCTCCATTGCTCAACCCCCCCTCTCCCTGCTGCCACACACACATACCTTCAGGCTGAAACCAGATTAGCCCTGTGAATACTAACTCTAACCTGGACCAGATCACCTGCCTTTCCTAAACCGGAGACCTGAGACTGTGGGTAGACTGCTTGCTGGAATCTGACTGGCGTTGGTGGTAGAGCGGGAGAGCTGTGGTGACTGGTATGACTCGCCTCAGGCCAGATTCTTTTCAATGCCAGTTTTTCCACTGTGCGTGGCGGTCTTGCTTGTCCTCTGCACCTGTTTATTCACCTGCCTTTGCTTCCTTTTTGTTGGGAGCCTGTGCCCTCCAGTGTCAGGCTTTGCATCAAAATAGCTCCGTCCCAGCTCTAAAGGCCATGGCCCCTCTCTTCCCGACACACGTTGGGGCCCAGGCTGGTGGAGAGCTGTAGGCTTTGCCCCATCTGACATGGATTTGAAAGCTGTTTCTTTTGTCCTTATTGATGGCTGAATCACCTCTCTTCCATGTGGAATTTTAATCTATCATCTCTTCTCTTTTACTTTTTCAATCTTCCTCTGTCCACTGGCTTCTTCATTTAGACCCACAAATGTGTTTAGATTTTCCTTTCAATTAGCCAAACCATGTTTATTTCTGTCTATGTCTGTGTACGTATCTTTACCTTATCTCCGTTTTCTCTACCTGATCCTCCACTGAGCTTGGCCAAAGTTCTTGAGTCCAGCTATACTCATTGCCTTCATAGTTCATCAGCCGTGTGCCCTTTGTCCTTTCCAATATGTCTTTTCCCCATAACATTTATCTGAAATAGCTTTCTTCAAGTCACTAGTGGCTTTTTTAAAAAAAACTTAAATATTTTATTATGGAAAATGTCAAACATACACAAAAGTAGAGATATGATTATTCTTACTAAATTCCTGGTAATTTCTTTCTTATAATGCTTTCTTTTATAATTATCACCACCACCTCTCTCCCATGCTCCCATCTCATTCCCATTGTAGGCCAATTGTATAAGTTAAGGTAACTATGGAAATTGAACTCTACATCTCTAACAGAGAAGAAAGACATTAAAAATATGTATACCTACCATATCACACCTAACAAAATTAACACTTCCTTGATCTCACCTGATTCTCAGTACATATTCAAGTTTTCCTGATACTAGTTGTCTCTTAATTACCAAAATCTTTTGCCTTATTCCTTTTTGTTTGTTTTTTGTTATTCCTCACCAGAGGACATTTTCGCATGGATTTTTAGAGAGAGTGGGAGAGGCAGAGAGAGAGAAAAACATTGGTGTGGGAGAGACACATTGATTGGTTGCCTCCGGCACGCACGCTGATCTGATCAAAGGTACATGCCCCTGACCAGAATCGAACCCAGGACCCTTCAGTCCATGGGCCGACGCTCTATCCACTGAGCCCAACTGGGTAGGGCTATCTTTATTCCTTTGCTTTAACAGTCACTGTTGAACTTTTTAGTAGGGTAGAATTAAACTCATGGTATAGTGATATCCTTGCCTTCACTTCACTGTCATATTTTTTCCTTTTTTCAGATGAGGGTTAAGGACACAGTCTGGATAGAGTCTCATAGATTCCTTTCCAATTCAACTATATATCTCTGAGTAGCATTTCCTAAGGAAGCCTTCCCCAGCTGCCTTCACCTTGCCAGACCCAATCCAAGCATTTTTCCTTTCTGTCCCCATACAGCCCCTGTATATACACACACATATATATATATACATACCTCCATCATTGCCATAGGTTCCTGGGTTTGTTTGTTTGTTCCTGCTGGACAATGAGCTCATATTCATCCTTGCATGCCTAGTGCCTCGTTGAATAGTACGGCACTCAACTATCTAATGAATCCTTAATATTAGTTAACAATACTATTACTGGTATGTAATAGTGATTGAGTACTTACTATGTGCTAGGTTGTACAGTAAAGTGCTTTCCATGCTTTATTTCACTTAATCCTGATAACACTCTTAAGTCAAGCTCCATCATCACTGTTATTATGTTACAGATGCGGAAGCTGAGGCTCAGTGAGATTGTCACTTGCCTATGGTAAGAGAAATGGGTGGTATAACGAGACTGTATGGCACAGAGGTTTGAGTCCAAACTTTGTTAAATCTGTAAGCCTCTGCTTCTCCATTTGCAACATGAGGATTGTGAAATCTTTGTTTCATAGAATGGTGGAGCACTAAATGGGATAATGAATTTAAAGTAACTTGAAAACTGTTGGATTTGTGAGAAAATCATGCAAAAATATTTAACTATAATTTACTGTTTTCATTTGAGTAAAACTGCCTTCCACCACCCCCCCCCCCAAATGCCCATCCCCAACCCCCATTGTGTAATGCACGGAGTTGTGATCATAGCATACATTTAATTTAATGGCCTACTTTTCCAGTTATGAACATTATTATATTACTACTAGAGGCCGGTGCACAAAATTTGTGCACGGGGGCAGGGGGGGTACCCTCAGCCCAGCTTGCACCCTATCCAATTTGGGACATCCCTCTCACAATCCTGGACGGCTGGCTCCTAATCGCTTACCTGCTTGCCTGCCTGGTCACTCCTTACTGCCTCCCCTGCCAGCCTGGTCACCCCAACTGCCCCCCCCCCACCAGCCTAGTCGCCCCTCACTGCCCCCCCTGCCAGCCTAATCACCCCCAACTGTCCCCCTTGCCGGCCTGGTCACCCCAACTGCCCTCCCTCCCCACCGCCAGCCTGGTCACCCCTCATGGCCCCCTGCTGGCCTGGTCACCCCACACAGCCTGCTGTTCAGTCGTTTGATTGTCCCTCACTAACCCCCCTGCCAGCCTGGTTGCCCCACGCAGCCTGCTTGTTCAGTCATTTGGTCATCCCTCACTAACCCCCCTGCTGGCCTGGTCGCAGGCAGCCATCTTATGAGGGTGTGGGGGTCAATTTGCATATTACCTCTTTATTATATAGGATGCTTTTTCTTTTTATTGTGAAGTGTATCACACACAGACAAGAGTATATACAACAGTGTATATGCACATTTTAAAGAATAATTATAAAATAAAAAGTTGTGAATACACCAACTAGATCAAAACATTTCCAATGCTTCAGAAATAGCTCTGTGTCCTTCTCTGAAGGTACCCTCTTTTTTCCCTTCTAGAGAAGGGTACTAGTTCTGTGTTCCTTGTGGTGTTTCTCTTTACAGCTTCATTACCTATGTATATATCCTTCAATAACATATTGCCTAATTTTGGAAAACCAAGTAGCAAACACGAGCCTAGCTGTGTATGGAAAAGGCAACTTTGCCACTGTCAGAGGAAGACAAGACATAACTGCACAGGCACTTAGTCAAAGCCTGGTCTCAGCTTCCCTGAAAGTTTTCAGAAGCCTGACTTTTGAGAAAGTCAGGACACAGTCAGTGGTAAATCCTGGGAAGCAGGGCTTGCCACAGGTGGCCTCTGGCGGGAGTACAGATGAGTGTCCAGTAGCAATAGGATGAAGGGAAAATACTGTTTTGTACTGTTTTCCACTTTTGAGCTTACCGTGACCTACCTCAGACTTCCAGGAATAGGTCAGTGCAAAACATTTCTCTAGAAGAAAATGAGTATTCTCCACTGACCAATGGTCAGGGGGTGGAGTGGAGAATAGAATCATCAGATGCATCTGCCAAGTGCACCTGAGAATCTTGGCCAGACCTCATTTGGGCATTTTATCCTCAGATTAAAATGATGGCACACAGGCCGGAGGACCTGGCTAATGGAGGTCCTCAGGGTGTCAGCCTTTTGGATAACATTGCTCTGGTTCCTCTCTATACTTGTTATATAACTACCATCTTTGCAACTTCATTACCACTGTATCGATCCTTTTATTGCTTTCCTCCTGGACATTCCGTTTGCTTTCCTTTGTGTTGGGCCTCCTGTTTTCCTAAATCCCATGTTTTTCTTTTTCTTGGTTTACTTCTTCATTTTGATGGAACACATTACCGTATTTTCTGGCGTATAAGACGACTGGGCGTATAGAAGATTTTCCTGGGTTAAAAAGTCGTCTTATACGCCGGAAAATATGGTAATCAGTTTTAGTTAATAATGCATTAATGGGAGACAGATTTTTTTTTTTTTTAGATCATGAATGTCTTAAAATGACTGTATTCCATTTTAACACTTGATTGATAGTTGGGTTGAATATAGAATTCTAGATTGTATATTATTTGAAGCCATTTCTCCATTGTCTTCTCTCTCTCTCAAAATTTGTAGAATCTTTCCTTTGCCTCACTGTTTTGAAATTTCACAGTAATGTGCCTCATTTTTAGGGTTATTTTAATTGACTGTATTGGGCACTCAGTGGACCCTTTCAATCTAGCATCTCAGTTTTGGGGAATATTCCTCAATTATTTTGTTGATTATTTCTTTCAATTTGTTTCTATTTTTCTGGAGCCTATACTACTTAGCACTGGATTTTTTGGATTCATTCTTTTGTTTTTCTTATCTTTTTCTCTTGTTTCCCATATTTTTGTCTTTTTCTATGTGTGAGTGTGCTGTCTATGGGAAATTTCCTTAACTGTTTTTTTAAAACTTTTATGAACACATTTTTAACTTATTTGGGCATTTTTTTGTACTCTGAAAACCCCTTTAAAAATAGGATGCTGTTTTTTTTTTTTTTAAAGGAATGAAATTTTTTTTTCTAATTAGTAACATGTTGTTTGATGCTTTCTCTTTTTGCATGGTCTCTGTTTCTACTAAGTTTTTTTTTTTAATAAAACTTTTCTATGTTCTATACAGGATTGAGCCGATTTTTATATATTTAGAGGTATTTGTGTTTCCTATTCTGATTGCTGTCTCTCCATAGCCAATGTTTTAAGGTTGGCAATCATTATTATTGGCATGAATACAAGAAAATAGGCACTCACAAAAACTCTTGGTGGAATATTTATGACAGCATTTTTTTGAGAGCAAGTAGTATTTCTAAAAATTTTCAGAGGAGGGAAAGAGGGCGAGAGAGTGGGTGAGTGAGCTGTCAAGGGTACTCCTGAGTTTTTGGCCCAGTACTGATCTGTGCATATGTGAGTGGAAAACTCTGAGAACAGAAAAACAACCACCAGCAAGTAGTGGGTGGAACAATTACTGAAATTCAAACAAGGCTGGGGATAGTTCATGTTCTCACCAGCCATATAAAAAGACCTCATTATATCAAACACATTGGATAGAAACCTCCAAAGAATATTGTATTGTCTTAGTATAAGATTTAGGTTGGAACTAAATTAGCTCTCCGCTAGTGACTGCTCTGAATCCACTATAACAACTAACAACGCTTTAAAGCAAGTCTTTAAAGCATTCAATTGACTCCAAGTAATTATCTGTGTGCCAAAAAATAAAATAAAAATCTAATCTGATTTAAAGGAATACAACAAACTCCAGAGATGATAGAACTAGCAGAAAATTAATGCATCTACTATAAATATACTCCATATGTTCAGAGAGGTAGAAGAAAATAGGAGCATGTTGAGAAAAGAAATGGAAGATATATATCTGTAATGAAAAATAGTCTGGGTGGGATTAATAGCAGATTAGGCAATGGAGAAGACAAGATCAATGTACTTTAAGGCAGTAACAAGAACTATCCCAAAGAAAGCAAGAAACCTAAAAAGCCTTAAATAGAGCACCATGTTCTGTGGGACAATATCAAGCAGCCTTATTTACAAGTAATTGGACTCCCAGAGAAAGAGGGGAAGGAGAGCAAAAAATGTTCACAGAGCCCAGCCATTCCCAGTCATTGGACGAAGCTTGGAAAATTTCTAAGGGGCTTTTGGTGACCGTGACCCATGCTGGACCAGGTCCAGACTTGGAGTGCCCTGTGTGGATGACACAGCTGTCTCTGGGATGTTCCAGGAACCAGACTTAGACAATTTGGAGGAAGATGCTAAGGTACAGGGATCCCCGAGGGGCATGACACAGGACAGGGGCCCCACTCGCCTCCTGGGAGGGAGTGATGACTCCCACCCTCTTTCATATCCCAGGGAAATGTCTGAAGCTGTAGTTGGAAGATGGTAAAGCTTCTGCCAGCCTGAAGGACAAGTTGCAGCAGCCCCCTTCCCGGAAGCTCCCACTGCCATCCCTGCGGCTGATGGCACATGATGAGAGAGGAAATGAGCTGCTCTTGTGGGATTTCAGGATGTATCCGTTACGGCAGCTACCCGATTATTCCCCCAATCCATCGTCCTACCTCCTCCATGTTTTAATTACCTGTGACCTGGGATAACCTCTAGAATGGCTAGCATCACCACAGTGGTCTTTTTTTTTTTTTTTTTCACTCTTTTGGGTTTGCTCCAATCTAGCACAGTGTGATTTTTATAGTTCAAGAATTTCACAACATTTCTAGTGAGTTAGTGGCACTTGGTTCTCTTTTCTTTATATCATTCCTGTCATTTTTGGGATTTGGGGTTAAGAGAGTAATTAAAGCTGTATGCTTAACCCACCATCTTGAGTCAACCTTCCTCTCATTGTTTTAATTTGCATTTTTTGATTCCTAGTAAGATTGAATATTTTCCCATATGTCTGTTCACTAATTATTTCCTAATTTGTGAATCGGCTGCTCATGTCCTTTTTTTTCTTTATTCATTGCAATATTCATTTTTTAAAAGTTAAGAATTAGTGTTCAGCTGCATTCAAATTTATTGATTCCAAAAAATGCCCTGTGCATGCCTGTTTCCCTGTATTTAGCATGTTGGTCCATGCTTTGAGTTATTTTCTCTCCTCTGTCCTCTATTTGTTAAATTGGATCCTTCATAACATTTCTACAAAGACTTTTAGTTCAGCTACAGACCTAGTCTTCAGTTATCATTCTCCAATAATCTATAAGAATAAAAGCATAATATGTTAATTAGACCGGACAGCTGAACAACCTTCCGGATGTCATTCTGGATATCCTTGCGGCCGGAGCCGCGGCAGCCGGGGCCAAGGCAGAGGCGGTTAGGGGAGATCCGGCAGGCAGATGAGTGGTTAGGGCAATGAGGCAGGCAGGCAGAGGCGGTTAGGGGTGATTAGCTAGGCAGGCGAGTGGTTAGAGATGATGAAGCAGGCAGGCCAATGCTTAGGAGCCAGCAGTCCTGGATTGTGAGAGGGATTTCTGACTGCTGGTTTAGGCCCGATCCCACAGGGATCCCTGCAGGATCGGGCCTAAACCGGCAGTCGGACATCCCCTGAGGGGTCCCGGATCGCGAGAGGGTGCAGGCCGGGCTGAGGGACTCCCCCTCCGTGTACTAATTTTGTGCACTGGGCCTCTAGTCTATAATAATAAAAACGTAATATGTTACTCTTGCACGATTTTCGTGCATCGGGCCTCTAGTTATTTATAATGGCTGATATTAATTGTGTACTTCTTTTTGTTAGACATTATACTTACATGTTATAATTAATCCTTAAAACAGCCTATGTAGTAGGTCCATTTTACAAATGAGGAAACTGAGGTTTACAGATGAGGTTACATAACATGCCTAGAGTCACAAAGGTGACAGGACAGGGATTCAAGCCTGTTCTGCCAGATGACAAAGCCCCTTAAACTACGATACTCTGTTTATTCCTTGGAATTCCTGTAGTCCCCTTGGCTGCATCAGTTGGGTGTAGCATACTCAGTCTATGTATCATTATTTTTTTGTTCTTATATATGTCTTATACTTCCTATTCAGTTGTAAACCTTTTAAGGTTACATACTTTAACCATATAAATGCTTTTCGTATCCTCAGTATAAATCTCAGTGCTAACAAATGATGGGCCCTCAATAAAGTTTGTTAAATGTATCAATTTTTTGGAATCTTTTTTGGGTTAATTACTTACCTAGCAGAAAATTTTTTTGCATGCCAAGCCGAAAGGCATTTTCTTTGTAATTTGTCTCAGCTCTTGCCACAGATTAAGTATCGTCCCTCCTCGATCTCTCTCTCATGGCAGGTTATTTAGAAGGTCGTTAAGTGACAGCCTCAGCACTCCATAGATTTCCATTTGTAATTATGAAGAACTAATATGCATGGAAATTTCCAGAAGTGAGCTTAATTTCTTTGGCTCCTTTGCAATCAGGTGAAACTTCCTAAATGAGCCTTGATTCTCTCTCATCACTTTTCCACAGATAAAAATGTCAAGTCTGTATAAAAGTTACCTTTGAAAATAGCAAGACAATTTGCAACAACAGCAAAGCAGCCCACTTTCACTGGTACCATGAGAGTGGTTTGGGTCACTGCCCTTCCGTTCTTGCATAGAGTTACCAAGTTCAACTGTATCACTCTTCTCAGTCACTGAATCTGTGGATGAAGGAGAGAAAAAGCCTACAGTGCCATCCAGATGATGCTAATTCTCAGCAATTTATAGCCCCTTCATTTTCCCCACATATTTTAGAGCCACTCATTTTCCAGCATTCCGAAGCCCAGTTGTGCTGGGAGCTGAGATGAAGTCAGATTTTCTCCATGCAAAGAGAGCAGAGTGAAGTTAAAGATATGTATCTGGATCCCAGCATCCCAACCCGAGATGGTAATACTGAAAGGCATATGTAATGTTCACAAAGGGTGAAATAAAATTCTCATCACAAAATTTATTTTCATTTACTTACCTTATGAATAGAACTATATCACAAATAATTTATAGGTGATTGCTATGAAATAAAAAAACTAAAGGTTTTAGAGACTTTGATCAATATTCAGGTTTAGAAAAATCTTTGCAGACCACTTATGTCTTTATTGCTCATCTACAGAAGTTTGCAATGTAGAGCTTGCAATAGTTATAAACACACATATTTTTATTGATTCATATACACTATATCTACTGTCAGAAAGGGTTTGAAGTAATTTACAATAAAGGCACTGAACTACAACTCATTGCAAGATAATTATGTGAATTGTGACGGTTAATGTGACTGGGTTAGGAATGTGTCTGGTTAAAATTCAAAGAAAACGTGACAGACAATAGCTTAAACAAGAAAGAAGTTTATTTTTCTGAAACAAAAAGAAGTTACAGAGCCCAGGACAGCCCAATAATTCCATCAGGGACCCAGGCCGCTCCCATGTTCCTGCTCTATTCTCTCCTAGAGTGTGGCTTTGATGTCATGGTTGCAAGATGCTGGCTATACCTCAGTCAGGTGTCATGACTGTCTTCTAGGCAGGAGAAAGGGACAGAGGCAAAAGGCTGATGGGCACACCAGCAGAATGCATGCCTCTTAACTAGCTTTCCTTCTGCTTAGATCTCATTTGCTGAAATTCGGTCAGAAGGCCAAAGGGGATGTAGACTAGGTGAGTGTTTCTAGCTGAGCACATTGGCAGATTGAACAAAAGATATTTGTTTTGTTTCATGAAAGTAGAAAGGAAAAATGGGTATAAAAACATGTTTGCAATAGTAACTGATTTAAAAAATAGGCATATTTAAAATTTATATGTCCAAGTAAGTGTTTTTAGAAAAAAAAGTTTAAAATAACCCAAAGGAATAGTCAATCCCACAGGTGTGAGGTGATATCTCATTGTGGTTTTGATTTGCATTCCATGATGATTAGTGAGGTTGAGCATCTTTTCATGTACCCGTTGGCCATCTGTAAGTCTTCTGTGGAAAAATGTCTATTCAACTCCTATGCCGATTTTTAAATCAGTTGTTTGTTTGTTTGCTATTAGGCTGTGTAAGTTATTTATATATTTTGGTTATCAATTCTTTATTGGATGTATGATTTGCAATTATTTTCTCCCACTTTGTAGGTTGCCTTTCATTTTGTTGATGGTTTCCTTCACTGTGCAAAGCTTTTTTAGTTTGATGTAGTCACATTTGTTTATTTTTGCTTTTGTTGCCCTTGCCTGAGGAGGTTGATCCAAAATATACTGCTGAGGCTGATGTCGAAGAGTGTAGTGCCCATGGTTGCTTACAGGAGCTGTATGGCTTTAGGTCTTGTATTCAAATCTTTAATCTGTTTTGAATTTATTTTTGTATATCGTGTAAGATAGTGGTCCAGTTTCATTCTTTTGCATGTAGCTGTCCATTTTTCCCCAACATAATTTATGAAGAAACTTTCTTTTACCCATTGTATATTCATGCCTCCTTTGCCATACATTAATTGACCACTAAGCATAGGTTTATTTCTTTCTGGGCTTTCAATTATCCTATATAATAAAGAGGTAATATGCAAATTGACCCTCACACCCTTGCACAAGATGGCTGCCCCATGTGGCCAAAGATGGCCGCCCCCATGTGGTCAGATATGGCTGCCACAAGATGGCCAGCAGGAGAGGGTAGTTGTGGGCAATCAGGCCAGCAGGGGAGGGCAGTTAGGGGCAACCAGGCCTGCAGGGGAGGGCAGTTGTGAGGGACCAGGCCTGCAAGGGAGGGCAGTTGGGGGCAATTGGGCCAGCAGAGGAGCAGTTAGGCATCAATCAGGGTGGCAGGGGAGTGGTTAGGGGGTGATCAGGCTGGCAGGCAGAAGCGGTTAGGGGCAATCAGGCAGGCAAGCAAGCGGTTGGGAGCCAGCAGTCCCAGATTGTGAGAGGCCTGATCCCTGTGGGGTCAGGCCTAAACCGGCAGTTGGACATCCCCTGATGTGTTTTGTTCCTTTGTATGCAGAGGTTCCTTTGTAAAGGGGTCCCAGATTGGAGAGGGTGGGTGTAGGCTGGGCTGAAGGACACCCCCTGCCCCCCCAGTGCACGAATTTCGTGCATCAGGCTTCTAGTGGCTATATAAAAAGACCAAAAATGACAAGTGTTGGTGAGGATGTGGAGAAAAGGGAAACCTTGTACATTGTTGGGAGAAATGGAGAATGATGCAGCCACTGTGGAAAATAGTATGAAAGTCCCTCAAAAAAATTAAGACTAGAACTAATTTCTGACCCAGAAATTTTGTTTCTTGGTATTTACCCAAAGAAAACAAAAACATTAATTCAAAGAGTTGTATTCACCCATATGCTCACTGCAGCATTATTTACAATGGCCAAGATATGGAAGTAACCAAAGTGTCCACCAACAGATAAATAGACAAATAAGATGTGGTACATATATACAATGGAGTATTACTAGGCCATAAAAATAAATGAAATCTTGCCATTTGTGATAACATGAATAGACCTAGAGGGTATTATGCTAAGTCAGACTGAGAAAGACAAATACTGTATGATTTCACTTATATGTGGAATCTAAAACACAAACAAAACAAAACAGAGAGAGACTCAGACACTGGAAACAAACTGGTGGTAACAGAAGCTTGGGGGGATGGGGTGGGGGTGGGGGTGTAATAGGTTAAAGGGATTAAGAGGTATAAACTTCCAGTTATGAAATAAATAACTCATGGGGATATAATTAATATAAAGCATAGGTAATATAGTTAATAATGTTGTAATAACTTTACATAGTGACAGGTAGTAACTAGACATCATGGGGATCATTTTGAAATGTATATAAATGTCTAATCAGTATGATATACACCTGAAACTAATCTACACTAATAAAAGAGAAATATGCAAATTGACCATCACTTTGTGATGTCCACCAGCCAATCAGGAGTGAGTATGCAAATTAACTGACAAAGATGGCAGTGGCCCCGCCCTCCAGCCACTCTGGGCCTCTGGGCAGCATGCATGCAGGCACGGAGTGGCCAGGCAGGGCGGGACGCCTGCTATGAGAGCGAGCGCGGGGGCCGGGGCGTGGAGGGAGCTACAGGAGCGGTGCTCCGGCTGGAGTGAAGACTGAAGGTGGTGACCAGAGCGAAGGCCTGGGTCCTGGGTGCCGGAGGAAAACCGGTGCTGGCAGCCAGGGGAAGGAAGGCCTATTGCACGAATCTTCATACAACGGGCCTCTAGTAGGATAATATATGTTATACATCAATAAAAGTGCTTTAAGGGATAATATTCCTGTGATTCCTATGCTCCAAAGAGAGAGAGAGAGAGAGAGAGAGAGAGAGAGAGAGAGAGAGAGATACAAGAAAATCAGGCATTACTTTAAAACAAAATTTTCTAATATGCATTCCATGAAATATTAATAGGCACTATTTAAAAAAAAGATTTCTGAGTCAAATTAGTTTGGGAATCCACAATTATGCCACCAGAGCCAATAACATGATAGAAACGTGTTTTGCAAATTTCCAAGGGAAATAGAATGGCATAGTTTCTTTGGCCACAGAACTCTTTTGTTGACTTTAAAAAAAATTATCTTTATTGTTGAAAGTATTACAGACATCTTTCTTTTCCCCCCATTGACCCCTGCCACCCTGCTCCTGCCCACCCTCAGGCCTTCATTTTTGAGACTAGTTTAAGAGGGATCCCAATTTGAGAAATGAGTAGGATTTTATCTTGTCCTTGACCAAAAGAAATTCTTTTTTATCTTAGCTGTATCTGAACACGTTAGTTAAATCTACCCCTAGGATATTTTTAATGAATACTGTTATCAAAAGGAATTAAAAAAAATGTTTGAGCAATAGCAAAATCATTGAAATTCTTCTCCTGTACACACACACACACACACACACACACACACACACACACACACACACTATTTCCCCCTTAATGAACCAGCCATATTAATTTCTATCTTCTTTTTCTATATTATTTTTAATAGCACATATCCATTCATTAACTCTTTCATCAAAGATCTCTATGTATTAGGCTCCTACAGTGGTTATAAACAGAGTAATACTAATAATGATTCTTACTGATGAGGAGATAGTGATTATAGACCCATCTAAGATCACTCCATTTGTTCCCCTCCTCCTCAACCCCGATTTTGCAGAGCTGTTAACGTGGTTCATGTTTTCTGTATTGTGGAGCCGGGTGTCTACAAAAGTCTAGCTGAGATTGAAACACTGAATGGAAGGAGGAAGGTTGAATATATTGTGCCTCAGGGGCTTGGGGAGATGAGAATATAGACCCAGGAGCTAAAGGCAGTTAGCAATAGTTAAGGCAACATTTATCCACTGTCCCCTTTATTCCTGGCATTTGTGGGACCTCTGCACACAAAGGAACAAAACACAACCCCTTTACCTAAAATTACTTTTGGAACAAATTGTGTCTCTATTGTTCAGGTTATAAACTCAGTGCAGAACCCAGTGCCTGGCACTTTTAAGCAGTCAGTGCCTACTTTTGTTGAATACACGAATGAATGATGGGGGGAAAGTCCCTGGCTCTCAATAAGTTCAATTTGGAGACTTTTTTCTAGACATATATTTGGAATGTAGTTTGGTAAAGATAAGGAGAATATAATAATAACTTAAATACAAGGTAAAAATATAAAAAGTGCGTTTAAGTACTAGTATGTTCAGGACTGCATCTCAGTGATTTTCACTTTTGCTTTCCCATAGATGTATCTTCTTTTTACCTTGCTATTTTTAAATTTCAAAACAGAGTAATATTTTTTTTAAAAAAACAACTAAATAAAAAGGGGAAAAATGCCCATGATCCCACTATCTCAAAAAATTAAGTATCTGATAATAAAAAATAGTAATAGTAAATTGACTTTATGAAACAGTAGGAAAAAAAAGTAGAAATATATTTTTTTAAAAGTATGATCAGCCCTGGCTTGTATTGCTAAGTAGTTAGAGTGTGGGCTGGAGCACCCAAGGTTCTTGGGTTTGATTCCCAGTTAAGGGCACGCACCTGGGTAGCAGGTTCGATCCCAGGTGCAGATCAAGGCACATTTAGGAGGCAACCAATCGATGTGTCTCTCTCACACCCATGTTTCTCTATCTCTCTCCCTTCCTCCCTCCCTTGAAATCTCTTTAAAAATCAATGGATTCCACATATAAGTGAGTTCATATGATATTTGGCTTTCTCTGACTGGCTTATTTTGCTTAGTATAATACTCTCCGGGTCCATCCATGTTGTCTCAAAGGGTAAAGAGGTCCTTCATTTTTACAGCTGTATAGTATTCCATGATGTAAATCTAACACAGCTTTTTTATCCACTCATCTACTGATGGGCACTTGGGCTGTTTTCAAATCTTAGCTATTGTAAATTGTGCTGCTATGAACATAGGGGTGCATATATTCTTTTTGATTGGTGTTTTAATCTTAGGATATATTCCTAGAAGAGGGGTCACTGGGTCAAATGGCAATTCCATTTTTGATTTTTTGAGGAAACTCCGCACTGCACCAGTCTGCATTCCCACCAGCAGTGTGCTAAAGTTCCCTTTACTCCACATTCTCACCAGCACTTTTTTGTTGACTTACTGATGATAGCCACTCTCTTTTATATGTGGGATCTAATGAACAAAATGAACTGACAAATAACAGAGACATGGAAGCAAGTAACAGACTGAGGATTCTCAGATGAAAAAGGGAGGTGGGCAATGGTAGAGATCGACCAAAGAACTTACATGCATCTATGCATGTGGGAACCATGCCTGGATGCCTGATAGTCAAGGCCAGTGAAGTACAGAGGCCTTGTTGTTAATACACCAGATGTTCAAGGCCACCCTGAACATGGGAATCTTAATGAGGCTGGAGATACCATAAGAAAGTACAATTCCACAATATACTGCCCATGTGTGCCCTTTTGTAGCCAAAATGATTGTTGTAAATATTGGCACAAAGTCTTCTTTGTCTATGTGGTATATACAGGTTACTGACCAGCTAGTCTGCAAGAGGGAAGGCTAGGGAGAAAAAGGCTAGAGAGCTCAGATGGAGCTGAGAGCTGGCACTGCTACGATGTAAAGCTAAGAGCTCATAGAGCTACTCTGTGGACCAGCCAGTGTACTGCTGAGCTGGAGAGGCTACTGAGGCTGTAGCTCTAAGGAAGAGCTTGGGTGCCGCTACTATGTAAAGCTATAGGTCTGGGGGCAGCGTGTGGCTGCTCAGATAATACTTGTGGGTACAGAGATTGATGCTGCTTTGTGGGAAGGATGTACATGTTAACCAGCTGGTGTCCGGCTGCCCGCCTGTATAGGACTGTTGTAAAGAACAAGTTTGTCTAATGGCTATGTGGCCTCTGGCTTCTGCAATAAGGACTCATTCTTATATACCCACAACTTTTCATGGCTTCTCCATCTAAGACCCGGTGTCCTAGGAGCTCCAGCCCCCAAGCAGAGGGACTCGGACCCAGCACCTGTTACTAGTGAGCAGAGGATAAAGGAGGAACTTGTTCTAAGTTCCCAACAGTTAGTACAGTGGGCAGGGTTGGAGAAGAAACCTGTCCACCCTGGTGTAGTTGGGAAAAATTTAAAGAATATATGGGTTCAGAGCAACTCAGAGCAGCAGTGCTGAGCAGGGCTCTTGCTGGCTCTGACAATGCATAACCCATGGACACAGACAATAATGTGGTGAAGGCCTGGGGAGGGGGCGGGTCTGGGGAGGAGGTGGTCAATGGGGACAAAAGGTGGGGGGGGGGGAGGACATCTGTAATACTTTCAACAATAAAGAGAAACTTAAATAAATAAATAAAATCAATGGAAAAATATCCTCAGGTGAGGATTAACAACAACAAAGTATGATCAATAAAAACAATAGCTAAATGTCCTCCAGAGAGCAAAGACAAACAAATGTGGAAGAGAAATTTAGAAACCCAGTTAGAGAAATTAAATTCTCCAGTGGCTTTGGACTCCAGTCCAGAAGTAGATTAAAACAAGAAAAATGGGACTAAGTTATTACTCAAAGAGAAGGTCATTTAGAAAGTGGGCTTTGGTTCCCACATCTCACTTCTTGGTGGATATGTTAACTAGAAAACTCAAAGCCCCTGGATCTTGTTTCTAGTTGCTCTTGCTTCCTTCTTGACCTGAGTATTTCTAGAAGGATCCATGAGTATCTTTCATGTGACACAAATCACGTACTGGCCTCCGCTGCTCGGAAGCCGGCCTTTCTGTTGGGCACTGTTGTTGACCTTCATGGTTCTGCACAAAAGCTCTTTCCCCTCAGTGTGATGTTCAGGTAGAGGTGGCCTCAGGAAGGGTTTCTTGGGCCTTAAGAATGACAGAGTGAAGTGGGATGGGTCCTTTGAGTGTCACCCACAGACCTTTGTCTCCTTAGCTCATGCACGCACTGCCAGGGCAGCAGGGCCAGGGAGCTCAACACCTGCTGCTATTTTGTCCTTAGACGCCACTGCTGGCTATAAACTAGGCTGCGATGCACATCTTCATGTAAATTTCCCGGGCAATTATCTAGCGATACAGCCTATATTCTTAGGCTATATTCCTAGAAGTAGAATTGCAAGGTTGGACATTATAAAAATTTTTCAGCTATAGACAAATGCTGCCAAATTAACCTTTTATACTGGATCCATGCCCTCTTCCCCATTAGTGGTTGTAAATCTCCCTTCACCCTTATTAGCAAGATATTATGCTGTTTGATCGTCGCCACTCTATTATGTGAAATAAGTTTTTGCTACTTAAATGCATTTTATTTTATTATGAATGAAGATGAACATTTTTATGTTTATTGACCATAAAATATTGAGTATTTTTATTACCATTGCTTTAAAACTTTTTCTTATTGCTCTGAAAAGCCTTTTCATATAAATTATTTAAGGCTTTTCCATAGAAGTTTCATTCCCCCAATTTTCTGCTTATTTTAACTCAGTTCACGAAATGTGTTGCTGTTGATTCACAGGTGTTTTAAATTCATAGGTACAGTAATTAAATTTAGCAATCATCTTATTTATACTTTTACTTTCAGTGTAAAGCTTGGAAATTTCCACTTGCATTTTCTTTTGGCACATTTATATTTTTCATTTTGCCTTTAAATATTTTAATCAAATCAATTTAATTTTGTTTTTAATTGACTGATTCTTTCTCTTGCTATGGGTCACATTTTTCTTTCTTGTAGTAATTTTTGCTTGTATATGAATGTGATGAATGCTTCCTACTTGGTTGTCCAGAATATTTTTCTTCCTTAATGAGTTTTGTTCAGCATGTAGTTAATGTTCTTGTGCGTCAGCATGATTCTTGCCAGGTTTGTTTTTCAGCTTTGTTAGGGCAGGGCTAGAGAGGTGGTTACTCGAAGGCTTCCTTAGCCAAATGTTGAGCATAGCCTTTCTGGGAGTCTCTACCAAATGCCCAGGGTGTTCAGCAAAGTGTTTTCACCGTGACTGGTTGGAACTGAAATGTCTTCCAGGGCCATGTGGGCCTTGGTTGTTGTTCAGCTCTCAGCATCCTGGTTGTTGTTCCTTCCCTGGTAATTCTCTGTGGCCCAGCCTCATGGAGTCTCATTTTGTACACACACAGGTCAGTATTTGGCCTAAGATTCAAGGGGATTCTGATGCAGATTTTGGGTCTACTTCTCCGCACAGCTCCTTTTTTTCTGGTGCCCTGCCCCACAAGTTCCAGCCACCTCGGTGGCTGAGTGATTCCATTTCTGTTTTGCAGCTCAGCGAGACCGTCACACCTTGCATGGACTATGCTTCCCTCTGCAGTCAAAGTTTTTTTCAGGAAAAAAGCTGGCATGGTCATGTGGTTCACCTCATTTGTCTCCCTTTCTGAGCCAACTTAGTTCTGTTTATCCTGTTGTCCAACATCTGAAAACAGTTACTTCACATATTTTCTTTAGGTTTATAGTTGTATATTGGGGGAGGACTAGTCCAGTAGCATTTACACTCCTGCTGGCCAGATGCATGTATTTGATATGCATTATTGAGGCTCTGATTGGCTACCCAATATCCATTCCCAGCCCAATTTTCCCTCTCTACCTCCCAGCTGCAGAGACTGAAAAAGTTAGATATTCTGTATAAGAAGGAATGGTTCTGGACCTGGCCTAGCCAGTGATACAGAAGAGAAATTCTTCTGAGGTTTCTGCAGACAATTTAACTTCCTGATAAAAGGAGAGAGACACTAAAGGAGAGCTCTCTCTCATTAGCTTGACCTGCATTTACCTCTTGACTTCAGTATGTGAGCACTTGATGTCTTGTGTTATGATAGCCACGTTAGATTATGAGGTAACAAGTCCAAGGACAAAAAGTCAACCCACTGAGGATGGTGAAGAGGAACTTCAAACCATCCTTAAGGTACTGACCAATCCTGAGATGCCTCCCTATGGGCTTCATGTTATGTACAACTCAACATCCTTGTGTTTTAAGTCTGTTAGTTTTTGTTGTTGTTTTGTTACTTACTAGTATAGCCAGAACATTCCTAACTAACATAGAATTTATATCTGTATTCCAAATAATTGGTCAATTATAAGACAGTTTAGTTAAAAAAAAACTATTGAAACAATTGCATTCTCATATACTAAATTATGATATATATTATGGTCTTTTTATGGACTTTCTAGTTTATTCCATTGGTGTATCTGTGTAGGGCAAGAGTTTCTACTGCCCTTAACTTATGACTCATGATATTTCTTTTCACCTTTATAATACTCTTTTTAGGCCAATGTTCTAGTAATTTTTAAAGTGATTTAAAAGAACAACCTTTTCTACTTTTTGAGGGTCACGAGGATTGGTAGAGAATTGAGGGCAATGTAGACATATTCTCAAGGTTTTATGGAAAGAAGATGAAGGCTGTTGATATTGGTATTTTTTGTTAAACATCAGTGTTGCATGTAGAAGTTTCAAGTGCAGTATGACTTTAAGAAGAAGAAAGCAAAGAAAATTGATTTCAAAGTCATAAATAGCTGCTTTTTTATGGGTTGAGAAAAAATGCAGTTTGAAAGTTGAGATCAGAAGCATTAGCAAATAGGGAGATTAGTTGTACAGTAATAAGAAAATATAATGCCCCTGTTCTCTTTCTGCTTAAGTGATAAGCAATTAGTTTGCGTTCGGAGATTTGCAATGTGATAGAAGCTGAGAAAAGCAGGCCCTTTAGTTTGCTAACTGAAGCTGTCAGCTGGGAAGGATGTTTTGCTTGAGTGCTGACTAGGGGTTAAATGAACTGAAAAAAAAATTGGCAATTTTTGTTGCTTTCCCGTTTATTGTAACAGCAAATATCTGCATTTTTTCTTCTTCTTCCAGTTCTAAAGGCTAGATTTGAACAATTATCCATGTAAACTAATTTGAACAGCAAAAGGGCAATAGGATTTGAAACCACTTGCTCTTTGAACAATAAGATTCTCATCTGGACTTTGGCTAATGTCATTGATAAGTACTGAAAGATGCCTTTAAAGACCTGCTAGAATTAATATAGTTCTGAAAAAAATAATATTGAATACACAATTTTCTAGCTTATTCTTAATTATTCAGCCTAACATTACTAATCCTTCCTGAGTCAATTAGTATATACATTTATTGATCAGTGTTTATTGAGTGGCTACTATGTTCCAGGCACTGTTCTAGATGCTAGAGGTATAGGAATGAGCAAAGCAAATGAAAAGCTCAGTCCTTATGGATACATTTTTATTTGGGAGAAAGAGCCAATAAACAGATAAACAAGAGAACAGTATGTCACATAGTCATACTTTATGAAGAAAAATAATGTAAGGTAGGGGGAATAGAGAGTGATGGCATGGGGATGCTAAAAGTTGATATTTAATTAAGGACCTAAAGAAACTGAAGGGATGGCATATGGAGCTCTCTGGGGAATGACTGTTAAGGAGAGGGAACAGCAGGTGCCAGGGCCCTGAGGTAGGAGCATGTTTGACATATCTGAGGAGGAATGACATGACATACATGTTTTAGCATGATAACTTTGACTGCTGTACTGAAAATAAACTGGAAGGGAGAAGGATTAAAACATAGGGGTCAATTATAGAGCTGTTGAGTTAACCAAGGTGAAAGGCAGTGGTCTCGGACCAGGTTGTATGGTGTTGACAATAATTAGATACTGCATGTATTTTAAAGGTAGAACTGACAGAACTTGCTGATATATTGGGGTGTGTGTCCGAAAAGAAGAAGAGTAGTTAAGGTTATCTTGGAGGTTTGGGCCTTACTGAGATGGGGGAAACTGTATGAGTAGGTTGGGAAGGAGAATGGGATTGGAGCTGGAGAAAGGCAATGGTTCAGTCTGAGACAATGACCTTTGAGATGCCCAATAGACATCAAGGGTGAGGTCTGGGCTGGAGATAAAAGTTTGGAGTCATCAGCACATAAATAGCACTAAAGTCATTAGACAGGATGAGATCACCCAGGACGAGTGTGGAAAGAGAAGAGGTCTGAGCTCTGAGGCACTTCACATTATTGACTTGATCTATAACTTTTGACAAGTCTCTTGATCTTTGTATTTCTCAATTCCTAATAGAGTGTTGAACAATAAAACTATGTGAGCCACAAATGAGAGCCACAATCCTAATTTAAAATTTTTAGTAAGCACATTAAGGAAAGTTTTAAAAGTGAAATTAATTTAAGTAATATTTATTTAACACAATGGGTTAGACAGAATATAGGACCCAAACATGTCTGAGATACCTAAAATGTTAGTATGTTTCCTTTCTTTCTTTCTTTTTTTAAAGAATAGTTTATTGATTTTTAGAGAGAGAGAGGAAGGGAAAAAGGGAAACATCATTATGAGAACTCAACATCAATCGGCTGCCTCCTGCATGCCCCTCACCACCCCACACCAGCGGGGGGCGGGGGGGGGGCATAACACGAGCAACCTTTTGGTGCATGGGACAATGCCCAACCAACTGAGCCACACTGGTCAGTGCGAGTATGTTTCTTACATGGAGAAGGTACTTTGCAAATGTGATTAAAGTTAGAATGATCAGATTATGCTGAATTATTCATGTGGGCTCAATCTAATCACATTCATTCTTAAAAATGGAAAATCTTGTCCTGGCTGGGTCGCTCAGTTGGTTGGAGTGTTGTCTCTTACACCAACAGGTTGCGGGTTTTATTCCTGGTCAGGTCAGGTTGTGCACAGGAGGGAACCGATCAATTTCTCTCTCTCTCTCTCTCTCTCCCCACCCTTCCCTTCCTCTATAAAAAATTAATAAAAATGTGTGTGTTTTTTCGGGTGAAAATTAAGAAAAAAAGAGACTCTTTCCCAGGCTGTGGTCAGAGAGATGTTAGGAAGGAAGGAGGATAAGAGAGAAGATGTTGCTGGCTTTGAAGGTGGAGCAAGGGGGCCACTAGCCAAGGAATGTGGGCAACCTCCAGAAGCTGGAAAAAGCAAGGGTACAGATCCTCACTTAGAGCCTCCAGAAGGAACGCAGCCCCGCCAAAACCGTGATTTTAGCTCACTGACCCTGGGTTGAACTACAAAAATGTAAGATAATAAATTTGTGTTGTTTGAAGCCACTAAATTTGTAACAATTTGTATGGCAGCGATAGGAAAGGGATATACTCAATATTCCATCCAAATGAGCATTTTCAGTTGAAATCAATATAAAAATTAGTAAGATGTGTGTTTTACAGGTACAGCACATCTCAATTTGGACTAGCCTTACCTGGCTGGTGGTTATTATTTTGGACATTTCCCTTCTAATTAGTGCAGTGAGGACAAGACAAAGCAGTTTAGTACAAGGAAGATGTGTGTGATGGTTAATTTTATGGTCACCATGGCTGGGTCATAGTTCTCAAATATTTTGTCAAACATTATTCCAGAATGTTCTGTTTTTGTGAAGGTGTTTTTTGGATGAGATTAATATCTAAACCAGTGGCCTTTGAGTAAAGCAGGTTGCCCTCCATAATGCAGGTGGGCCTCACCCCATCAGTTGAAGATCTTAATAAAACAAAAACTGATTTACCCTGAACAAGAAGGAATTCTGCCAGCAGACTGTCATTAGACCCAAACTGAAACTCTTCCCTGAATCTCTACAATCCTGTGAGCCAGTTCCTGGAAATAAATCTCTATATATACACATCCTGGTGGTTCCATTTCTCTGGAAAACCCTGACTAATACAGTATGAATTTGAGACAAAGGAATGATACACACCATGCTTAAACCTCCTCCTCTCCCTGTGTCCAGAGTCCATGCTTTTGTAGAATAGTGCTCACTCTGGGGAGAGAAAGATGCGAACTGGGAGTGGGTGAATGGGGCAGGAGGAGAGGTGCTATGCTGTCCAGGAAGCTGAGAGGAGGGGAGTGTGAGGGGAAGGGTCTGTGCTGGACGGACATTGGAAAGAGCATATTCTCTCTCAAGGCGGAGAGAGGACCAGAGAGGTCTGATCTGCAGTCCTGGGAAGGCTGGTTTCACTTGGGTCGAAACATTTTGAGTCTTGTCAAGGGCCAAAGGGATGGAGCCTGTACTAGTATTAGCCTAGCAGCGCTGCCATAGGAAAATACCTCAGGCTGGGTGGCTTAAACAATAGAAATTTATTTTCTCAGTTTCAAGGGTGCTGGAATCCAAGATCAAGGTGCCAACAGGTTTGGTTTCCTCTGAGGCCTCGCTCCGAGGTTTGCCTTCTTGCTGCGTCGTCACATCTTTCCTCTGCGTGCATGCCCCCTGGGTCCCTCTGTGTCCTAATCCCCTTTTCTTAGAAGGACACGGTCAGGTTGCATTAGGGTTCAGCCACCCTAAGGAGCTCATTTTAACTTAATCACATCTGTAAAGGCTTTATCTGCAGATGGGAGTCACATTCTGAGGCACTAGGAGTTAGGGGTTCCAAGTATGAATTCTGGAGGTGGCGGGGGGGGACACAATTCAGCCCGTAATGTGGTCCCACCTCAGTCTGTCTCACCGACTCCTAAAAGGAGAAATAGTACTTAGTTCACAGGAAGTGTTGGATAAATATGTAGAGATGGCATACATCTTTGTTTTAAGATTTTGAAGAATTTATTTTTATTGATATTTTTAGAGAGAGAGAGAAAGGGATAGGGAGAGAGAAAGAGAAACATCAATGCGAGAGCTCAACATCCATTGGCCGCTTCCCACACAATCCATACCCATGATGGCGCCTGCAACCCGGGCATGTGCCCTGACCTGGAATCAAGCCAGCAACCTTTTGGTTCATGAGACGATGCCCAACCAAGTGAGCCACACTGGCCAGCGCTGGTACACATCTTAAAGAACTCTCGATGCAGTAGGAAATACTTTCAGGGTAGAGATGCAGGCCTGGGTGGGTCTGAAGTCACAGTGGGTTCCGGGGCTGGGGAGGCCCCTCCCTGGCCATCGGACACAAGCCGTGATCCTCCTGGCGAGAGGCAGAGCAAAGGCTAATGAGTCACTCAGCCCATCACTTGCTGCCCCAAGCCTGCCTAATCGGAGTCACCTGGGCCTGAGTCCTGGCTGGAGAAGCCCAGCAGCACATATTGGAGGGAAATGTGAGAAAACGAGGCAACTGTGACACGGACAGGAAATTGGTCAGGGACCTAGCTTCCAGTTCCTTTTCAGAATTTATAAATCACCTGACTCTCACATTTGCTGGGGGAAGAAGCTTTGCTTTCATATTCTGAAATGTGTTCATTTCCCCATGAATTAAGAAAAAAAAGTCTTCACTATGTTCAAGGAAACTGGCGAGCCAGGCATTCTTATTCTAAAGAGCATTGTTGCTTGCCTATGGCCAGAGGCATTTGGGGATGGAGCAAGCCACGCCACGTGTGGGCTACAAGGATGTAGCAACAATGAACTAGGCCTGAGAATTCAGATTGTGCTTCAGAGAGAGAGAGAGAGAGACTGTGCAGCGTATTTGGAAATAAATGTCACATCGCTCTCTTTCCCCGATGGCCTGAGGTCTCCTCACCCTTCCTCCCCTTCCCTCTTCACTCTGCAGCCTGTAGGACTTTGTCAGGAAATTTCAGGGGGAGAGAAGGCACGGAAATGTGAGAGCACATGGGTGAGTTCAGAGAATGTGTAACCAGAACATGGGGCAGGGCTGGGAGGAGCGAGGGAGGTGATTGACACCTGGGGAGAACCCTGATTAGATGTTCATCTGTAAGAGGAGGCAACGGGGGAGGTGTTGAAGAAGCAGAGTGACATGATTTGAATCTAGTCCGCACACTATAGCTGCCCACATTTGTATGGCCTGTGAGCTACAGAAGGTTCTCCATTGTTAGTGTATGTGCTGCCCAAGTGAGCACAAAAGTTTCTACATTTTTAAAGGGTTAGAAAGAAAGGAAGGAAGGAAGGATGGCTGTCAGGTAGTAGGAAGAAGAGAAGATACAGAATGTATTGTCAACAAAGCCCCAAATATTTCACTTTACACTGCTGACCCTGGGCTAGATTTAGAAGCCAATACCTACCATTTATTGAATGCTTGTTGAATACTAGGGTTTAATGCCCATTATCTTGATACACAAAATTAAGGATTGTCCAGGGCTATACAGCTAAGCCAGTGGTCGGTTTGCCGACCACTGAGCTAAGCGAATGAACCAGGATTTGAACAGCTGTGAGCTCTCAAGTTGGAGCTCTTCCCGCTCTCAGATGAGGGCAGAACATGAGGCTGGGCCCTGGAAGGCAGCGGTGAGGCTTCTGTGATGCTAAGGCGTCCAGCCTTAGAGAGCAGGCCGGACGAGCAACTCCTCACCCAGCCTACAGTCCTGAAGGGAAGGTGAAGCAGGCAATTGCCTCACCTGGACACTCCTCCTCCTGGGCGTTCTCTTCCTTGAGATTCTCTCCTGCCACCCTCTCTTCTCAAGTTCCTGCCAATGCCTTTCTCATATCATTTATTGATTTTTAGAGAGAGAGGAAGATTATATGCCCTGACTGGGAATTGAACTCGTGCAACCCTTTGGTGTACAGGGATGATGCTCCAACCAACTGAGCTACCCGGCCAGGGCTCATGTCATTTATTTTGTAGTCAAGCTGCCTGGAGTAGTGAAGAGGACAGTGGAACAGAGAGACTCATATTCCAGCTCTGGGCCTGTCATTACTGAGGCCCTGACCCGTGCAAGTTGGCAGACACTGAACGCACCAAGCCCACAGTTGGGGAGGCTGTGGGAAAACTGGAACACATAACACCCATGGCAGTACTTCTTGGTGAAACCTTCCAAGAAGCTGAATTTGAAAATTCTGGAAACTTAAGAACATAAATGGATAAAATCTATCTATTTATAGATTAATGAAATAATAAATAAAATCTCCACTAAAGTATCCATAGCAATATTATTTATGTAATAAATTAATAGTAACTTAAATATCCAATATTAGGGAAATGATTGAATAAGTTTTTGTTTATCTACCTGAAGAAAAAAGTCAGATGATCATTAAAAATAAAAATTATAAAGACTATGTGGCAACAAAAAAAGGCTTGTTTCTTTTGTAAGTTGTATAATATCTCATTGTGGGGTTGGACACCTGAAACTAATATAATATTGTACATTAACTATAATTTAAAAAAATGTTAAAAATACACGCAAAAAAAAAAAAAGTGATTGTATATGGACCAAGATTGTCAGCCCAGATGGCAAAACATAAAGGGTGTGTATGGTGATTTTTCTCTCTCTTTTTTCTTTTATTCCTTTTAAGTTTCTATAATAGTAATTTTTTTAGGAAACCAGAATTGTGTTAATGCCTTAGTGCTTTTGAATAAAGGTTGCTTAAAATATATAGCAGATGATTGGTTCCTGGAAAACCAATTGATGTTTTCAGATAATGAAAGGCGGTGCATACTTTTAATATTTCCTTTTCAATAGTGTTTTTGGTCAAGGGGAAGAATGACCAGGCTGCTGCTGTGGTCTGAGTGTGGGCCTCCAACATACCTCCTGGCAGAGGCGTATGGGGGCCGAAGAGTGTTGTTTTGTTGGCCAAAGTGAATATCGCGTTATCTGCACATAGTGATTATTTTATGGAGGGCATGAGATCCAAGCATGCATAATTAGGTCGGGGAATTTTGGTGCCATAATTGTGAAAGTAGTGCTCTCTGCAAGCATGCTAAGCTGGAAGAATGTAAGTTTGGAGGTGCTAGGGGCCATCTGTGCTGTCATATGGAGACAATGGGGGCAAAGGGGGAAGAGAGAGAGAATGAATGGATGGCGACATTGTTTGAGGGCCTTGATCCAGCTGTTCCTGAATGTAACCACACCTTGAACTTCCTGCCAATAGTTTATTCCTCTCTCTCGCTTCCTTACCCCCACTTCCTTCTCCTTTCTCTCTCTTCCTAATTCAGCTTGAATGGGGTTCCTTCCACAGGCAATTTAAAGAATCCTGCACTCCCACCCCAGGGGAGGTAGGGAAGTGATGGAGGTAAAGTGGACAGCTGGGAAGGAAGTGAGTCCCGACTTGGTCAGTACCAAATCCTGTTGAAGCTGTGTGCAGCCCGGCAGGGACAAGTACATTTCACACAGGGGGAAGGGCTGTTGGCAGGAGGGCTACTGTCAGAGAAGAAGGATGTTTGTGGGAACTCTGGCATGTGTGTGGGTGGGAAGGCAGAGTGCTCAGTATGGCTGAAATGCAGATCTTAACATGCAGGTAACTTTCAGCCAGCCTCAGAAGGTAGATCACAAATCATCAGCAGGTTTGCCTGGGGTTTTTATTACTGTTCCTTCTTGATGGTTCCTCCTGAATAATTATTACTCTGTAGGCTTTGGAAAATGTCTTCGTACATTTAGTATTAGGCTATTTCTCATTTTTATTTTCCTGATTCTTACCTCTTTATTCCAAAGTTGCCTTCTGACTATTTAACGGTAAAGATTTGTGTGCAGCTTAAATCAGTTGCTAAACATCAAAGAGTCCGGTGCATGTATAATAAAGATGTGTTGCAGTGAGGGGGTGATTGCAATCATGGTTGGAATTTTCAAATCTGTGACAGTAAACTCTCTGCATAAATAGAATAGGAATGTGATTTCTGTTCATCTGCTTCATCAGGTGTGTGAGGCCTACCGCGGCTCAGATACCTGCCCTGAACCCTCTGAGGAAGGAAGAAGAGTATTCAGAGCGTCTGTGCAGCTGCTGAGAAGTGTGTGACCCTCACATTTTTATGTGGAAATCCCAACACTCTTAGGAGGTGGGGCCTTTGTGAGGTCATTACTAGTAGGTGATGAGGGTGAAGCCCTCATGAATGGGATTAGTGCCCCGATAAAGGACTCTAGGGACCCCAGGCTGGTGTTGGAGCAAAAGGTGGCAGGTTTGATTCCCTGTCAGGGGATATACCAGATTGTGGGTTCCATCCTGGTCAGGATGGGTACAGGAGGCAGCCAGTCAATGTTTCTTTCTCATATTGATGTTTCTCTCTCTCTCCTTCTCCCTTCTTCTCTCTCTAAAAAATCAATAGAAACATGTCTTTGGGTGAGTGTTTAAAAAAAAAGAGAGAAGGACTCCAGGGAGCTCTCTTGCCCCTTTTACCTTGTGAGGGCACAGCAAGAAGACGACTCCACCCCCCATCTGACCCCTCCTCCCCCACTGAATCTACTGGTGCCTTAAGCTCAGACTTCCCAGCCTGCTGCACTGTGAGAGTTAAATATGTGTGTTTAAATCATCCCCTCTGTGGTATTTTTGTTACGGCAGCCTGAAAGGACTAAGGCAACTAATGCATTGGTCACTGCCTGCTTGTTCTCTGCTCTCATTCCCACCTGTCTGGGCTCTGCCATGTACTCGGGGTGGGCGCTAAGACCCAGCAGGCTGTTTCCCAGACTCCCGGGCAGCTGACTCTGCCTAGGCTCTGCCTATGGGAGGCCCTGGCTGGGTTGGGTTAGGAGGAGGGGGGAAGGGACCCCCAGTCCTGTTTCCAACTCTTGCCACACTCTCCGGTAGGCACAGTGGCCGCTGCGGGGCCAGGGTCTTCTGGCCTCCCCAACCTCCAAGGTGGAGCCTCGCTGTCACCCCCCCCCCCCACCAGCCTCAGTGGTCCCCGAAAAATGGAGCCCCCACAGTTCCAGCCCCTCCGTTCAGGTTCTGGGCCTCATTAACACTTCTCTCCAATTCGTTCTCCCAGGCCGAGCGGTGGTGCTGGGGGCTCACCTGTGCTCCAGCCTTGTCCGTGCGTGTGTCCAAGCCCTAGCCCACCGCCGCAGAATGGCACCGTTTGGAGCAGGAGCCCTTGCAGAGGTAATGAGGTCAAGATGAGGTGGGCCCTCATCCAATAGGACTTATGTCCTTAACATGAGGAGGTGAGGGCACAGGCACGGAGGAGAGGCTCGGAGAAAACCAACCCGCCAGCACCATGGTCTCGGATTCGGACTCTGACCTCCAGAACTGGGAGAACACAAACTTCTGTGGTCTCAGCCTCCCCCCCCCCCCCCCCCCCCGCGGTGGGCCCCTGGTGTTTTGTAAGGGCAGCCCTAACACAATTACACAATTACAGGTGGTGTCTGTGAATCTCCAGGTTCACTTATCGTCTCTCCCATGCGTTCTCGGCCCTCTCTTTGTGGCCAATTTCCTATAAAATCCCCTCTTTGAAACCCATGGAGTGGTTTTGTTTTCCTGACTGAAGCCCCTAATAAATATCCTAAGTGTATGTAAAAAACTTTCTGTAGACATTGACACAAGGATGGATGATTTTTTTTGTTTTTGCTTTTGTGAATTCATTAAGAAATATTCTAGCTGGGCTGGTGTGGCTGATCAATGTTTCTCATATTGATGTTTTTCTCTCTCTCCCTCTCCCTTCCCTTCTCTCTAAAAAATAAAAAAGAACAACATATCCTTGGGTGAGGGGTTAAAAAGAAGACAGAGAGAGACTCCAGTGAGCTCTTGACCTATGAACCAGGAGGTCGTGGTTTGATTCCCAGTCAGGATACATGCCCAGGTTGCAACTTGATCCCCAGTAGGGGGAGGCAGCCAATCAATGATTCGTTCTCATCATTGATGTTTCTATCTTTCTCTCCCTCTCCCTTCCTCTCTCTGAAATCAATAAAAATGTATTTAAAAAAAAAGAAATACTCTAGTTTTGTACATAATGCCAAGGAGCTATTTAAGAACAACAAAATGCTCACCATTGCAAACCAAACAAATGATTATTTTTTGCACCTAATCCTAGTGGACTGCGTCCAACGTCCTTTCCTCAGCTTGCGTTGAGAACTCTGCAGTGGTTTCCGCTGAGTGCACAGTAGCTAAGTGGCCCTCCCCCAGCTGTGGAAGGCGTGTTTGCTTAGTGCCATCTCCATGTGGCGGTGCCTCGTGGAAGCTGGCTGAAGCGAGTATGATGCAGCCAGCAGTCAAAGGCCTTATCATGGGTAAACTTGAAGCCTTGTTAAATGAGGTATTTTTGGTCACAGTCTTGCCTACACACTGGGACAGTGGTCGGCAAACTGCGGCTCACGAGCCATGTCGCGGTTTGCCGCTCTGTTGACTAATGAGTTTGCCGACCACTGCACTGGAATAACTCCTACCGGTTCCTTTAGGATGTCCCTGTGGTGTTGTCTTCTCTAGGAAACTTTTCTTGATATCGCTCCCTCACCCCAAAGAATGTGTTATGAGCTGGGTTCCCCAGGATGCAGATTCCAGGATGAAGGGGTCTTACTGGGGAGTGCTCTTGGGAATAACGCCTGTACAGGAGCTAGGGAAACTGTGAGGAAGAATTGGAACTGCAGTGCAGTTGCAAAAGCATTCTCAGCTAACCCTGGGGCTGTGAGACTGAGATGGCGCTTGAGAGATCCCGTAAGGCCGTGGATGTGGGCTGCCCGGGAGGATGCGTGGTCTCCTAAGTAAGGCAGCTTGCTCAGCGAAGGTCAGAAGGACACAGCTGCGAGCGGTCAGCAGTGCAATAGGGGGATCAGGGTAGCACACCAGGGTGCCCGCTATGATTGGTCCAGTGAAATTCTCAGTGCACAGCGTAGTGCATTGTGAGAGTGCCTTTCTACGTCTGTCTGAGACTGTGGGCTCCGGGACAGGAGGACCTCATGACATCATTCATTGTGTCTCCAGCATGCAGTGAAAACATGGCACGCCGGAGGCGCCTGAAACATGTTGCATTTCGTGGAGGAAAGATATTTAGTTTTATCTCTAGGAATGGCAACAGGTAGGGTATTTAACATCATGCTGCCCTCCAAAAACGGGGTTTAAACACCTTACTTTCAATCCAGTCTGGAGAGGCTGTGTGGTTTAGGCTCTAGAGTGAGAGCCCTGGAGGACATAGTGTGGGCACAGCAGGAGGCCTGACGCTGCGCCCGGTGGATTGATAGGAAACAGAGAAACATGCTGAGACGGGCTCTGCCAGGAGCGCTGGGCTCTGGCCGCACGCGCTCTGGGCGTTGTGTCCCTTCAGCCGCTGTGGCCCCAGCCAGGGCCCGGAGGCAGCGCTCCGTGCACTGTCCACCTGCCCCTGCCCCCAGCGGCCCCGGAGTCCCCAGGCCATCGGCCGACCCCCGGAGTCAGGCAAGAAAAGGAGTTGAAAGGTGGCAACATCAACAGGAAATAAAACATTTTTATTGAATATCCGGGTACTATGTGAAGTGATTTTTAACAACAATCGGAAAACTACTGTGGAATTCACTACACGAAGTGAAACGAAATTTAAGTCACCTCATCAAAAACGAAGGTAAAATACAGCTAAAGTAGTTGGCTCGCGGGCCACGAGCCGTATGGCAGAAGGAAACACCCCAACATTTCTACAAGATACAGAGAAAACCCACACATAGAAACACTCAAGCAGGCAGTAAATATACACAAAGGCAACTAGGATCTTTCTAGAGCATCCGATTCTAACCCTTTGCACAGCTTTGTCAGAAAGGTCCCTGTGGCTTATCTGAGGGTGAATCTCGGTCTTAGAGCAGGTTCGGTCACTGACTTGTGAGAGGTGGTATAGTACCAACTGATTCGGTGGCGACAAGACCCCACGTCTGGCAGTGTTGCAAGAGAATGCGTTAGTAGTACTTGAATGCAAGAAATCATGTGTCTTCGGCAGCTCGAACCTGCTTGTTTTGAAGTATTGTTTCAGTGTAAACAACTTAAAGCTGAATACAATAAAATGAGATGTCAGTTTCTGGTATTTCAGGAATTTTTACAAGTCAATCAACTCCCTCTCTTTGATCGGGTTTGGTCCTTTACCATGGAAAGATTCTCATTTGACTCCTCTGTTCAAACTGGTATCTAGTCTTACATCAAACCTTCCACATTTTCTAATATCGATGTTTTTCTTTTTTTTTTGTCTTTAAGTGTGGACCATCTACAGAAGAGGGAGATGTTATTCTTTTGTCCTTGTTATCTGTCCCAGTTCTAGAGTTTGCTATCACTGGGCTGAAAGGTCAAAGGGCATGCCTCTTCTTGGACGAGGAAAGAATAATGACAAGAATTCAGGAAACCGCTAACCCCATGTTCCAAGCCTCCCACCAGCCCTTTCTGAATTCTCTTTGAGTTGTTTAAAAAAAAAAAGCATGGCATGATACCCTCAAGTCTGAACACGAGGCTTCTGCCTGGTTTTCCTCCACTGTGTTTTGACATTGGTGAAGATCAACTCCCACCTCAGCGCATCTCGACTCTCTGTGGCCTGGAGTTAAAATGGGCCGCGGAAGTGAGTGGGAGAAAAGACTCGATGCAGTGTGACAACAGGCTGCCCTTCAGAGTGGTTGTCTGCCATCGTGGGGGAAAATATGGAATATTGCACAGTGCTTGACAAAATGCTGTGTCTCACCCCCTTCTGTGTATCCTCCTTGTCCTATGCATAGCTTTTCAGTTCTGAGTTGGTCCTTTGTAACGAGAACTGTTTGTGCTACACACACGTCGGGCAGTGCAGTAGAGGGAATGGCAGTATTGTGTACGATATCACTACGGGATAAATTGAGTGCTATCCACTGAGGAAACTACGTGTCTAAGCACACACGGCAGTCACAGTGTTACACAGAGCAGTCCTTGAAGACTCTTATGGAATGACTAGTAGCTTCATAATAGTGCCATTTACTACATAATAACATTGAAAACATTTAAAAACTCCTCCTAAGTCAAGCATCTAGAATACATAAGAGGTTGCTTCAGTTTTCTAGAACTTGTTCTTGGTTTTGTTTCACCTTTTTTTAAAGGACAAATTAAAACTTCTTTAAGTAAAAAGAGCATATAAAAAAGATCACTAGCTGTCTGTTTTGGCTTAATCGAAGTGCATTCAGAACTATGGCTAATTGTTTGCTTTTCATCTTTTGATGGGATTACAATACTGTCTGTTTACCACAAAGTAACTTTGTGTAATAAGCACAGATTGCTGTGTTAAAAATATTCTGCATTCCTTCTAATCTGGTTTTGTATAATAAAATATCTTGTTACAAAGTCTAGTGTGCAAATGTTTTGGAATTATTAGAGGTGTGAAATCTGGAACAGAATTCACAGGATGCACATTTTGTATAAAGGTGATAATGGAGAGCTACTTGTTTCTTTTTGAAATAGTCAGGCAATATTTCAGAAATGCTGACTTCTCCCCTCAGCATCTTCCCACCCACCCCCATCCCTAAACAAATGCACACACGCACACACACGCGCACACGCACACATGCAGACACACACACACACACACACACACACACACACACACACACACACACCACCATCAACTTGCTACTCTATATGCAGTAACATGAAATCATTGACTCCTGTTCAGTTGCTCCTTCAAATGTAAGAGTGAAGCCCTGGTTTTTAGCTTTGTAGATATGTACAGACAGATGCTGTTCTGTTTTGTGGCTATACTTCCTGGAGGTCAGCCTGGATGCTGCTCAGATCATGCTAATTTGCCTGTGAAGAAATTCTACAAAATTGGACGCACCCACCAAATATGTGGTGTAAGTGTATCTTGGTACTCAAATGATTCAATAGAAAGCTCAGGTTTAAGTTGTCCTTTAAGATGTCAGTTTCACTGTACTAGTGCCTTACAAGTTGATATTTTTGCTGGGAATGCAGACGGTACTATATTTACCATATAATATATTATCAGCTCTCCTATATCTCAGTCAATTTACATAGTTTAAAATAGAACATCTTATTAAAAACATCTAGATATACACAGATTAGGAAACGCTTACAACATACAAATACACAAACTAGAAATAAATCTGTAGCATACTGGTATGTACAACTGTGTGATACAATAAATAATTTCAGTCATGCTCTATCTACACATCATATTGCTTAACAGAAGAGTAGATTTGGAGGGCAGTTGTATGATGAAGGACTCAGGGGCTCTCTACCTTTAAATTTGTGCAAATTAAAACAGGATTTGAAGTACCACTGAATTGTGTCAGGAACGCATGGCTGGAAAAATGCAAGGACCCATATTACTGAGGTATTTACAGATACTGGCTAAAGAGCACTATGTGGGCAAATGCAGAAAGGCTTCTTTCCTTTACTTCTTGATGGCCAGCATGGCGTCAACTTCCTCCTCTACCTGTAGGGTGTGCCATTGGGCAATGGGTCGCCTGGGGTTGGCCAGCATGTCTGACCAATGTCGCAGCTCAGCCCCGGTGCTGTTGTAGCCCACAAAGACCTTGCCGATGGCATCATTCTTGCCAATCTTGTCATAGTCCAAAACAGTGACCACCACTTGCACTTTCTGAAAGAGGACACAAAATAAACATTAATCATCCAGCCCTGGAGATACCTCCCTACAAAGCTTCCTTGAGAGCTAAGGAATTGGACATAAGAAGAACCAGTTTCTAAACATGTGAAAACGACTTGAATATGAGACCATCCCTATTTCGCCATCATTACATCATCATCACCACTATTATTATCATTGTTGTCATCACCTTCAAAATACTCAGTAAATGTTCCTTTTTAGTATGTATTTGGTACTCTTCAAACTCTTTTACATACACTGCTCAGTTACTTTTCACAATAGAGTCTATTAGTATTGCCATTCTATAGAGAAGAGATGAAGCTCAGAGAAGCTAAGAAACCAGCCTGAGGTCATAGAAGGAATGAATCTTTTGGTTCCCAGAGTCCATGCTGTAAACCACATGCTCTGCTGCTTGTGTCAACTCGTATTCATCTCTAAATGCATTTGTTTCAGTTGTCTCATCCGGGAAATTTCTGACATTGACACTCAGACCATTTTTTCTTTGGTTACAATTCCCAAAGCAGCCACGTACAGCAATCCCCCTCTGGGGGGAGGGGGAGAGCCAATATTTTCCATAAAACTAATCTAGAATTTCAGCTGGTCACAAAATCGTTGTGAATACAAGAAGTGACAGTAGAGTAAAAGTCTTTAAAAAGTAGTAACCGAGTAAAGATAATATTTTTCATTCATACGTGCCCTCAATAAACATTTATTGAGTAAAACTACTATGAATCCGGCACCGGCATCAAATGGAAATAACCTTTTTGGGCCACATAGGATTTTATTTTGGTGATTCCATTAGATTTTGAGGGTTTCTGTAATAACTTACTTTTTTGAACTGACTGAACTGGTGAAAGCAAATCCATACCATTATCACATGAAAGAAAGACTTTTCAAAAGCACATTTTTAGTTCTGCTTCCTAAGCAATAAATTTATTTAGTCAAAATATGCAATGGATCTAATCTAGAAATGGAATGCAAAGATAAAGGAAGACTTTAGAGTAGAATGCATAACATTTCGTGGCGCATTAAAAAGAGCAGAAAATGCAGTGGTAGAAGCCAGGGACAGGTGGGGCCCAGTGGAGTTCTGGCTTGTGGTAGACTTTGTACTCTGAGGTCTGCGTTCTTGCACCAGTGTGTGGGAGAGGGTGCCCAGGTGCAGGTTCAGATCAGAGAAAATGATCACTTCTCAAAGTGAAATGTAGACTGTGAAATGAAACACACTGGCGATAAAGGACACAAACTTCTCCCTTCCTTTGTGCGGCCTAGAATTGTTTTATGGTCAAGGGAATTACCTCCCTACTGCTGGTGTTTGGAACTGAGCTTGGTTTTCAGAAACTTTCCATGCAAATACATCAGGATGCAGTCAGGTTGCAGGGAACGGGGCGGAGCATTGGGGACATTGTGCACAGCGGTAACATGAATGGAATGGATTTTGATTATTCAGCTAGGAATGTATTGATTAGTAACACTCAACAATTTCCTTCTGAAGGCATTGGATTAATTTTTCCAGCTGCATATATAGTTTATACATTTTGGGGGCTTGAGGAAAGGAATGCAACATTTTCATGTGCATTTAAAAATCAGCATTTTTTCTTCTTGCAGAATACATTTCTTAGGGACAGAGACAGAAAGACAGATAACCCTATAACTGCAGGATAAAGGAAACCTAAACCTCTATTACAGCTTGTGAAATGCTCAGTTAGTTTCTCTAGGGAAAGCAAAGACGAGGAAAGCAGCCGCCTGGGAAGGAAAACAAGAAAAGAATACATTGACTTAAGGAGCAGAGGAGGAGGGATGCAGTGACAGGCGAGCTATCATCCCCATGCCTACTGTACTCTATACGGGGCTCAGGCTCTCTCCTGACAAAATGTTATTTCCTCCAAAATGCTGCCCCGGAAACCCAGCATATGTTTTGTTTTTTCATGCCCTTCATTTTCAATATATCTGCATTTGCTGCAATTTATAGTTGAAAAGGGACATTTATTTTTTAAAAACCGGGTATAGAATTGTCACTCAAAGGGGGAGGTTTACAATAGGATTTTTCATCTCAATGCCCTGCCTGATATTGTTTTGCAGAATTAAAAAAACAACAACACAAAAATGCCAGGAGGTGTTAGTTTCCATAGGAAAAAGGTCTTAGAACTTAGAAGGGTTCACTGAACAAATATTGCAAAACAAATGGTTGGAGATAATTGGATGTCTTAGGGGTTTGCCAGCGGGTCCGAAGCAGAGAGTGCACTGGTGCGGACTAGTGAACAAGTAATTGGGGGCAGGAGGCAGTGTCCTCTGCAATGTCATTTACTTATGTAACAGCTGTTGAAAGTAAATAAGTATGTCCAATTTGCTGCCATGTGGAAATGTATATGAGAAATGTTATATAAAAACCACGAATCAATGTGAGGACGGTGGGATCACTGATTCTTCAAAAACTGCCCTATAGCCTGGCCGGTATGGCTCAGTGGTTGAGCGTCCACCCATGAACCAGGAGGCTACCAATTGGATTCCAGGTCAAGGCACATGCCCCAGTTTCGGGCTCCATCCCCAGGAGGGTGCTTGCAGGAGGCAGATCTATAATTCTTCCTCATCATTGAAGTTTCTGACTCTCTCCCTCTCCCTTTCTCTCTCTGAAATCAGTAAAAACATATTTAAAAAAACTCCAACCAACCAAAAAACAACCCTTCCCTATATAAAACACTAGCTATTAGCTACATGTAGCTGTTTAAATACGTGAAAAATAAATGAAGTTCCTTGTTCACACCAGTGACTGAGGTACTCATTGCCCACCTGTGGCTGGTGGCTACCATATTGGACAACACAAATGATAAAATATCTCCATCCTCACAGAGGGGTTCTATTGGACAACGCTGATTTATATGTTGCTTTAATCTATTGTTAGATCAATTTTTTAATAAAACGTTGATTTGAAAAAGAGACAACACTGGCATTGTGAATAGTAATAATGATGGCAACCATTTACTGAGTGTTCCTCTGTGCTTGGCGCTGTCCAAAGCGCTTTTATGTGCATAATCTTACTTTGATGTGGATCCTGTTATTACTTCTATTTGACATATGAGAAAATTCTAAGCCTCAGTTTCCTTATATGTAAAATTGGGATAATAATGGAATCTCTCTCATAAGGTTATTGTAAGGATTAAATGAGATTACATATATAAAGTGCTTAATTTGGGCCTAGGCACTAAATAAACATACAATAAATGTAGCTATTTTCTTAGCGTTTTCTTAGAGTAAAGGTGTGATTCATTCATAAGATTCTGCATTCTAAGAATAGATTAAAAGTAAAAACATGCAGCTGAAGAGTATTTATTGACCTGTTATTCTGGGCCTGTAGAGGGCTCCAAGTTGTTTTGATGCCTAGCCTTCATTTCTCCTTCAAATATGGACAAACTTTTATGTTATGAAAATATGGACCCATATCAAGTACTTAATAAAAAGTAGTGTTGATTTAAGCATTTTAACTCTCTGATACCCATTAAAAATTACCAATAAATAACCCAAAATCATTGGTTTTGAATTTTGGATTCTAAAAGTCTAACTATGGATATGAAGTGAGAAAACCTTAAATAAAAATTAAACCTTATTTAAAAATTGCTAAATAATAAGATCATATGCTATCATTTTGGCTACATGTAGCATCCTATTTTGAACATGTTAACCACAAAGTCTTCTAATATACTTCCTATCATAACAATTATTATCTGCAAATTCAGGATTGATTCATTTTTATAAAAATACCCATTCAAGCCCTAACCGGTTTGGCTCAGTGGATAGTGTCGGACTGCGGACTCAAGGGTCCCAGGTTCGATTCCGGTCAAGGGCATGTACCTTGGTTGTGGACACATCCCCAGTAGGGGATGTGCAGGAGGCAGCTGATTGATGTTTCTCTCTCATTGATGTTTCTAACTCTCTCTCCCTCTCCCTTCCTCTCTGTAAAAAATCAATAAAATATATTAAAAAAAAAATACCCATTCACTCAGATTCAGAAACAAGGAGCTAAATTTAAACAAATAAAAATACAACTTAGCCTAATTTTTCTATTGTTAATTGTCTTTTAAAAAATATGTTTTTATTGATTTTTTTTTAGAGAGACGGGGAGAGAGAGAAGCATAGATGTGAGAGAGAAATATTAATTGGCTGCCTCTAGCATGCACCCCAGCTGGGGAACCTGCAACCTGGCTATGTGCCCTAACTGGGAACCTAACCGGTGACCCCTTTGTGCATGGGACAACATTTAACCAACTGAGCCACACTGGCCAGGGCTGTTAATTGTCTTTTAATAATAAAACTTAACCCTTTGCACTCGCTTGCTTTTTTCTCGATTCCTTTATTCTACTCGGGATTTAAGTTTTTAAATACCCCAGATTTTACAAAGCGCGGCAGTAGAATAAAAAACTGGAGTTTCTTTTCATACAAACTTATTTATTTGGATTTTTTTATATTTCAAATTATTGATACATTCAAAGAGTATAAAAAGAGCTTCTACCAGTGCTAACCGTGTCGAGTCACACTAGACATCCGAGTGCAAAAGGTTAAAGATACTGCATATTTAGCATCAACCAATATACTTCTCTTATTGCTATTTTGTTTTTCTGTAAAGATGTGCTTAGAAGAATTACATATTATGGCCTGGGAGTAAATAGTGAAAATTCATTTGTTCTGGACCTTTTAATCTTTACAAATATACATTTTGGGTTAGTATAGTTGTTCTATTGATGTTCTTTTTCCTATTTTATTTCTGCTCAAGAGAAGGCCAGCTGTGTTTGGCTGATGAGTCAGCACATCCTGGGCTGTGTATTTTAGCTTTCTCCTCTTGATGTAGCTTGAGCATCAAATGTGCACGGGAATAGGAATGGCAGTTCTAATGAGGGCATGCGCTCTGGTAATGTACAATGTCTGTGTGTTTAACTTGTGTGGACTGAATAAAAGAAATTGAATGGGAAGACAAAATTATGTTTGGCATTACCTGGATTTGCTCAAAGGGTACTTCAAAGCTGAATGACTCATTGTAGTAGGGGTTGAGTGTATTCTTTTTAATTGTTGTCTTCTTCTTCTTCAGCCTCTTGCCATTCTGCATCAGATGAATCTTCACATAAGGATCTGAAAAACAGAAACAAAATGTTTAGGAGATCCGACATACATATTTTAGATTATAATTTAGCTTAGAAAAGGCCAAGTATTCCCAACAGGAAAATAATTGCATAGCATATAGTTAGTGTATTTTAAAATTTAATTTTTTATTGAAGGATTTTAATCAACCTGTGGACAATGTTATTTTGCCATTGTATTGTCAATATTTATAGTTGGATTTAGGATATAAGAGCAGTGGTGTGATGGTAAACCAGCTCTCTGGATAAAAAAAAAAATGACTTGACATGTAGCATTTGCCAATGTCTATGATATAAATACTGTCAGCATAGCCGATTTCAAGCTATGAACAGTTTAACATCTAAAGTTCTGAACATTTAACAATTGGCTCTTGTGAGCTGGCACTGTATGGGAATAGCTATTGATAGAGGACAAAAGAGCCGTTTCATTCATTTATTTACTTATTTACTGAACCAATGTTATTTAGGCCTTAGGGATAGAGTAGTGAACAAAACAGACCATCCCTGTTTTCATGATGGAACTTCAGACTTGTGCGGGAAATAGACAATAGGCTTGTAAAGAAAAGAAAAGAAAAGAAATGCACATGAAATTACAAGTTGAGAAGAATGCTCTAGAGGAAAAATGTAGGATAGAGACATGATAGGGACTACCAGGTTTAGTATGGTGAGTCTAAGGTAAGAATGACATTTTTAGTCCATTCAGGTAAGGCCTCTCTGGGGAGGTAACTGAGATATGAAGGTTGGAGGTGAGAAGAGGCTGAGAAAGAGAAAGAGAGAGGAGAGAGGAAAGAGAAGAGAGGAGAGAGAGAGAGCCAGTGGCTGTGCCTGAACATCCCAAGGTAGAGAAAAGGGTTCAGGGAAAAGAGAATAAGCCAGCACACACACAGGTAATGAGAAAAGGAGCGGAAGATCCCCTTGGCAGCTTCCCCGCGGCCTCATTAGGTAAAGGTAAAGTAAAAAGTAGGTCACTGAAGGGGTAAGATGATTCCCATTTACAGATCTCAGTACTAATGGGTAACTGACATACCTTCAAGTCACCAAGAACCAATGCTCACATTTGATAGGAAAATCTGTTTTCTTAAACATTTTTCTACTTCACATGTAATGCATGTTCGTTATAGAAAAAAAAAATCAGAAAGCAATGTTAAAAAAAAGTGAAACTTAAATCACCCATGATTTTATTCTCCTAGAGTAACCACTGCTAAGCCTTCCAACATTTCTTCCCTCTCTTTCAAAACATGTATAGCTGGGAGGAACTTGACAGATGATCTAGTCTGCCCACATATTTTTAGAAGATAAAACTGCGGATCAAAAAAATGTTCTTATCTCCCTCTTCCTATCCCCAGTAGAACATAACTCCCGAGGGACAGAAACTTGGTCTTCCATGTTCACTAATTGAAATTACTAAACAGTACCTTGCACTATTAAGTTTTTGTTGAATGAGTACGTGGAACTTCTTTAGGGCTTCATAATCTGGGTCTCCTTGCCCTCAGTCCAGTCTTCTTCCCATTGCCCCAAGGCCCACATTACTTGGGTTTTTCTGTTTTTGTTTGTTGGTTTGTTTTTAATGCTACATCCAGTCAAGGGAGATTTTAATCAAAATGAAAAATACCTCGAAAAACCAGATATAGAGATGAGAAGCCAGCTCTGTCAACTAACTAGTTGGTCAGTTTTGTGTTTTTTTTTTTTAAAAACACTGTAAATAGTAGCAAAGAAAAGGGAAAACATGGCTTGTTTATGATAGTGTGCCTTGCTGTTCACAGCCAAGGTTGATTTTTGGTTCAGAAACCTTGTTTGCTTATGAAGTTTCCTGGCTCCACCATCCTTACCCCTAGCACATCGACAAAATGGTCAAGCCTCCAGTTGCTCCTTGGCACTGACTAATATCCAAATACTATTAAAATCAACGTTTATGCTTCCTATGTTTGTGCGTTAAAACTTTAACCTAAAGCATAGGTTTTTCTCAAGAGAAACACAATGACTACTTATTTATTCATTTAAGACAGCAAATGACAAGAAAGCTCCTTGTGCATCTGCCATTTGAGTAAGCAAATTAAAACCCCGAAAAGATATTAGTCATTTCAGATTTCAATGTGGGCTCTGATGTTATGTGATTAATACCTTGGGGAGAACAAGGTAATTTAGGAAAGGTGATTAGCGCTGTCCTTATTGAGGAGAACAGAAAGACAGGGGGAGGAGCTAGTCATCTGAAGATGTGGCAGAAACTTGTATCATCCGGAAAGAGCAGAACATGTGAGGGCCCTAAGGTACATGTGAGGGCCCTAAGGTACATGTGAGGGCCCTAAGGTACATGTGCTTCCGTGTGTTTAGGAGAGAGGTAGGTTGTGAGATCTAAGAGGTAATGCTGCTAACCTGTGACTTTCATTAGCAAATCTGCCAGTTCTGACAATGATTTAGGGCTATTCTGTAATTTCATATACTTAACAGAGAGGATAGAGGGCTGGAAGAGGAGCAGGTTTGGACCTGTTCTAAAGAGGCGGTGTTAGTCTTTGCCTTTGCAGATTCATTCTGACACAGGCACCAAAGCAACTTACTTTGCAGGCAGAATTCGCATTCCGTCATGCTCAAGGGTGGCAGTCACTCAGAGGTCCTATTCTTTCTCACCCAGCTTTATTGAGATAACACTGACATAACACTGTGTAAGTTTAAGATGCACAATGTGACGATTTGGAAACGTATGTATTGTGAATGATTACCACAATAAGGTTAGTTAGTACATCCATCACCTCACGTAATCACAGTTTTGTGTGTGTGGTGAGAACTTTTAAGTTCTACTCTCTTAGTAGCTTTCAAATATAAAATATACCATTACCAATTGTAGTCGCCATGTTGTACATTAGATCCCCAGACCTTAGTCATCTTATAACTGGAAGTTTACACCCCTTGACCAACATCTCCCGCACTCCCCCAGCTCTTGGCAACCACCGTTCTACTCTCATTCTATGAGCTTGGCATATATATATATATATATATATATATATATATATATATATATATTCCACATACAAGTGAGATAATGCAGTATTTGTCTTTCTCTGTCTGACTTATTTCACTTAACATAAAGCCCTCAATGTCCACCCATGCTGTTGCAAATGGCAGGATTTCTTTATTTTTTGTGTGTGGATAAATGTGTTTGGTTGAGCGCATTTTCTTTCTTTTTTATCTTATTTATTGATTTTTAGAGAGAGAGGAAAGGGGAGAGAGGGGGAAGGGAACATTGATTTGTTGTTCCACTTATTTATGCATTCATTGGTTGATTCTTGTATGTGCCCTGACTGGAGATTGAACCCGCAACCTTGCCATTTCCTATCTCCCTCAAGGAAACAGGAAATCGGAGCCTTATGGGCCCTTTTAAAGGAACAGGGGAGTAGGTAGGCAGGCCCAGAGGCCAGTGAGTACTTTGCCATGTGGGAAGGTGTTGCTGGAACAACCAGGCCCACACCTGACACGCTCCCACCACAGGCTGTTCCTCACAGAGAATGTGAAGTACTGTGTCCTTTAGCCTGAAATGTCATTTCTTTCTTTTTCCATCTTAAGTCTGGGTTTAAAAATCGCCTCTTCCCTGAAGATTTTACTGATGATTTTCTCAGAAACCTTCTCTTTGAAAGACCAACCTTTCGCTGCCCTGCAGCATTTTCTTTTGCATTTGCACCCAGTCCCTATCTTTATTTCCTGGTTTTGGAGGACTTCTGTAATGATCTAATAACAGATAAACAATATTCCTATGGGAAATGTTTTTAATTCAGAATTACTGGCTTTGAGATGAGTTTTGGGAAGACTATCCATCCACTTGTAACACGGGGACCTCTTGTATGACTATTCCACACACTAATACCCCAGCACGTCATCGCCGCCTTCTTCCTTTAGGCAGTTCTGATGTCAAATTATGCCAACTTCATAGAAATATAATTGCAAAACAGCTGGCTGTCAGCAATGATCCTTTTGTCTGAGATACAAAGGGACCACTAAAGACTTTTTCTATTGACAACGAGAACTAGAAAGCAGCAGTTCAAAGCCGAGTAATGCAAGATGCCTGCAGTTTTCATTTCGACAATTTTGCATAATTATACCGTCTTCTTTCTTAACTACCACAATGACCCCGGCCTTTCCCTTTCAACCAAAGACCTCCCTTAATACAAAACAGCCTCATTTCAGCTGATTTGTTCAATCCCTCGGAGCCAGGAGCCAGCTTCTGAGTGACTTCAGGTATTACTCCTTTCATCCTTTTCCCTTTGTATGATGTTCCCTAAATTTCAACTTACAGTCTTAGATGAGGAAAGTAATACTTGTATCAACTCGGGTTCTGAATTCCTAGCGACTGAAAAATCCATTTCAAAATGTTATAAATTGGAAAGGTAACTTATTGGCTTATGTAATGGAAAAACCCAGAAGTAGGGCTGTGTGGAAAAGATTATTAATTGTCTCCTAAAAATTGATTTTCTCCCTTCTTTTTTAGCAATAAAGCTCCTGGAGTTTTATTGCTCGTTTTACCTGGGCACCAGCTAGAAATATTTATCCCAGACTCTCTTATGACTCACTATGGCCAACTGACTAATTTCTGGCTATTGGAAGTGAATGGAAGTGATGTGTGTAAACTCCACAGCGCATCCTTAAAATACTGGCTATTTTGCACTCCACTCCCAAGACATTTGGCAATGTCTGGAAACACTTTTGATTGTCATAACTTGGAGGGGAGTGACATGGGCATTCAGTGGGTAGAAACCAGGGATTCTGCCAAACATCCTGCAATGTATAGGACATCCTCAATAAAGAATTATCAGGCTCAAAATGTCAACAGAACTGAAATTGATAAACTCTGTCTTAAAATAAGCTTTATGCCTTCCTTCCTTCCTTCCTTCCTTCCTTCCTTCCTTCCTTCCTTCCTTCCTTCCTTCCTTCCTTTGTTGCAACTGAAACATGAATGTGATGGGATCATGGACCCAAGCCTTTACCTTGCAACATGACTACAATACTTTAAGATGGCAATTTTCAACCGGTGTCTCGCAAACATTTTTAAAACATGCAATACCTGCCTATTTAGTCAGGGGCACTGACCGCTTTCCCCTTAGCCTGTCAAATAAAAAAAAAATGACAACAGCCAACACAGCAATAGCCGTCTGGTATGAATGAGTCAAAATTATACCTTTTTTTTCTTTGACATATCGGCAAAAAATATAATATACTTTTTTGGTGTGCCACAGAATTTTAGTAATTAGTTTATGTGTGCCAGGAGATAAAAAAGGCTGAAAATCACTGCTCTAGGGGGACAGAACAACAAGATAGGAAGATCCTGGGGCCCTAGAAGACCTCACAGTTCCTAAATGCCGACCGATTTTGCTCACCTGCCCACCTATTTACAGACTGAGGGTGATAAAGCATTTCCCACAGGCACTGTCTTTTTGAGCCACTGCATGTTGGTGTTTCTTTGTTACATCAGTTCAGGCTGTTCTCTGTCTGGTACAGATTCAACAGTATCAGAGAGGTCCCAGGTTTGCCTGTGTCTCTGCTCTGTTTTCTATGGAGTCCTCCTTCAATGCTACTAGTACATGGAGGCCGCCCAGGACACCCTAAGCTTCCCTCTTAAGGATGGAAGTGACTGTACCAGCTGCAAGTCTCAGATCACCACACTATCCCATACAAAGGAGAATCCCCAGGAAAAGCCCCTGGTTAGACTGATTGGACTAATGTAGACAAAACATCTTCTCTATATTAATCCCTGAGATGAAGAGAATGTGATAAGCTAGGTTGACTTAGTCCTGGGTCATGTATCCATCCACAAACCAATCAGGAGGGACAGGGGTCCTATCTTTGGAGCTGGGGGTAGGCTCAACTCTCTTCTAAGCACATGGCTCAGAATGGAATATGGTGGTTCCCTTAAATAGGAATTAGAGACTGGGCAACAGAAGTTGGGAGGCAACCACCCAATGTTTATAGAGTTTCTCAACCTCGGGTCTCCAGGATCCCATTCCTGTCTAAACCTGGCAGTGCACATACACCTTTTTTGTGGAGACACATTCCTTCTCACTTGAGATCAAATTTCTGGTAGCGAGCCACCAGCACTTGTGTAGAGTGGTCCAGCAGTACAGAGACAGCAGTTACAACATGGCAGGTCGAGGACTCAGTTTCTTTGCCCACTGCAGCATTTTCCTGAGTAAGTCTATTCCATCAGTAAACCAAGCACTTAACAGTATGCAAATAATTGAACAGTAATAGGGTTCTCAGAGCAAACAATTCCCATTCCCATCACTGGCAGTTACAACATATTTACTTTGGGGGTTGCTGTTTTTAATAAGTAATTTACAAGTACTTAGAGAAGGCTACATTGCAGAGCATATGTGTCTTTATGGTTTAAAATGCTCCCTGTAATGTTAAGGATGCAGCATTAAAAATATATTCTGGGGAAATTGTCTATGTGAGCACATAATTTAAAAATGAATTTACATTAGTTCAGTGCAGTGTTTGCTAAGAGAAAACAACATTCCATAAGCGACTGCCACAGAGAAAATTTTAATGAGAAAGATCATAAAAGAGCAAAGGCTGATTTAGTTCATTAATGGTGGCAGAGTGCTTGGAGGAGACAAACACATAAATACAAAATGCTGTTATTATGAATTAAATGGAAAGCATTTCGGGGCATGGTGGAGGAAGCCACTGGATTCCAGCAATCATTTCTAACGTTGCCCAATGGGCTGTCCATGACGACCAGCCTCTTGACTACCAATGTAGGAATGCGCGTCCCGAAACTTGGGACCAGGGCTACGGCAAAGAAAGATCGCACAGGTGTGGCCCGTCCCCCAGCAGGTGAAAGAGCAGTGCGAGGGGTGAGCTTCGCACGCAGCGGAGGAAGGAGTACATTCTGTTTGCAAAATCCAAGTCTTTTCTGTTCAGTTTCTGTACTTGGAAAATCTTTCGGGAAGGGCCAACACGTAAGGGCAGAAGTGGTAGTGATTACGTTGGATTCCTTCCTGATGACTACGAAGGGTTTGGTGGAATGACCAAGCATAAACTGTACGAGCTGGTGAAGGGGAACTAAAACAGTCGAAGGATTCAGTAAAGCAAACAAAATGGCGAGGGGCACATTTTGACTCCCCCCCCCCCCCCCCCCGGGATTTGGGATTGGCCTTTAATTCATGCCAGATGAAGGGTCACTAGTAAAATATTTATTTTTTTTACAATAATATGAGACATTTCTACTTGATAAAATAACATTGGTAACAATGTTACTTGGTAACATTGCTAAGATTTTTTAAAAAAATTTTATTTTACTGTTTAAAGTATTACAAATAGTAGTACATATGTCTCCTTTTACATGGCTAGGATTTTTAAGCACATGTAATGTAACAGATGGATGCCACTCCTTATCCACACAGAGATAGTTTCCAGGCAATCCAAGTTGAGCACAAAATGAAAACAATGTGAGAATAGAGATCCCCTTCTACATAATAGGTTGAGTTATTTAGTGCTTCCTAGTGGGGTCGCCTCAGGCTCGCCCAGCTCTCAGGTTGGGTTAGCCAGAATCCATTTACTCTCATGAACTCCCTATTCCTTGCAGGTACTTGCTTTAAAATGTCCACATATCTTCTAAACAGTCTGCCACAGAAGCATTAGAGAGCTTATGGAGTGAAACTGTCTTAGGATAATTGAAGGGGAGATTGGAAATGTTTCCAGTTGGACTGGAGGAATCTCTCTCCATGTCCCAATTTTGAATTGTTCCTAGAACTTGTCAAGGGTCCGGATACATCTCCTAACAAGTGAGGGAATGGCCCCTCAGTTTCCTTAGCTAGAAATGTCTCAGTGCTTCCTCTGCTCAAAAAGAAAAGGCTTTAATGTTTTCAGGAGGATTTCCTTCTCTTTGCTGTTTCTCTTCCTGCCTTTAAGTGACATTGGTGAGTCCGTGGACCCAGAAGAGGGCGAATAATGCAGCTTTCATTTCCCCTTTGGAAAAGAGATAGTGATTTTAAGAAGAATAATATCGTGGGTAACCCAGACTTTCCACCTTTGGCTTGAGATTTTACAGTATGAATAATGTATGTCCTGTCTAAAAAAAGACTTTGCATGCCCTGGTTGGCTTGTTATTACGTTTCTTTATTTGAATGTTGATTTCCCTTCTCCTTCCAGGGAGATATTTCATTTTACTAGTAATTCATTGATGGCCAAATATGGTTCTCTTTCATAACGCTGTGAAGCTCTGTTTGAAATCGGCTGGTGCTCTGTCAATTCCAAAGAACTCCATGTATACAATAACACTATTGTGAGTTTTTACTGAGATCTGAAATACTGATATGCAATCATTAGCTTTCATGTCTTTTTCTCCCTCCACTTCCACATGTAAATGCATAATTTTATAAAAGAAATACAATGATATTTGAATAGTGTTTAGATTTATGCAGAGAGGGAAAGAGATCACTAGATGGATTGTCTTTTTTTTGAACTTGTTTTTTCCTTTCGGTCTTTCCAGTCTTCCTGTGCATAATGAAATTTCATGGTTACCTTAATGTGATTTTTATAAATAGGTGACCATCTTAACCCATCTTAAGATTAGTCAAGAAGATTAGTAGCTTTGTAGGGGAGATCAACTTCTGGCTTGGTAATTTGGTTTTCTTACAACATTGTAAGGAGAAAATAAAAATAAACTATGGCTTCAATATTATACTGCATATTGCAAAATGACTTGGGGTGATATTCTGTGGTGATTTCATGACTTTATGAAGCAAATTTGTGATTAAAGTCAATCATTGCATATCAGTATTGCAGATCTCAGTAAAAACTCACAATAGTGTTATTGTATACACTGTTTTCATTGGAATTGACATCACCCAAGATACTTCCTTCCTAAATTTGGTAGAAGTGAGAGTTGGGGTGTTAGAGTTAGTCAAATTCTTTATATAGAAAATTTCATGAAATGGTTTAATTCTTTGCAAGATTCCATAGCCACATACTAAGTGGTCACAGAGGGGGCCCAGAGGTACAAATTAGAGCTGGTCTTATTTTCCCCACATTTTCCTCAGGCATTCTACAGGTGTGATATCTTTCACCTGATGACTTTTAGTCTAAGATAACTTAAATGGTTAATACATTCTTCTTGATATTATTCCTTAGCTCTGTAGTACAGAATCCATCCATCCATCCATCCATCCATCCATCCATCCATCCATCCATCCATCCACTTAATCACTCATTTACTGAGTGCTTATTATGTGCCAGGTATTTATCTTTCAGACAGTGTCCTGTTCAGTCCTGTTTCCCCATGCTTGTCACAGAGCCTGGCACATGGTAGGCATCCAGTAAATATTTGCTAAATGATGGAATAAATCACTGGTGTACAAATATCTAATGAGCAACTCTTAGGGAAGAGAATGAGGAGATACAGAAAATTATGGAAACCAGTTTGTTTTCAGAGAGCTTGCAGTTCATTTGGGAAGAGCAGACATAAATGGCCAAAAAGTTATGTTGAAAACAGCCCACATATTTTTGTAGTAGGAAAGATAGCATAAGGCAGGGTATGTTTTCTTGCTAAATAATTTGTATGGCAATGACCGTGAGAGAAATTCCAAGCAGACAGACACTCTTCACTCAGTTGGAAATACTTAGTTTGAATTCAAGGCTGTACATTTAGGGAGTCCAAACAAGTGTCATGAAGAGAGAACTAACATTCTGTTAATGAAAAAAAATCATTAGCTCTCATATCCTTTTCTCACTCCACTTTCACATATGAATATATAATTTTATAAAATAAATACAATGATATTTGAATAGTCTTTAGACTTATATAGAGAGGGAAAGAGGTCACTAGATGGATTGTCTTTTATTGAACTTGCTTTTTCCTTTGGCCTTTCCAGTCTTCCTGTGCATAATGGTATTTCATGGTTACCTTAATGTGATTTTCATAAATAGGTGACTATCTTAATTAACCATCTTAAATGAAATGGAATTTTGTATGATGTGCAGATTTTTATAGCCCTTTTGTAACATTTTCAGGACCCAGGTTAAGACTACAAAAGCAAGTCCATATACCACATCTCTAAATTTTATCTTCTAGTCTCATATCTCAACAAACAGACAAACATTCATAATGACCAGGAAATCCACTTTTAAACTAAGGATTCTCAGACTCCCGAGGTTCCAGAATGGAAACTGGCAATGTGGGAGAGTTTTCTCCCAACCTGGCCCTGTCCCCTTTCCTTCTCACTGTCCGCTCCAATGTGCATGGTAAGAAGTTACACATACGCATATGGGGACGCCCCAGCTTGCATACCCGAGCTTCATTCACCAGTCCTCAAAAGCTGCTCCTTAGCCAACTCTCAACCATGGGGTATGCACCTGCCCTCAGGTGGTTATATTTAGGGGAAAAGAACTTCAAAAACCTTGTGAATCAACCTTTGATCATTTGGGCAAGGAAGCATGGCTCTCAGGTGCCCAGAGCCTGCTCTAGAATGGAGTTGGGGTGCAGCGTCCAAAAGAGTATGTGCTGTTGGTCTTGTGGACCATCCACCCCCTGGAAGTGTAGCTAGAGGAGGACCAGATGGGGGGGCCTCTAAACTCGGTTCTGGGCTGGGTCCCTTCTTGCCCACATTGAAGGGATGCACTGCATATGCTTTACAATTTTTAAAAAGCTCTTAGCAAGCACTGTACCATTCACTCTCTAGAGTTTCTCTTATTTATTCCTCATGACCACCTGAGAGGTAGACAATATTACCTGCTTTTTACAGATGAGGAACCTGAAATTAACTAACTAGTCCATAGTCATACAGTTGATGTTTGTTATGATAGAGGTCCTGAGACTCGGAACATTTATCCTAATTCAGCATTCATACACATTATCAATTTCAGCCTATATATATTATACAGGAAGGAATGATTAAATCATGATATATTTCTTTATATTATTGTCAATGCAGTAACTATACTGTAACTTAAGTGCTCACATTTCTTAACTAGACTACTAGACCCTGGATGATCTGGCTCCCCTGGATGATCTGGCTCGTCCCCACCTCTCCAGCTTCACCTCTCAGAACACTCCCCCTCGCTGCCTCTGCTCCAGCCACACTGTCCTTCAGCACCTTGAATACACTGTTTCCTCCCTTTCGGGGTCTCATGCCTGGAATGCCTCCTCTTCATGTCCCTACTTCACACCTCTTTAATTAAGCTCAGCCCTAGTACCACTTCTTCATGGATTCTCTGACTCTCCATTTCAAGGCAGCTTCTCCTTTCACAATCCTCATAAAGGATGGCTGTACTCCCCTGAAAGGATGGTAGATGGGACTCAGTAAAAATGGCAGATTCACCCAACAGCCCTCCCCTGAGCTTCTCATCAGAAACACTCAACGGTGCTGCTCCAGAGTGACTAGAGCTCAGAAATGACCAGCTGGAACACGTGTAGTGAGTTAATGCAATGATTTGCATTGGATCACTAGCAGTTAAAGACATAAGTTTTCTGGGAGTAGAGGGTATAAAACTATGGCGTCCTTTTGGAGAAAAGCTATCCCACACCATTCTTCAGGAGCTTGTGCCTATTTGTAAAGCAAGTTGATCTAGCAAAAGGTTCTGAAATATGTTTTTCCCCCTTGAATAACCGCCTGCGGTATGGAAGAGGTTAGAACATTCTGTTCTCATTCTTCCCAGTTTAGCTTCAGGGTGGGAAGGGTTGCTACTGCTAAATGCTAAGCACTGTCATCTCTAGGAGAGAAGATTAGATACGGAGGAAATATTCTAAAGTGAGCTCATGATTTTCCTTGAAAATCCATCCAAGAGAATGCAAAGTGCATTAATTTAGTGGACTTATTGGGCAGTCAGAGGTCTGATTTTGTATCTTGGTAGAAATATTCTGGGTGATTATGATTCTAAGTCTAGTTTCAATGGGTTAATTCTTACCAAGTAGTGCTAGATCTGAAGATACAAAAACCTCACAGCTTGTTACTTAATCTGGAGGCCATTTTAAAGAGACAGTTAGATATCTTTATTAAACAAATGAATAAGAGGGCAGACATTATGTTCTAAGAGAAGCTACCATTTATGGGCTCTGAATTAAATAGAAAACTCTGTGTGTTTTTAATGCCTCTTTTAGGAAATGGTCTAAATGAATCAAAGGCCATACCCCAGTAAGCAGTATTCATGCTTTTTAGGTAAAACCTTTCCTATACAACTCGATTAGATGGAGAGACATCAACATTTTATCTATTTGTTTTTTTAAATTTTTATTGTTGAAAGTATTAAATATGTCTCTCCTTTTCCCCTATTGACATCTTCTAGTCTGCTCCTGCCCCGCCTCCCCCCAGGCCTTCACCACTCTATTGTCTGTATCCATAGGTTATGCATATATGCATACAAGTTCTTTGGTTGATCTCTACCCACTCACCCTCCCTGCCTTCCCTCTGAGATTTTACAGTCTGTTCCATGCCTCTATGTCTCTGGATCTATTTTGTTCATCAGTTCATTAGATTCCACATAGGAGTGAGATCATGTGATACTTGTCTTTCTCTCTGACTGGCTTATTTCGCTTAGCATAGTACTGTCAGGTCCTTCCATGCTGTCTCAAAGGGTACAAGATCAATTTGTGCTAGATTTTCTGGAGTTAACACTTAGCTAAGAAATTGTTAATTAAAATATCAGTGTATTTCCTTCTCAAAAATATTGAAAGAAAAAATTGTCAAATGAAGGAAAACTTCCTTCCAATAGCATTTTCAACATGGCAGTAAGACCATGGCAGTGAAACTAAAGAAGTTAGTGAGGTAACTAATATGAATTTGGTATTTGCCCTCAGTTCAGAACAATGTGATTTTAGGCATAAAGACAGGTTTATAGTGCAGAAATGGAAAAAAGAGCCTAAATGAGTTAAGTGACCATGATTCAAGATGCTCTGTAGAAAACAGACTCACTGCACATGGTTTTTAAAAAGGGAGATTCCTACATAATCTTGCTGGAAGGTCATTGTGATTGTGAATAGATGAAAACTGAGTTGGAAAACATGGCTAAAGAGGTTTTAAAAATTCTTGGAAGGCATATTATGTATTGAGTCAGGCTTATTGAGCATTCATCATATGTCAGCACTTTGTTAGGTAATATGGTAAACTATATGGGCCCCTTGCTATTACCCTGAAGGAAGTTATAATGAGAAATGAGAGTAGAAAAAGGAATTCACCTGGAAACATTAGAACAAATGTAAAAATGACATGAAATATGGCCTTGGTGAGTGAGAAGGAGGACAGTAGGTCTGTTTTTCCTATTTGGGGTAATGCTTGGCTTATGTTGTTACTGCATCTTTGATTATAATAAAGGTTCAATATTTATCACTGGAATTTGCAGTATCACTGTAGTTAGAGCAGTATCAGAATTTTCTCAAAATAAAAAAAGAGAGAGAGAGAGAGAGAGAGAGGCAGCAGCTGAATAGGCAGTAGATAGCACAATGATTAACGAAAAACATTTAAACTTAAAAACATAAGCCAGATCTGCATATAATCACAAGCTTCACAGAAAAATGGGAGACCAAACAGAGAATAGACTTTGTGGCATAATTCTGAGGAAATAAATTAGCCATCAAAATAATCACAGTATTATTGAGGAATTATTAATGGCCAGTTAATTGGTTTGTTAAAATTGATCCTTACCAACTACCTGTCAACCACACTCCAGCACCCCTAGAAAATCCTCAAAAAACAGAGGCTGAGCCAGAAAAAGAAACTGCTATGTTAATACTGCCGAGAAATCAATGCAACCATGGCCGTGCAAATTGTTGAAAGAGGAAAGATGTCCATATGCTTATACCTGCTGTTGTTTGTACTACCTTCTGTACTCTAGGAGTGCGTGAAGACAATTGCCACTTCACAAAAACATTTGCAAGTCCTAATTATGAACAAATCTACACACACACACACACATATACACACACACAACATCTATGGCATTTGTTTGTAAAGGCACCTTCAGGGAAAGAGCATCATTCATTTGTCCAGCTCTCTCTATGGTTATTTGTTTTCTGGCAATGCAGAAATTCCTCTAAATAGGTCATCATACTACTGATAATCATCTCCACGGTAACCAGCTTTCAAGACAACTGGCTGAGGATTGCATTTCTGGATGGGGGAAATTACATTAGAGGCACGCTAGTCACACAAGAAGATGCAATCTAGTGACATTCAAATTCCCTTATGAGTACAGCATTTATCAAATATTCTCTTCATAACCTGAATTAAGTATGATTTATTTGGGAGACATTTGCAGGTAATGCTAAGTCTCATGGTTTGCAATAAAGGACACAAGTGTTCGATGATTTCTTTTACTGTTTCAGTTAAGCAATAGGTCTAGAGGCTTGGGGTTTCTAATGCTAACACAGACCTCATATCTCAAAGCCTAGGGATAGGCATTTATTCTCACTCCTGTTTCTGCCTGCCACTATCTGCATAGGTTTGACATATTCAGGAGAGAGCTTGGATTCTTACAGGATTGTGTAAGAACCATCTTGAGCATTAGGATCATGACATTGAAGAATTCTTCTGACAAATGTGTTCTGTAGATATGAAGAAATGCCTTTTTCAGTGTCCAGGATAAGACTAACTAATTTCTTAGAAGTACTTGAAAGTTCAAGTCCTTGTTTTGTAACCAAGAGAATCTGGCCCATAACTCAACCAAATGACTTCAACTTTAGGCTTTTTTTTTTTAAAATCTGTGTCTTAAAGTACTTGAGTAGTTCTGAGAAAGGAGGTATTTCATGGCGATCTTATGCTTGAGACCATAGTTGGGTTTTAAAAGAACTAGCTAAGAGAACTAGTTGAGGCTTCCAGCTCAAGTTTGATAGTGACAACAGATCATTGAATCTTCCTTTCTCTCTCACACAAGTAAAATGCCAACAAGAAGCACTAGCTCCCACCTCCTCAACAATAAATCAGCCACCAAAGTACAGCTTGATAACATGAACACCCAAAACAAAGCATGAACACCTGCACACACACATGCAAACTGCTGACCGAGGAAAGAAAAGAGGCTGGAGTGGCACAGCGCAGCTCCTCTGAAGCTTTAGTGGTGAATTGATGAATCTTAAAACTTCACTATTGCCCTCAGTTCCAGAGATACTCAAACAGAATGACTACCCTTATTTCCCACCTCTTTTGACTGAGGGATAGTGGGATGGCTGTTGGGCAGAAGTGGGCTGCTTCTTTCTGATACTACATTGTGTCAGTAAAGACACCAACGGTAATGAATACAGATTCAGGAGAAAGGGGGGTTTTGTCTCATTTGTTCACACAGCTATATTTCCAGTGCCTTGATTAGAACAGTGCCTGGAAGGGAATAGGTACTCAATAAAAATTTGTTGAATGGCTAGGAAAAAAAATCCCATAGTGTTCCTCTTCAGGGAAGGTAAGAGTCCTGATTGAAGGAAGGGGTTAAAGTTTATTTCAAAACACCAATAAATCCTAGAGGAGAGAACAGAACCAGGAGTCCTAACTCACACAACTTCCAAAGAACTCCTCCTTTCCTTCTCTACCCAGTCCTTTAATCTACAATAAGGTGGGTGGAACTCATTACCTAGCTGTCAAACTATATTGGAGAAAACAAGCTAGGGTCAATGGGAATGGAGTCAAGGCTACATCATCTACGCTAGATCAAAACAAAAAGTAGTGAATGAGACAGGGGGAGAAAACAGTGACAAATATCTAAACATGTTAAGGCAATGCTCACAAATGAAAACAAAGAAAAGCAGTCAACCCTTAAAAGATAGGAACATAGCATGCAAAAGAATGATAAAACCCCCACTCTTAGAGAAAACATAGTCCAAAGGACAAAACAAAATTCCTCAGAAGTGCTTTGTATTATGAATCAAGTTAATGAAAACATGAACTCAGAAAAATGTGAGCTCAAAGATAAGATGATAGAACAACAGGAAGGTTACAGGATTGAGGACGTTGAGGACAAAAACAATATTATAGAACAAATAAACAAAGGTGACATAGCAAGGAATAAAAAAAACATGGCTGTAAATATAGTGATTGACCTTGAAGAAAGGTTTGTAAATACAAGGGAGCAAAGGAATCTGATCCTAATAGATTGGAGTTCCAAAGCACATAACATAAGGAAAATTTATGCCTCTGAAGAAGAGGATTCAATAAATGGAATAGGAAAGGCATTCACAAATATCACACAAGGAAATTCACTAAAGCAGCATCTACAGATTAAAAGTATGCCATGTTCAACACTACAAACATGTCCTTGATTGAATATTCAAGCTCAAGAATTTAGACATTTCTCAGGCAATGAAGCAGAAAAAAGTCACTGACAAGGAAGCAAAAATTAGGTTGGCTTCAAATATCTCCACAAGAACATCCAATACAGAAGCAATGTGTCTACCTACCAACATGTCAAGACAGTCATCCTATCAGGAGAGAATTTCAATCCATGGGTGACATATAATTGGATATCATGAATTTCTGGTCTCAATGATTATGGATGATGGTATAACCAACCTTAGAATATCTAACCTAGCATTTTCCAAAATGTGTCTTTTGAACTGTATTCCTGTCAGATGATTCATGAAAGAGCAAACTGTGGTTAACCACTTAGAAACACAGACTCTCTCAAAGTCTCCACCTTAGAGATGTATAATATATATCAGCACGGAAATGCCTTTAAGACATTTTACAATAGAGAAACCAGATTAAGCATTCTTTAACTCAACATTTTCTTTGAAATGAAGTTTACTCCCTAGAACACCTACACCATCTTGCTGAAAGAATGTTTGACAGATTCCGGTTTGTAGAAAGTTTGGTCTATGATAAGAGGGAAGAAAAGATTTAATAACTCAACCCAAAAGAAAAGCATATTTATTTATCTACTTTCTTCTCAAGGACAATATAATTTCATCATTCATTTTTAAGTATTAAAATATTAAAATCCAGGTTAGCTAGGACAAAGGACTCCTAGCCTAGTGGTGGTGGTAGGACCATTTTAAAAGTCCTAACAATAAGCTCGCTCCTAGAGCAGCCATTTTAGTCGTTAAGCACAGCCCAGTTCCACATCTGCTTTCTTGAAAGGAATGCATCTTTAAAGGCTGCATTCCCACCACGGAAGTCTGGACGTGGCAGGGCTTCAGCTCAGTCCAGAATGAGAGAAATTCAAGGAGGTGTATTGAAACGGAACACTGTTTTTCTCCTTTAGGGAACCAGAAACAATGTAACTAAGAAGGCAAAGGAATAAATACCTTCTATTCCAGAAGAAAAACAAAGCCACCACTGCTCTACAATACCTTTCCCTACTTCTCAGTAGTTCTCCATTTACATAAGCAGTCTCTGACAGCGTGTAATGCCTTCTAATTAGGTTGCATACCACTCACTGCTCCGGAACAGTGGAAGACTGTGCTGTCTGCTCAGATCCTCTCTTATGCTACTTTGAACTGGAAAAAGGATTTTAATTCAATACTGACTCGTCTCTATTCTCCTCCCTCCCACCCTGTCAGGAGACAGAAACATGCCAGAAATGTGGAGTGAAAAGTGGGAGGGAGCTTTTAGCTTTCAGAGTGTTACATTCGTCTGTCCTTGTAAGAGTCTGCCAGGGAGCTGATTGAGGTAAGGGAGTGGGCTGAGGAGTAATGGACTAAAGAGGACAAAGCATTTCAAGGAGTAAAGAAGGAAGTGGCCCATAAACTGGAATGCAGCTTAAGGAACTGTAAGCACCAGGATATGCTGCCCTCTGCAGGATTTGTAGGAAAATACACTAGTTAAAATTTTAAACATTTATAAAAGTTAATATCAATGTTGACAAGGATGTGAGTGATAGGAATGCTCATATTCTTCTGGTCAGGTGTTCAGTAACATCTAGAAAAGCTAAAGATGTGTATTCACTACAACCCAGAAATCCACTCTTTTTAAAAAATATATATTTTTATTGATTTCAGAGAGGAAGGGAGAGGGGAGAGAGAGATAGAAACACCAATGATGAGAAAGAATCATTGATCGGTGGTGTCCTGCACGCCCCCTACTGGGGATTGAGCCCGCAACCTGGCATGTGCCCTTGACCAGAATCTAACCCGGGACCCTTCAGTCCACAGGCTGATGCTCTATCCACTGAGCCAAACCAGCTAGGGCCAGAAATCCCACTCTTGTGTGAACATCCTAGAGATACGCTCCCACATTTGCATAAGGAGACATGAATAGGAATGCTGCATTGTTTATGACAGCAAAAATTGAAAACAACTCAGATAACCATCAACTGAGAAATGTGAACATCAGTTGGGTTGTATTCCTACTATGGAATGAGTGCTATACAGCAATTAAAAAGAGCAAGCTTCTATTAATCAACATGGGTGCAACTCAAGAATAGAATGTGGACAGACAAGCTGCATAAGAATACATAATATGATACTATTTATATAAAGTTTGAAAACAAAATGCAGAGTATAATACTATGTATATAACTGAAAACGTGCAAAAACAAAACTCTGTGTATGTAATAAAATCATGCACAGGAATGATGGACATAGAACATGAAATTGTCCTGAGAATCATAAGCCCAAATTCAAGATAATGGTTACCTCTGAGGAGAGAATGAGAGAAAAGGGATAGGGAGGCCTATACAGGGTGTATATACACTGAGTGGCCAGATTATTATGATCTCTGAACACATAATCATCTGGCCACTCAGTGTATATCCTATATAATAAAAGGCTAATATGAAAATTGTCCCCTCGACCAGGAGTTCAGCCAGCAGGCAGGCCAGCCAACCGCCCATGTCCCCTCCCCCTGGCCAGGCTGGCCGGACCCCACCCATGCACGAATTCATACACCGGGCCTCTAATATATATGTGTTCAGAGATCATAATAATCTGGCCACTCAATATATATATATACACACACACACACACACACACACACACACACACACACACACACACTAGAGGCCCGGTGCATGAATTCATGCAACAGTGGGGTCCCTCAGCCGGGCCTACAGGATCAGGCCAAAACCGGCTCTCTGACATCCCCCGAGGGGTCCTGGATTGCGAGAGGATGCAGGCCAGGCTGAGGGACCCCAGCAGTGCATGATTGGGGCCAGGGAGGGACACAGGAGGTTGGCTAGACAGGGAGGGACCATGGGAGGGCTCCAGGGCGTGTCCAGCCTGTCTCGCTCAGTCTCGGTCTGCCGGACCCCAGCAGCAAGTTAAACCTACCAGAGTGTCTGCCCCCTGGTGGTCAGTGCATGTCATAGAGAGCAGTTGAGCGACCTTAGCATATCATTAGCATATTATGCTTTGATTGGTTGAATGAATGACCAGATGACCAGACATTCAGCATATTAGGCTTTTATTATATAGGATATATAGGATACACACACACACACACACACATATATATATATATATATATATATATATATATATATATATATATATATATAATATTTTATTTTGTGTGCTGGGTACATGAGTATTTATTATATTAGACTTATTGTAAGACCTGAAATATTTCATTTAGAAAATTTGAGGGTCTCTGATTCAGATTCAACAAAAAATATAAAGTTCCTGCCATGTATGTAGCAAGTGTCCTTTCACATTTGGCAGTATGACAGCCAACTCTTAGGGTGGGGAATGGGTCTGTGCTTATAAATGTAATCAAATTCCATTCTCTTGAAACTTCAGATTTGCTAGTGTGGCCCCACCTGACCTGCCAGTCAATCAGGCTCCCACCTGACCTCCTGCCGGTTGCTGTGAGCTCAACACTATGACTGATGGATTCACGGAGACAGGGTACAGGTGGAAGGAGAATGAGAAAGCAAGGTACATTAAGACTTAAAAGAAAAGGAACCAAGCTGACTTGACATTTTATTTTCCAAAGGAATTCAGCTTTCTTCTTTCTTTCTTTTTTTAAAAAAATATATTTTTTATTGATTCAGAGAGGAAGGGAGAGGCAGAGAGAGAAAGAAACATCAATGATGACAAAGAATCATTGATTGGCTGCCTCCTGCATGCTCCACTATGGGGATTGAGCCCGCAGTCCAGGCATGTGCCCTGACCAGGAATCAAACTGAGACCTTGGGGTTCATAGGTCGATACTCAACCACTGAGCCATGCCAGCCAGGCCAGCTTTCTTCTTTCTATGGTTCACATTCTCTATCAGCTTACCAATTTCTTAACAGAAACTGTGATGGGAGATATGGGTGCAAATAAAGAGATTCTCAGTTATAATTCATGAGTGCATGCTGCATGAGGAAAAGGGTAGAATGTCCTGCATTGGTTTTATTTGGCCTCTAATGGATAAGACTAAGAGGCCAGTTAGTTGGATGTTAAGCTGAGGCTAGACGTTCACTTTTTTTTTTTTTTAAATATTTTATTGATTTTTTTTACAGAGAGGAAGAGAGAGGGATAGAGAGCCAGAAACATCGATCAGCCGCCTCCTGCACACCCCCCACTGGGGATGTGCCCGCAACCAAGGCACATGCCCTTGACCGGAATTGAACCCGGGACCCTTGAGTCCGCAGGCCAATGCTCTATCCACTGAGCCAAACCGGTTTCGGCTAGACGTTCACTTTTTGAGGCAGCTGTAGGGGACTTCAAGCATCTAATAAGGTGATATCCTCTCTCAGTGGTTCTCAACTCTGGCTTCACATGATAATCACCTGGAGAATTTAAAAAACTCCCGAACCCCTGACCTTGCCCCCAGAGATTCTGACGTAGATGGTCTGGGAAGGGGCTCCAGGTGTTCATATTTTATAAACATTCCTTCCTGGTTGATTCTAATAGACCCTGGACCTTGAGAACCACTGTGCTGCAAATGCTGTCTTAGCAGCCCTGATAGACTGTTGATCAACTTTTAGGGCCAGAGGTTACCATGGGAGGGACAGTTCCTGCTGGCCCGTCCTGTCGTGTGGGTGACATGATAAAAGAAACCTTCGAAAGATGCTGTGTGTTTCTGCTAGCTCTCTCTCTCCTCGACAGGTATGGCCAATGTCTCTGAGGTGCCGCTTCCTGCCCAGGCGCTCTGCTGGAGATTATCTATCCACTGGCCTTGGCTTTCCTTCGCTGTTTTTTTTTTTTTTTGGTGGAAGGTCAGGAGTTTGAAAACCGGCAGGGCTGTGCGAGGCAGCAGAAGTTGGGAGTGGGAGTGAGAAAGGCATCCTCAAGGCCACGAAGATACTCAATTTGTTCTGCTGGCTAGCAGGTCTGGGCTCTTCAAACTCTTAACCAGCCCCTAGACTTAACAGGTAGATGAAGAATAGAAACCCAGTGCAGCAGATCCTCGAATAATGTTGTTTCCTTCAACCTTTTTGTTTTGTACTAACGTTGAAGAGAAAAAAAAAAAAATCTCTTCCTGGCCAGGCCAGTGTCTGTGTGGGCCTCCTCCCACATCCCACAGACGCGCACGGGAGGTGAACTGGTGTGTCCACATTGTCCCAGAGGGAGTGAGTGTGGGTGTGGGTGATGAGTGCTTCCCAGGGTGGGTCCCCGCCTGGCGCCCTGAGCTGTCAGAAGAGGCTCTGCCCATCCTTCACCCTGCACTGGAATAAGTGGGTTGGGAAAGAATTCTCTTACTTATTTTTATTAATCTTTCTTAAGTGTACATATTCAACATTTATTTCAAGGTTTAATATTAAAAGTCTTTGGGGCCTTTATTTAGAAGTTTGATGTTATTTTTTGTGACCAGAAAAATATGCTGTAGGAACTTAACTTTTGCTTATATCAATTAGCCTATAGTAAAACTGGTGTCCTTATATGTGGACTTACTATAGTTCTAGACCTCCCTTCTCCCACCCCGCCACGCCACTGGAGATAATGGTAGTAACATAAAAAAAATACATGATATGATATGAAAGTTAAGAATTTAATTTAACCTTCCAATCCAGCATAGATGCTTTTAACAACATCTTATCAGGTGGTCATTCAAGCATTGCTTTAAAAATTTTTGCTAATTACTGTTCAAAATACTTTTATGAAATGCCTATACATTCGGCCTGAGGTCGGCATTGGGACTCCAAGGAAGAAGCCCTTAGATGATGCCCAGGTGGTTAGAGGGGCAGTCATGGCAGTAGTGTGACCTATACGGCAATGAGTGCATAATCTGCATACACGTGTATAAGACCAGGGAAGAGGACGCTTTGCGCACATCAGCTTTGCAGGGAGAAGCTTTTTGCGGGGGGGTGGGGGGTGGCAGAGTGCCGGTAGAGCCTTGTGGTCAGCACGTGTTCTGAGCAGCCTCAGCATTTCCCGGAACCTGTTAGAAATGCAGAACCTCAGGCGTGTCCCAGCCCAGCGCACGCAGACTCGTCACTGGAACAAGAGCTCCAGCAGGTTCATGTGGCCAGGAGGGCCTGAGAAGCACCAGGTTAGCGGTTCTCCAGGTTGGAGGCTGGGGGTGACCATCAGAGCAGAGTGAGGACACCCACAAAAGCTCCCCTGTGTGAGAGGGGGAGGTGTTATTGTGGCCGCAGCTCAGGGAAATGGCAAACAAGGGATGCCTTTGGAGAGGCAGGCCTGAGCCTGGTCATGGAGGGGCTTGTAGAGCAGCCTAAGGAATTTGGATTCATCATGAAGGAGCGAGAAGCTAATTAGAGCCAATTAAGGAGTTTAAACAGGAGAGTGGTGCAGGGAGAAGCAAGGTCAGGGCAGGAGCCCAGGGGGTCTGGCATGATTTACAATTTGGATTAAGTTGCCCTCTCTGGAGAAGTGGTGAGGACCCAAGGCCAGGCTGGCCTGGGAAAGGAGGCAGAGATGTAGACAGGGAGTTAGGAGATCTGAGCAAACGGACTTAGTACTACAAGACAATTCTCATTTCATTGAAAATCCTTTTAGAATACATTATGTGTCATTGTGAAACCAACACATAATCAAACAAAAAAACCCCACATGTTCAAATACTTAATCCAAAATAAAAGTAAAAGGTAAGAAAACACGACTGGGAGGAACACAGGGGGGTATCCGTGGCCAATGACAGGCAGGAGGGACTGGATGAAAACGTTCCTTGTTCCATTCTCTTTGTGCTGCCACAGTTTGTAATAAACAGACACTCTTGATGACTGATAATTGATAAATGATTTACAACTTAGATTAAGTTAAAATATCATATTGCTGTTGTATAATATAGGGAATATGAATAATGAGAAGAATACACAGACATATCTGTGCATATTAGGACTATAGGAGGTTTCAAACGTGGTTTTCTGACCAACAATGTAGCCTTTCTTTTGTATTTCATTGAAGGTGTAATCATTTTCTAGAGCATGTTGTACCTTTTATACCTCTTTTCTTCACCAATAGCACATGTACAATAGAATTTATTCATCCCCAACGTTTTTTAAGAGTAGAAATAAATTTCCAATAGTTTGCTGTTTGAAATATTAACACAACTGATTACATTTTGCTCATTCTCTTAGAAAAAAAAAATCGGTCTATTAACTACATTAAAAAAAAAAAGATATTTGCCCTATCCGGTTTGGCTCAGTAGATAGAGCATCCACCCGAGGACTGAAGGGTCCCGGTTTGGATTCCAGTCAAGGACACATACCTTGGTTGCAGGTTCCTGACCCTGGTCAGGGTATATGCAGGAAGCAACCAATCGATGTGTCTCTCTCACATTGATGTTTCTTTCTGTCTCTCCCTCTCCCTTCCACTCTCTCTAAAAATCAATGGAAAAATATCCTTACGTGAGGATTAACCAAAAAAAGAAGAAAAAAGATATTTGACAAAAACCTGAAATTGAATTAACAATGCTGTCATTTTTCTGTCATCTATATATATAAAACCCTAATATGCAAGTAGACTGAATGGCGGAACAACCGAACAACTGGTCACTATGGCGTGTGCTGACCACCAGGGGGCGTGTGCGGAACATGGCAGGCATTGGCTGCAGCGGGATGGTGGAGCAGGCAGAGCGCCGGTTGCTGTCATTGGGGCAAGCCTCTGGTGGTTACTGAAAATTCTTTGCTCCTACACGATGCAGTCCCGCCAGGCACTTGCACCTACTGCCTGTGTCCGGCGCCCGTCCCGATAGATCGATCGGCTCTGTCAGTGGGTGCGAGCAGTGACTGTTGCCCCCATTGCCCCTCAGGAGCAGGGGGAGGTGCAGAAGCCCTCAGGGGCGATCTGGGCCAGCAGTCACCCCTTGCTCCCACTGACATCACTGGCCTTGCTGGCACCGGCCCCAAACGCTCCACACCGTCAGCGGGTGCAAGTGGCGGCAGTGGAAACGGGGCTGCCGGCAGAGGGGGGGGGTGGCATGGTGGGAGGGACTGGGTGGGGCTGCGGAGGATGGGCCAAGACCAGCCCCTGTGCCCACCACAGCCTCACAGCTCACAGTTCTTTTCAAGGTGCACAAATTCGTACACTGGGCCCCTAGTATTTTTATATCTTTGAAAACATAGTGATTATCTTTTATTTTACCACAAAAGCATGAATATAAACCCAAACTCTATTTAGAAGAGGATTTATATGTCTAAATATATATATAAGGAAGATGAAGTTGCATGTTTCTGAAAAGCATTTGAACAGGAGGTGAAAATAGCTAAGAAGCTGAGCTTTTGGTCTTTGCCGTTCAGTCGGCTACCACCCCTCCTCACAGGGCCTTCAGGCAATATCTATGGTACCTTTTCTTTCCTGAGACCGAAATGGTCATGTGACTGACACATAGCTCCTTATTCAATTTCTGAACTTGTCTCTCTGCCCGTTCCTTTCTGTCTGCCTTCCTGACAAGGGCAGCTCAGACTTGGCCTTCACGACTTCCTCTCTCTTGCTAGTTTGTTTTCCCAATAGAATTTCCCTGGGTTTGGAAAGAAACCCTCTAACAGCTATTGACACTCTAGAAAGCAAACATAAAATGATTCTTTATGTGGATGGGACTATGCCACTGCATAGTTTAAGTGAACTACTAATGCAAACTGCTTGGAGACATTAAAAGCTCAGAGAAAGCACATGGCTGGGATCCCAGATGCAAATAGGTAGGTTGGTTTTGAGCCTTAAGCTTGCAGAACTAGTTCTACATCAGCATAGCTCACAACTTCTACAAGGAAAGCCCAACATATAAACTTGTCTTTGCTATTGACTGTCAATAGAACAAGGTTTGGGAGAGCAATTTGGCAGCATTTTGTGAACACTTAAAGTGCACGTTGCCTCCCACTCAGGGATTCCACTTGGAGGCACTTAATGCTCTAAGTTCTCTTGCCCAAGTAACCAAAGATAAATGTAGAAAGTGATTCTATTGTTCATGAAGGAAAACCCTACATACAACCTGTATATCTACTACTGGGGAAGGATTACAAAATTATGGCCCATTCACACAGTGGAATGGTAGGCAACCATTTGTGTGCTCTTAGGCAGAGATGTCCAAGTGGCGAAGCCAAGGAATTGGTTGGTATGGTTTTAGTGTTTCCTACTTTCTTTGCTATAGACAATTGATAATATATTTTACAGAAAGTGTATTACAACAGAGCTTCAGGACTCTGTTACCAACCAGATTGCTGTCATCAATTGCCTTCTATATAGCCTTAGCATAGTTACATTAGAAAAACTAAAACAATATGATAATATTTATACACAGCACACAATCTATATGTATATATACACTGTTTCAGGTATATATATATATATGTATGTATATATATATATGTATATATATGCACACACACATATACACACACTGTTTTGGACACACACACACACACACACACACACACACACACACACACACACTGTTTCAGGTATACCCTTCCAGAAGTTTTCCATGCATATATATCTTTTATTTTACCACAACAGTGGTTCTCTCTGGATGGAAGGGTTGGGTATGGGGGTAGAGGGAGAGACTTCATACTTTTGTTTTTACAGCTTGCCATAAACACATATTACTTTTATAATTAAAAATATTTTAAGCAAATAATTTTAGATAAACAAGTAAATAAAATGAAAAATAAATAAAGGCCAATGAAACGGGGCAGTTATCTAAGTTCTTTGGGTGCAGGCACCCAGACAAGGCCCTGCACAAAGTACAGGCCCCTGTGTTTTCTGTGGTGACCCATGAGACCAGAGATGTCCGTTTTGTATATTCCACTGAAGAAATGGTTCCCTGGAGTCCTGATTCTTTAGGATCGTAAAGCTTAGGCCTTAAGTCTGCAGGGGTAGGAACCACCACCTCCTCCAAGAAGCCTTCCGTGATTCCTGCAACCACTCCTAGTACAAAGAATTAATTGCTTGACGTTGGTGACTCTCTGCCCTATATTGGATTGTATTCCTTTTATCTCTTGGCAGTTGATGGCAGGAAGAGGTCTTCAGCGCAATTACAGCTGCTCCCATAATAGTGTTCCCTTTGCTTACCCTGTAGATCTGCTGATAAGGAATAAAGGCTTTTTCTTCTCTACCAAGATTACAGGTATAGAGATTCTTATTGCAGCAAAGGGGAGAATATCACACAGAATGTGCCAAATTGCATATAATGAGACAGTGGCTGCAAGTCTCCTGGGAAATTCCCGCTTCAGGACAAAATGCCAACTTCTTAACATAAACTACAAGGATCTATATATGTCCTCCCCCTGCCAACATACACACACACACTCAGAATTCTCAGCTGAGGCCACTTCCTGGTATACACCCATACTCCAGTTTCACCAAATTATTTGTCTCCTGGAATGCACAATGAATTTTTATACCACAATAATAATTTGAACCAACTGTGTGTGGTTCAGTGGCATCCAGAATGCAATTAACCCATATTCATTTTCTCCTTCCTTTGCATTCTGATTTAATGATGCTTGACTCTAAATAGCTTCTCCCACAGAGGGAGAGAAAAAGACTACCGCAAGACAGTTGGAGGAAGTGCAAAACCCAATGGTGTCTTACATTCCTTTGTGCTTGTACTGTTCCACGTTATTGCCCACTAAGTTTCCATTGGGGTGTGCTCCATGCGAGACACTGTACAAGACTTGACCTAAATTGTAAACAATGCGTATTTGCCTTTCTTACATATGTGGAAAATTATTTTTAGGCCTACAGAGAAAAAGATATGGGTGTGGTTCAATGTTTAATTTTTTATTTTGCTGGTAGAGGATGCACTGTATTCTTATTCTTCCTATTTTTAGTTGTACCTTAGTATTTAGACATTCAGTTATCTGAAGGTTTGTCCTGATGGTCTAATTGGAAATTATCCTAGAGTGTTCAACTAGCCCTTATATTAACTCCTGATTTACTAATTGGCCTTTGGGCATAAGGAAAGGATGAAAAAAGTTACAAAGATAAACTACTCCAAAGAAATTTATACAACACACAGCAAGAAAATACATCAATTCCATTCACAGATAGTATGTGCCTAAATTATTTGAAGTTCTCTACATCAGAAAATGATACAGAAGGCTCTTTGACTGGAAAACTGTGATCTGGATACTTGCTGTATGTCACCCTGGCCTCAGATGAAGTGAAATGTGACACATAGTCAGGTACTGAAAGGCACAAAGTTGTTTTCAGCTCGGTTACAAATGTAGATAGAAGATACCCTAGTTGGGTAGATAGATCTTGTGCTCCACTGACTACCTGAATTAAATGTGAGCCCCTCTAAATATTTTGCCACTCTGATGAGGCAAGAGCTCTACAGTCAACTTGAGGGAATAAATGGCTGGGAGAAAACACATAAATCACATAGGAAGCATTGTCCTTCAAGCTCAACACAACTCCAGGCAAGACTGCGGTAGCTTCCTTCGGAAACAATGAAGCACCCGATTGAGGTACCTTACTTGAAGTGATCAGGTGGCATCTTCCTTGAGTGCCATGAGAAATGAAAGGCTAACCTCCTCTTTTATGCTGCCGGTCACAGGTCAGCAGCCATGACTTACCTAACAACCAGGGACTGGTTCCTTCCTGGCTGAAGTTAATATTCCAAATATGAGCCCATGAACCTCTCTCTCTCTCTCTCTCCTCTGTCACATCTTTTCTAAATAGTAAAGAAGGCTAAATCTAAGGCAGGCAGAAGTGTTCAACTTCAATAGTAATTAAACAAATACAAATAAATTGAGTCTTCACACCTGGGCCTATCACATTGACAAAGACTTATAAAAGCATATAACATTCATTGTTAGTCAAAAGGTACCGTCATATACTCAGATGGGAAGGGAACAATGTAAAATGCTAACAGTCTTTCTGGAGGGGAATTTGACTGTAAGATACGTATAGTCTTTGATCAGAGAATCTACCTTTCAAGGAAGGTAGCAGGATATGAGCAAAGATTTGGCGACAAAGATGTTAATTGCAGAATTGTGGTTTATAATACAGAAAAGTTTGAAATGACTAACGTGTTCAATAATTGGACATTGGTTAAATAAATTATGGTGTGGGCATATGACATAATCTATAGTCATTAAAACAATGTTGAAAGATTATTGATGCAGAGAAATGTTCAGACCATTGTGTTGTTAAAGAGGTTAAAAATTTGAATGCTTTATATATTCCAACTTTATAATAGAAAGTATAGAAGCACACATGTGTGCATAAAGAAAGGCCTCAAAGTATGTACCAAAAGGAGGGGGGAAAAAAAAGCCCTGGTTATTTCTGAGCAGTAAATTTTAAGGTTGTTAATAATTGTTTTCTAATTGTCTGCTTTTTCAAATTTTCTATAATTTATAAATATATAAGGTATATTTATGTTAGTGAAGCAAAAAAAGCTACTTTTGATTTAATTAAGTAAATATGAGTATACATGGGGAAGCTAAATCACTGTATGACCCTGATAATGACAGCAAGTCAAAAAGCCTATGCACCCAACTATGGTGAAGACTGTGTGTTGCCTACTTCAATACCTACTTCACTCCTTTCCCTTAGTTTTAGCATCCCAGTTTTTAGCTGGCACATTGCCACCCAGAATAAAAGACTACATTTCCCAGCTTTCCTTGCAGTAAGGGGGTCAAGACTAGATTCTGTCCATTGAAATGTAAGTGGAAGGACTGCGTGGGACTTTAAGAACTTTCATGAAAGGATTTATTTACCCTTATTTCCCCCCTTTTTTCTTCTCACAGGAATGTATTGGCTGCCGTACAGTCCATGACAAAGACATCACATGCAGAATATGGCAGAAGAGAATGATAGCAGTCTAGGTTCCTTGTGATAGATGGAGACTCCATGTGAGATTTGAACTGCTTACCTTCACACTATTTCATATTATAGAAACATACATTTCTGTTTCATTTAAACCTTTGTTATTGGGGGTTTTCAGGTATTTATAGCTGCTCCGGGTCCTACTTAACTGTATGGACTAGTTATGTTTGTGGTTGTTGCTAACTGATCAGAACACTTTATTGAAGGGCTTCTTAGAATTAGTTGTCCAGAAAAAGAAAATAGCTGAAGCATTATAAACACCAAACTTTCACACAAATCTACACTAGCATGTTGCATTTCTTGGCTTTCTAGGTGACTCTTTCATTGGTGATTTTTTTTCTTTTTCATTGTTTGGATGCGGCAGATAAGCCTAAATAGACATAACCTTAAATGCTGATCCAGCCAATTTGGAGGCAATAGATGCCAAATATAATTCTTAGTTATATAAAGGAAACAGTAAATGGATGTAAATGATGAAAAATTTTACACCAGTGCCAATGTGGCCTTTTATAAATATATTCAGGGGAAAATGAACCCATTACTAAAAGAAAGTTTGTCACCTGGGATGTATTGTTTAAAATTTGTTACCAAGTAAATATTGCTCTGAACAAATTTATGACTCCGAGAGAAAAATTGTATTGACCTCTGAAACAATCAATACATGGTTTCTTTAGCATTAATTCATACTATAACAAAAATGAAGAGGAACAGTATGATTTGTATCCTGAGTAGATAGCATGATGTATTACTCTCTTTTGGGGACATGAAACTTATTTTCTCAGATGTCATCATTAGGTGGCTAATTTACAGAGTGGTATGAGTGGGTGATTCAAGGATTGAAACCTTGATGATAATGAAAAGTGTATTTTGTTAGCATTGCTTCTGTAAAAAAACTCTCAGGCATTTCAAAATGACTTTGAAATTTTCATGAAAATATAGATGATTAAACAAACAACATTAATTCCTCTCTCTCTCCCACAACTCGAAGACATTATTAGAAATGAAAGTGGCCAGAGGAAAGGGAAAAAAAACAACACCCACATTTTGAAGAGAGACATCCTCTTTTTTCTTTCTTTTATTTTTCCTCATCAATGCAAATGTTCATGTTTTAATCTCTGTAGGATTCTTTCCTCACTGCATTCCACAAGCCTGGAGAAACTCGCTGGAACTCAAACAAACCCTCTCCTACTACCATATTAGGAATCAAAATGTGTAGAAGAAACTCACTGCCAAGTCCAGATAATCAACAGGGAATGTCTGTGCCTTCAAGCCAAATGAGTGCAGAAAAATGATCAAGGCAGCAAAATAAATAATAAACCGAGGACTGGCTTTACTTTAGATTATGGGCTTCTTATGTCCCACTCACTAAAAAGCTGTGCTGGAAATTTCTATACCTCTTGGCCATTCAGGTACCAGAACCTAGTTAGGTCTAATTTTACTGTGGATGTAATTCACTCTGGGTCAAAAGTGGGGCAAAGTGAAGTAATATGCCTTTGCCTTATTAACTACATCAAAAATCTTGAGTGGTTGCATGCCTCCTAAATCTTCTACCATAATACCAAACTGATTCTGCAATATTCTAAATTTTAGATATTTTTCTGACTTTGGCAAAGGGTCTGCAAGTATATAGAAGTTACCAGAAAACACTCTGGTTCTATTGTTCTCACTGCAAATGAAATTGGTTATAATTAGTTATAGTTTCCTTATTTATATGCAGCACTTGATCCATCATATACTTGATTAGAAATAAAATTTTAATTAATGCATGAGCCAAATTAATAGATGTTTCAAACCACAAAACAGTGGTTCTGGAATCCTAGCTAGGGACAGGATGGGGATTATATAGTGAGCAATTATCTAGTGGATTAAACAGACTACTGTGGAACTGCCAGCTTTATTAAGACAGTAATGATCACACCTGAGAATGTAATGCTGTCACGATGAGAAATTTGACCTTGCAGCCACATTTCGTAAGTTTTAAAGGAGGCAGAGGTAAGAAATGAGGAGATCAGGGAACAGAAGGTTTCATAAATCAAGACAGCAGATGACAGGAGCCTGGGTGAGAGCATAATTGTAGACTCAGGATGAAGCAAAGAATTTAGAGCTATTACAGAGTAATTTGTGTGCCATAACTCTGGGAAATTATAATTATCAGAGAAATAATAGACCTACGGATGGCCAAACTGCTTCTGGCCATCTTACCTGGGCAAAGAAAAAGAAAAAGAAAGTAAAAAAAAAAAAAAGTGGTCTAGGACATTTGGAAGTGCAGGGACAAACCAACCAAAATGCCTTCCTTGTATGTTTAGAGCATGTTATAGTTAACAAAGCTTTCCTGGCTATTATATTATTTGACCTTTTATAAAGACTTCTTTACCCCCTTAATCCACATCTGGGCATGGGCTGAGTCACCTCTGTTAAATAACTCGCTCAAAGTCTTAGTATGTGCATTAGATCTCACATCCTGTGTTTCCCAAAATCCCCACCAATGCCAGTCTAAGTGGGGTGTCCGCACTTTCTGGAGGGGTCTTCCTTTCCTCTGTAGTGAGACTATGGAACTGCTCCCCAATGTGTTCATTTGGTTGTTTAGTGTTCAATTGGAGCAATTTTTAGTTGTTCAGTAGTGGTGGAACTCCGCAAAATCTGGGCCCTTGGACACACTATTTAGCCATTTTGGCTTTGGTGAGGCAAAATTATGCCCATAATTGACAAACAACAGATAGGAAATGTTCTTTGTTGGAACTGGAAAAGGGTGCCCAAATACCTTGGTTGCTACTGCCACCTCCTGTTCAGAGTGGCTCACCCAGAACTGCCTTGACTTATATTTGCTTTAAATGTAAATCTAAATACCCAGGCCAAACTGATTCCAGGTAAGTCAGGAACATCCCCCATGTATTTGACACTCCCCATTTAACCTGTTCTGGAAGCAACATCTTTTGGCAGTGGTCAGTGTTAGGAGACACTGTTGTTTGTAGGAGGAGGGAGCTAGAAGAAGAGGGCGCTATGGGATGGAGATATGGCCAAAGATGAAGGAAAAGAAGATAACAACGTACCCCCGAGTACAGAGGGCGAAGGACAAACTTCTGCAATGGAACAAAAACCTCAGCATGGGCCATGTGCAAGAAGAGAATGCAGAACATCTGATCCTCTTCTGATTTAGGGAGGGGCCATCAAAGGAGCTTTGATGTGCCTCTGAATCACAGACGGTGCTGTCAGTACATCCCCCCGCCAAGCAAGGCCAAAAATTGGGATGACAGTGTCCACAAAGAGGACTCTGGATCTTCTCTGAGCTTAGTATTTGCATCTCTCAGAGTGTGGCAATCCCAAATAGGGATAACTGTTCCAGGAGTCAAGCTTTTCTTTCTCTCCTGGTTGGCAAGCAACTCTAGGGAGCAGCTAGGTAACTGGGCCGAGGGAGGGGAAGTGGAACAGAGAGGTGGTGGTGCCACTACCTCGTGCTAGAGTCACGACAGGTGACAGTATCCTATCTCGCTCATCATCAAGTCCCTCACCATATTTGCGGCATGGCCTCTTTTTCTTCTCAAAACTGTAAGAGACTACTCTTTAAAAAAAAAAAAAGTTATTTCCTTTTTTCATTGAATTAACTGGGGTGACATTGGTTAATAAAATTATATAGGTTTCAGGTGTACAATTCTATAGTGCATCATCTGTATATTGTATTGTGTGTTCACCCCAAGTCAAGTCTCCTTCCTTCACCATTTATCCCCCCTTTATCCTCTTCAACTTCTCCCAACCCCCCTTCCCTCTGGTAATCACCAAACTGTTGTCTTTGTCTATGAATTATTTTTTTAGGTTACTCTGATAAACCTATTTTTCTTTCAGATAGTTCCTGATGCTAAACTTAAGTTGATTTCACTTATTATTAATGGAAGAGGCCCACGCAATATGATTAGTCACAGGTAATAAATCACCTCAGGGGGAGTTCCAGTGATAAACCCAGAGAAGAGTGAGTCATGAAGGAGTGAAAAAAGAATCCAGATTACCCGACTATTTGTATAGAATATGAGCTTCCAGCCGAGGGACTGTCCTTATTCTTGTGGCACCAGATAAATAGCAACTTCTCAATCAATGAACTGCTGGTATAATTGCTCGGTGTGAAAACGCTCTCTATTCCACCTGGACACCGTTCAATACTATGGCTTATAAGTAGCCCCGAGGCTTACTCACATGTTCCTGCCCAAATCTATTAAGTTCACAGTTGCATTCTGTGACAGAATGACACAAAGAGGCTAGATCTAGATCCAAGTCCAATCAAAAGGACCATCCAACACCTTTTTCTTGATAGCCAATATAAAAAAGTTAGGCTCCACAAATGATCTTTTTTCCGGAAGGCCTGGGAAATTCTTGCCCCACAAATGACATAAGTAATTATGAGTGCTGGATCTATTTCTATTATGCAATGTGATGCAGCATCTTATGTTTGTTCTGAGAACTGTGCTGGAGAAGGCCAGAAAGCTTCCTGGTCATAAGCTCTACCTTCGGGGGCAAGTACCTGACCTCCACGTAGCATATATGCCTCAGATAAAGCTGACTTCTTCAGATAAATTGGTTGTGTGTATCCTTATTTGTAGATCTGACCATCCACTGAGGCTTGGAAATAACTCACAGGGGCGTTAAATCATTTTGCTCGGGGTAGATTCTCAAAGGATATGGCGAGAGGCATGGCCACAGCTTTATTGGCCAGTGTATTAGCTAATGTTGTGAGGGTTCAGAAGGTGCTTTGGGGCCACGTGTAGCATAGTATAAATTTGATTCTTGCTCAAAAGTGACCAACTTAGCAGTTCTATTTGTAGTTTTTCATTTTTAAGAAGGAGAATAGAGCGCATTTTACAAAGTTCAACCATTATAATTCAGTTTGCCATTCATGGGAATTGCATAAGACAATTGTGGCCTCCAACCAGATACAGCAAGTAAACTGCTCTGTTACTTGATAAATTAGTTTTGTTGGGTACCCACAGTTTTGCTTTTACCCTGTCAGAAATCTGTACTCAGAGGCCAAGTTCCTTTGTTATCATGCTTATCCTTGGAGCTCTGGCTTCAGTTACAATTTATCAGAGTAACATGGATTCCAAGGCCAATTTATAAAATAGGATTCAGCTGAAGGGTTTAAAGAACACACAGATTAAACAATATTTAGATCTATGTTTGTTGAAAAATTTCTCAGGTGGCATTGTTCTTATAATCAATCAACTTCTAAGAGAGTTGTTCTCAAAACTCAGCCTGCGTTGGAATCACCTGGAGGGCTTGTTAAAAACAGTGCTGAGCCCCACTCTCATGCGCAGTAGACCATGGGTGGGGTCTGAGAATTTGCATTTCTACCAACTTCCCAGGTGTTGTTGGTGCTGCTGGGCCTAGGACCACACTTAGAGAATCACTGCACCAAGAAACACATGGTTGTTTGTCTTCCCCCCCCCCCCCCTAACTTTTCCCCATCTCTCTTTCTTTTTAAATTTCTAGATCATCATAATACCCATACAGGCCTGAAATGGGCTGAACTTCTCTCCCCTCCCCCCAGTTCATATGCTGAAGTTCTAAGGCCCAGCACACAGGAATGTGACTGTATTTGAAGATACATCCTTAAATAGGTAATTAAGGTAAAATGAGGTGGGCCTCAGTCAATTGAAGGCTTTCATATAAAAAGACTGACCTCCTCTAAGGAAGACAGAAGGTTGCCAGCAGGCTGCCTTTGAATTCAACCAGCAATATCCACTCTTCCCTGGGTCTCCAGGTCCAGCTCCAGCTCCAGCTCCAGCTCCCTCCCTGCCCTGCCGTGCCAACCTCTTTTGGACTTGCCAACCTCTACGAATTCGTGAGTTCAATGGCTTAAAATCTCTCTCTCTCTCTCTTTCTCCACACACATATACATTATATTGGTGTTTCTCTGGAGAACCCTAACAATACAAGGTCCCATTTCCATTCAGTTTCTGGCTGAGGATGAACCTTATGAATATTTTCCAGAAAATAAAGCACTGGGAATACAAACCTTATTGGCTTTCCTCTTACATACCTGTCATTTAATGCCTTTTACATACCTGTCATTTAATGCCTTTTATAATTCTTATGTATTGAATATTCATGGTGTATGGGAGCTCCTCTTTGCTCATGAAGAGGATATAACTGGCTCTCTATCATGGGGGCTATTCTTTGAGTTGCTTTTTAAATGTTTTTTGTTGTTGTTGTTTGTGGTCAATGTTATAACAAAATTAACTGTGTCTCCCAAGTATGTACCTGGTTATCTGGACTGTGACTTATCTAGAAGAGCTATTTGAGGCCTTTAATATGCTGGGGAGTCACAGGGAATTTCCTTGGAGTATTTTGAATGCTTTACAAACATGTCAGTATGGTAGATATGGTGTCTTATTATCTTCATTTTAACCTTCCCCAAAGTCCTGCCTCACACACTGAGGATTTAATGAGCATTCATAGCAAACTCTACATCAAAACAGCTCTTGGGGAGCCATAAGCTTTACTGAGTTTGCTCTCGTTTCATCTTTTGTGGTAGTGTTTTTTTCTGCCTCTAGCATGGATGTGATTAAACTTAGGGGGCTATTAGATTTGCAGTACAGAGGAAACACCTGTGAAAATCTGCTTCAGCTGCCCATCCAAGAGTGCTGTTTCTCAGGCTGCCTTGTTTTAAGTCAGTTTGAACAGAAACCAGAGCCTTCAGAAGTGATCAATCCTAGATGACCACTGTAAAAAGGACGTCATCAGACTTGAAACCCAGATTTTATTTCCCAAAGCTGGAAACCTTGAACTTGCCAGACTGGAAGGAAAATCACCCATGTTTGGATGGCAGCACCTACTGGTCAAGTGTGATATGACAGCTCTAGAAAGGCGTCTACTTCCAGGCAAGAGAGGAGCTATTCCCAGGGGGTTGTGTGTAGCATTTGGGAAGCTTCTTGTTTTTGCAGGGAGGGGGGGAGGAGTTTGGGGTTTGTGTGTGGAATTCTTATTATGTGAGCCTTCGAGGGCTGGAGTGTGGATTGACTCCATTGGAGGGTCAACCCCCGTGACAGAAGGCTCTGTGAAGGGCCCCACAATTCTGCAAGTGCGAACATAACTCATTCTGCAGACGAGGCTGTATGTACCGGCGCTATGACAAACCCCAGGGAAGTCCACCTTCTTATCTCGTTCTTCCTAAATTGTTTTACATTTAATTATTTTTAATATCTATCTTCCATGTGGTAATCTCCTATTGACACACGAAATACATTGAAACAGAAATAAGCTAGCCAACAAAAGTATTCAGAAAAGACACTTATTCCAAAGTGGAAGAAGTGGCAAACTTGGATTTTTGTCCCAGGCTATATCATCAGGGGGGTTTATGTGACACTTCATGAATGCTAAGTGAAAGTATGATGGGAATATAATAGCACATTCTTGATATATGGTATATATGAAAGCTGAGAATTGACTGGATTCTAGTTAATATGCTTAGTTCAACTTAACCACCAGCATCACATTCTCCCACCAGCCTCACATTTGCCCTTGCTTGACTTTCGAAGCACTTAATGTATATCGTAATAACAATGGAAAGTACATGAGTTGTGTGGCATTATGTCCACCTTCCTGATGAGGGTAATAGACACAAGAAACTGCAGGTTTATTCAAGGCCACATTGTTTATTGGAGCTGGCACCTGGGTGACATGTCTCTAACTGCCGCGGTAGTGCTTCTCAAACTGGATGGGATGATTACCTGAATCCATAGATTATTGTGGTATTATCTCAAGGGGTGAATGGAAATCTCAGAAAGATTTGTTCCCCTTTTGGATTAGAGGTGTGAGTCCTTTAGGGTCATGCATGGACTTTGTAAAAGCCAAATACACCAGTGTGCCCTATGGATACACAGCATTAGGACAGGTAACCGTGAGTTAAAAAGAGGTGACCAAAGCAATGCCTGCCTTTCAGCAATGTACCTGTGGTCCCATCTGTTCTGTCAGGTGGCGCTATTACCTGTAGCGAAAGCTGTGTAGCCAGAGGTGATTAAGATGGCTGCAAAGTCCTATAGCTCTCACCTCTGTAAGTGGGTTCTTTCTTGCAAGGACCAGAAATAGGAGCTATAGAACCATCACCATCCCGTTTATGTTTCTCTGCCTTCTGAAAACCTGAAAACCCTGCCTAGCATCTTCACTCTCTCACTTTCTACCTGGTACACTCTGGAATATTCAGGGAGTGTCACTAAGTGCAGTGACAGGGAGATTAATGTAATGACAGGAAGAGGCGGGAAGTTCTAGGAAGATGGAAACTCGTTTTGCAGGTAGTGGGAGAGAAGGCTCCCTCCACCATGTGCTGGGCATTAGGCTTGATTCTACATACATATCATTTAGTCAAACCATTAACAATAGCTGCGAGAAGTAGATATTTGTTTTGGTGCAGAAATTGGGGCTCAACTTGTGTTGGGTCCTTGTGCCCACTTCTTTCTATGATGTCACATGATATCTGTGAATGAACAAAGGATAAATTAGGCAGGAGGAGTGAGAGTATGGCTAGTGTACTTGGAGGAAAAGTGGAGATCTAAGAATAGAAGAAGAGGTGGGACTAGGTATGTTCTAGTCATCTTGGCTTTAGAGAGAAAGATGCTCGGATAAAGTGTTTGTTTTCATTCAAATCAATTTGGATTCTCTCATTCAAGAGCTGCACATGAATGTGGTTAAAAGTTGATAAAAGCTTTTCTTAAGACATTGTTCTTGTGGATATAACAAATTAAACCATTTTTATTCCTCAAGAAAAGCAGGGAGTGGCTAAGCTTTATTCCAGGGGTTCTCAGTACCATCAACACCAGCTTCCTAGGGGACTTACGTGGGGTGCAGATCCTTGGGCACCCCAGACCTTTGAAGCATCTGCATTTTGAAACACCCCAAGGTTTGAGAGCCATGTTTTTACTCTGCCATATCTACTATGTGAGAATTTTAATCTCTTTTCTCATTTGTCTATGAAAAGGTGCCTTTAAAAACAAAACCATCAGCAATCATCAAATGTACTTGATAAGACTTAATCTGCTTTCTCTTGGGATACCATGTGGAAGATGAGATAAATGGAACAATGTAGTCTCTTCCTGGTATAAACAAAGCCAATGAAGGTTTTATTTTTCCTTTTTGGTAATATATTTAACACTTTAATTGACTTCTAGAGAAAATGAAATATAACTTCTAAATAACATCATCTGAATATTTGCCTTGTTGTTGTTTTTATCATAATATTTTCTTTAAAATTATCGCTGAAGACAATGATTGAAATTTTAAAAGGCAAATAAAAACCCCATTGAAATTACCATAGATGACTTGTTACAATGTCATATAACCATCTGAATCTATATTAATAAAAGGGTAATATGCTAATTAGACCGGGTCGACTGGCCATCTTCCAGACATCCAACTTTCTTCTGGACAAAGCCATGGTGGTGGGGGCCGAGGCAGAGGCAGTTAGGGGTGATCAGGCTGTCAGGGGAGGTCAGTTGGAGGTGACCAGTCTGGCAGGGGAGGGTCATTGGGGGTGACCAGGCCGGCAGGGGAGGGCAGTTGGAGACATTAGGCAGGCAGGAAGATGAATGGTTAGGAGCCAGTGGTCCTGGATTGCGAGAGGGATGTCTGACTGCCACAGGGATCGGGCCTAAACCGGCAGTCGGACATCCCTCAAGGGGTCCCGGATTGGAGAGGGTGCAGGCCGGGCTGAGGGACCCCCACCCCCACACACAAATTTTGTGCACCGGGTCTCTAGTTTAAATATAATTACATTAAAAAAAACAAACAACAACAACAAAAAACACCTTCTAGCCTGGCCCGTGTGGCTCAGTGGTTGAGTATAGACCCATGAACCAGGAGGCTGAAGTTTGATTCCTGGGTTTTGGGCTTGATCCCCTCTAAGGGGCATGCAGGAGGCAGCCTATTGATGATGCTCTCTCATCACTGATGTTTCTATCTCTCTCACTCTCTCCACTCCTCTCTCTGAAATCAATATAAAAATATATCAGAAAAAAATTTTTTTAAAACCCTCTTAAAACTTAGACTGGGGGGTGGAAGGATGTGGAGAAAGGCATAGGGGGGATAAATGGCAATGGATAGAGACTTGACTTGGGGTGGTGAACATACAAGATAGTGTACAGATGTGTTGTAGAATTGTATACCTGAAACCTGTATAATTTTAACCAGTGTCACCCCAATAAATTCAATAGAAAGGAAAAAAAAGCTTAAAAAGACCAAGAAAATGATCAATATCCCCTCCCATTCATGCCCTATTCTAATCCCCTGTCTTTGAAATAATAGGATTCTAAGATAACAGAATTTCAAAGGGGATGAGGCACAGTAATACAAGACTATGTAGTAATGCTGCTGACGCTGACTAGGTAGGCAGGAATAAAGAGAAGGCTCTGACATGACAGGATTTGATTTACTGTGCTGGCTATTTGTATGGTCATGTGGAGCAGTCAGTGATTTGCATTGGGGGTCTGGAGAAGGGTTACCTAAGAAGGGCTGTGACAAAAATACTGTTGAAAGGATGAATCACTGTTAAACAGAAAAATTGTTTTTGCCTCCTAATACCTTCCATTAAAACCTCATTGTTTACAAAATATGCCCATTTCATATACTTAAACCTTTTTTGGGAACAGTAATTTAGACGAGTTCTCCCAGAAAACTTTCCTCATCAATAAATCCTGTTTCAAAATGTTTTGATATGTGTCTGTTGTTGACAAAATATTGTATAGTTTAATTTATATAAATTAACCTTAATCTAATTATATTTTAAAGCCTACTCTACTTTATTCTTTTTTTAAAAAAATTTATTGATTTCAGAGAGGAAGGGAGAGGGAGAGGGAGAGGGAGAAACATCAATGATGAGAGAGAATCATTGATCAGCTGCCTCCTTTATGTCCTGCAACCTGGGCATGTGCCCTGACTGGGACTCGAACTGTGACCTCCTCGTTCTTAAGTCGATGCTCAGCCACTGAGATACACCGCCCAGGCCTCTACTTTATTCTTGGCTTTTGGAGTAGAGCGACCATATTCTATCAACTGTTTACTTTGTTCAACAGATATATACTGACTTCCTATTACATATTTCTCAACATCATAGGTGTTAAGACACATGTGCCATGTGAAACACCTGGTCCCTGTTCATCAGGAAAATTAAGTTGCTGACAGTATGCAGCCAGGATAAGTTAAGAATTGAACACAGTAATTCCAAAGATTTTTTTGACAGTACTTGCTTAAAAGCCAAATCAGTTATTAAATACCAGCTAGCAATGGCCATGAACTCGGAGCATAGTCCTTAGTATTCTCTCTACCTTAAGGGTAAAATTCCTTCAAAAGCCTTTGAACTGATTTCCCCTGGTAGTCCAGAGAAGCTCAGCCTAGAGGAGCTCAACCTATGTTGTAACAAGGCCCCTCCTACCCAACGTTCTCTCAGTTCTGTGGGCCAGACCAACCTTGCATACGGATCGTATCGCTTTCTGAATAAGTGGCAAAAGGAATATAATGGGTAGTATCAGGAGAAATATTTTGTATTTAGAAATTAATTCAATTAGAAGGTCAACTTTCAGCCTTGAACAGCAATTCAGAGTCGAATGTTTGCAGCATTAACAACCTAACCTCATTCCGTTACAAGACTAAAAATTCACCAAAATTTCTAAGACTCAAAAATTTCAGAGATTTCAGTGTAACATAGTCATATAGACTTCACAGGTGCTTGCAGGAAACATTGTGTAAGCTTTTCCTAGATGGGAAGCTGTTGGGATTGGAAATCAGATACACTGACAAAAAGGAACAATCACCCCACCCCACCTCATCATTAAGTATGGAGTTTTTGACCTAAAATAATGATGTATAAAACTGTTTATTTGTGCCATGTAGAGGGTCAGTTAGAATCTTGCCAGTACCAAGCCACTGTCATCTTGCTGCAGTGGGAATCCCACTGCTGTTTTTTTTTTTTTTAATATATTTTATTGATTTTTCACAGAGAGGAAGAGAGAGGGATAGAGAGTTAGAAACATCGATCAGCTGCCTCTTGCACAACCCCTACTGGGGATGTGCCCGCAACCAAGGTACATGCCCTTGACCGGAATCGAACCCGGGACCTTTCAGTCTGCAGGCCGACGCTCTATCCACTGAGCCAAACCGGTTTCGGCCCCACTGCTATTTTTGACCCCCTCCCCAGGCCGCCTTCTACACAGCAACCAGAGTTATGGCTAGCTCCCCAGAGCAACTGGAATATAAACAAACGCCTTCCTCCAGCCCCTGCAAGAGCTGACTCCTCCTGCCTCTCAGACCTAATTCCCTATACTCTGCCAGTGGTGCACCAGGTCTAGCCATGTCAGCCTCCAGCCTTCTGGATGCTCCTCAGACAAAAGTTTCTTCCCATCTCAGAACTTGGCACTCACTCTTCTTGTTGCTTGAAACACTTTCCTCCAGGTCTTCAAAGGTCTTTGTTCAGCAGAGCTAAAGCATTCATCCTCTGCATTGTTTATTCTCTTTGTCTTCTTCACAGTGCTTGCCAGTACCAAGGCAATTGCAAACATTTTCCTCTTTAAAAATAAAATTCTTATGATCTCTCTTCCTCCTGTAATATTAGTTCCTTAAGAGTATGTGAACCTCTTGATGCCCAGTCTCCATGTGATGGTGCCTGGCAGTAAATAAATGCTCTGATATTTGTTGACAGACTGTCTGAAAAATATCCTTAGCCAGTGCCACACAAAGTATTTGCGCCAAAGTGACTTCCATTTAACCTGTGATTATGTACCTTAGCCAGGGTGTGTCATTTATAAAACTTCTATTCTTTGAGCTCTATTCTTCTTTTTCAATCAGAAAAAGAATGATGATTTTATTTAATCTAGTTTCATACTAGATTTGTATCACTTGAAGAAATTAAAAAAAATAATTGCTCCTGCCTTATCCGATTTGGCTCAGGGGATAAAGTGTTGGCCTACAGACTGAAAGGTCCCAGGTTCGATTCTGGTCAAGAGCATGTACCTTGGTTGTGGGCACACCCCTAGTAGGGGATGTGCAGGAGGCAGCTGATCGATGTTTCTCTCTCATTGATGTTTCTAACTCTCTATCCCTCTCCCTTCCTCTCTGTAAAAAATCAATAATATATCTATATATCTCTATCTCTATCTCTATCTCTATCTCTATCTCTATCTCTATCTACCTACCTATCTAGCTATATATATATATATTGCTCCCTGTGACCTTTAACCAATAGTCTCTCTTGGGTTAGAGCCTGGGCATCTGTATTTTTAAAATCTCATAAAGTGGTTCTGACATATTGAGAAGTTTGAAAAAGACCAGACTAATATTCAATTTAATATTTTAATATTGGGTGGGCTAGAAGGGGTCAATGGGGGAGGAAGAGGGACATATGTAATACTTTCAACAATAAAGGTTTAATTTAAAATATTTCAAATATTAATATTGACTTTGAATGTACTACAAAATGATCAAATATATTCTCACAAGTATTCAAATGAAATAAAAAGTGCTAATTTTAGGCAGAAACCACTTCAGTCTTCTATAGTGAGGTGATCAAAGATGGTAACAAGCCATCATTATAGAGATCCCTTACAGGTAACTAGAAATCTGTTAGCATACTCTGGACCCTATAAGACAATCAATACAATAAATATCTCAGTTTCTAAAGTAATAAAACATTTGGTTTAGACATGGTTATCAATAACTTCATATCTGAGCATAAATTGGTTAAAAATTAATATTCCTAATTTAGCAAAGGAAGTATTGAGGGTTCTGCAGCCATAATATAACAAATAATTAATGTGGCTGTCTTGCGAACTATAAGAATAAACCTCCCTAAATTTACTGAGAATTAATTTAGGAAAGTTTGAATACTTGTTTTCTTTACTGAGTGTGGAATGATGACATTTTAAATTTACTATAAGTTATTCATTTTTGATATAATGCACCAACTTAAATTGTTTTTTCTCCCCCTTCATATTCTTCCTGCACTCTTTTCCTCCTTTCAATACATTCTTTTAATGAAATATATGTTACACATAGACCAGGAGAAGAAATATCTTTACTTTATGAATCAGAGATTACTACTAAAGTCTATAATAAATGTTGAGTTCTCTATTTTGTTAACCTACAACTAAATTACTCAGGAATTTTTAAATCAGACTTGATGGGTTAATGTCTCTTCTATAACCAATAAGTCTTCCTCTCTACCTCCTTTTCCTTCCTTTCCTTTTGTTTATTTGGCAAATGTGTTTAATGCCTATTATATGTCAGGTCCTTTAAAATAATCTTGGCATTTAAAATTGATATAAACATTACATGTGTGTGGTGTGTAAAAATAGTTTTTAAATATTAGGATTCTCATGATATTCATCTGTTTAACCTTTAATTCTATTGATGATTACGAAGGTAATTTTATGTATACAGGCTAATCCACTTAGTGCCTAAATATACTCAATAGCAAAACAATTTTGTGTATATATGTCATTGGTAAGATTAAATTTATGGTCCAGATGTTTTAGCATTTGAATGTAAGAGGGAGGATGTGTCATCTGTTTTTGTTTTTTTTTTGACATGATGCAGTGTAAATCTGTTTTTTAAAAAATATATTTTTATTGATTTCAGAGAGGAAAGAAGAGGGAGAGAGAGAGAGAGAGAGAAATATCAATGATGAGAGAGAATCACTGATCGGCTGCCCTCCTGCACGCCCCCTACTGGGCATAGAGTCTGCAACCTGGGCATGTGCCTTTGACCAGAATCGAGCCTGGGACCCTTCAGTCCGCAAGCCAATGCTCTATTCACTGAGCCAAACCAGCCAGGGCAAGTGTAAATCTGTTTTGATGAATTCTAGTTAGGTATTAATTTATCCATGTGGACTGAAACAAGTTGTGTGTGTGTGTGTGTGTGTGTGTGTGTGTGTTTTAACATAAAATAAGCCAAATAGATAAATTCCTATTCCAATAGTCAAGTATCTTTAAAAATGTATGAATTCTGAAATGTCAACCTCTCAGATGAGACATGAGAATAAAGAGTAGATTGTGTGTCATCAGCTTCTCATTGGTATTGATCATTGTGAGTTTAAATGGGTTCCTATTTGATACTGAATCATCCTGCAGACTCTGTTTTACATACTGTCATAAGAATCTATCTTTATTAGTGTGCACCAATTGCCTACACAGGCTAAACCTGACACACTGTTTGAGTTTCTCTCTGTAATTTTTTCTAGCTGCATTTCCACTGTTTTCAATTTTTCCTTCCCAGTAAAAGCAACACTATTTCCATTTTTACAACTGCTTTTGTGATATCCCAAATCATATTCATATGTGCTGGTCCACTGCAATAAGTTAATACCCAGCTATATTCCCCTAGTATTTATGCCCCTAGCATTTACCAGGCTTATCACCCAGTTATCCGGGCTACATGAACAGGTTATGTATTTGTCTGATTTTAAATAATACGCGTGACCGATGCTAAAGCATTAGAGCAGTTTGTAGCCAAATAATTTATCACCTCTCCAGTGCAGTCCCTGCTATAGCTTTCAGGTTAGTCAGAAGCAAGGTATACATTGAAATGGCAGCTGTTTCTGGTCCTCGCACTCCCAGATGGAACAGCAGAGGGGTTAGTGTTTGGCAGAGAGGTAAATATTGGTGAAGTTGCTCAGTCTGTTCCACCCCAAAGGTCAGAGGAAAGAGGAGAGGGATGGGGTGGGGGAAGTTGGAGGGAAGCTGACAGAGAAGTCTAAAAATATGTTTTCAGGATTGCCTATCCAGACATGGTTAGACTAGATTTACTCAGATTTCTTTATTAACTGGACCAGATTAATCTTGACTAAACTGCCCAAATCACCTCTTTAAGTATATCAGACATATATATTTCTTTTAAAATTTTTTATCAGTTTAAATTGGTTCACCTCTCTTGATATTCTTTCTGTACTCTTTGTCCCTTATACTGCAAGGAAATTGTACGTCACAGGTGGGGTCAAGTGGGGAGTGAAGAATTATCCTCCAACTTCCTGTTCTTATTTGCTGTAAACCAGTGTATATTCTCACTTATGTATCAACAATCTGTATATTTGCTATGTTCTTATATAATAGTTGTAGAGCTGAAGGTTGTACATAGATTTCCTAATTTATAGTAAATTGTTTTTCACAATGCAAAAAAATTGATGTTTTTGTAGGTATGCTAGAAAATGAAAAAAATGTTTAGGAAATGGTTTGTGACTGTTTTCAAATAGTCCAAAGTATTCCCATTGAAACTTGACTAGTTAGGGTATTTTAAACATATATTTTAAAATATTGAAAATGTGGTGGCCATGGAGATAATTGTCCCAGAACAATATCTAACCCGCCCCTTTGGAGAAATGATGGTTAATGGCAGGTTGTCATATCTCAAGCATCTATTGGTATCCACTTTTCGAAGAGTATTATTTTTTTGTGGTGGTGTGTGCTGTTCATGTGGTGTGGATGTGGCACATTTTGAGAGAGTTTAAAATGTATGCAGATTGGAAAGTTTTCAACAATGGATTGGTATTTACTGTGTAGCTGCACAACTGGCTGTACTGATAGCTTCATCTTTAGTTGTGACATCTAGCGTTCTGCCCATTGTTTCCCAAACCTCACATGCAGGTTCGGACTCCTTGGTATTTTAAAATTCCTTGGTTTCTGATCGCAATAAATCAGCCATTCTGAATAAAAATAAATCCATCTGTTTCTTTCTCTTATTTTCCTAAGTGGTGTAATTATGTATAATTCTCACTGTCAGACTCATAACTGTTGGGGGATCACTAAAGACTCTGTTTCAATGATTACAAAAGATAATGTCCTCTTTTCTTTGCTCTTGGCAGCATCTCTTCCACATTCAGAAAATAATGAAAATGGGCCACTTTAGCTCTTGGCCATCTTCCGAACACATGCTTTGGAGTTGATGACCTATGGATTGTGTCATTCTTCATTAAATTAGTATTTTTTTCATTCCCAGGGGACTTTTAAAAAATCTTGTGTATCTTTAAGCTAGTATTTCTCAAAGGGGGATACCTCAAGACTTTGCAACAGAATAACCAGGCATTGTTAACATGGGGATAACCAGTTAAGATACAGAATCAGGACTACTGGGGAGGGTCTGGGCACCTGCACTTTTAACAAGTATCCCAGGAAATTCCAATGCACTCTAGCGGTTGAGAATAGCTGCTTAACTACTGGGCCTACTGACTGTGACTTATCTTGAAAGCAATGATTATTACCTTGCTCCTAGTGACATAATTTGCACCGAGTGGCTGGAGTGAAGCACATCAAAGACTTTGAATTCAACTTGAAGAGCTTGGAAACTGAGCAGGAATATTCTTGGAAACTTCCAGAGTTACCGTATTTTCCGGCGTATAAGACGACTGGGCATATAGAAGATTTTCCTGGGTTAAAAAGTCATCTTATACGCCGGAAAATACGGTACATTTAAAATTGTGTGCTATTACATGTGCTGGAACTAAAGTTGAATCTCTTCAACCACTAAGATGGGTGGCAGCATTTTATAGTCAGATGGCAAAGAAAACCTGAATATAAATATACTGCTAGGGTGCCATATGGAATAATAATTCAGGAGCCAGACAAACTTGATTTGAATTCTAGCTCCACCTCTATAATTATGGACAATTATTTAAGCTCTTAAAGTTTCAGTTTCCTTATCCACAAAGTGATGATAATTACAGTACCCACCTTATAGGGTGAAATGTGCTATTCTCTGTGAAACACTTAGTGCCTGATTCACATCAAGCACTTAGCTAATGGCAGTATCTTACAACATCTTTAGTTAACTTAAAGTAGTATAAGTTTTCATTGGCCATCTTATTTAATTGAGAGTTTATTAAGTCTATTGAAGGACACAAGATGGGGAAAAGTACAGGTAGCTTGTATTACAATTTACCAATGTGATAGTGTCTTTATACAAAAACTGTGGCTAATGTTTGTGTTGCTGAAAGATTTGAGTCAGAAAACTGGTATTTCCACATTTTAATTACCAGGATTTATACATGTGAATGAGAATAACTTGATTACATAATATTTTGTCAGAAGTAGTCATGGAGAGTCACAGAGAAGGAGAATAAATCTACTTATAAAGCATATTTTTCTGAACATTATGGATAATCAAGTTTCTAGCATTGTAAATACACATCCTTAATGGCATTCAAAGATGAGTTCCTCTGGAGTTTGTTAAATGACAGCACTTAGATATGTCAACAGGCTTAGAGAAAGAGGACAGAAATCATGTATGTATGTATTATATCCTTGTATAATCCTATATAATAAAAGGGTAATATGCAAATTAACCATCACTCCATCACAAAGATGGTGGTGCCCTTAGCCACAAGATGGTGGCACCTAGTCCTCTCAGCCCCACCGGAGTCCCCCAGTCCCGGGGGGGCGGGGCGGGCGGCTGCTGAGAGCAGGCAGCGTGAGCAGCCTGGCAGAATGCTTGCTTCATCGCCGCGGCAATGAGGCAAGTGTTCCACCCCGGCCGCGGAGGGCCTCTGGGCTGCGGGCATGGAGCAGCCGGGGTGGTGGTGAAACACTTGCGTCGTCGCTCCGGCAACGGGGCAAGCGTTCTGCACCCAGCCATGGATGGGCCTCTGGGCTGCGGAGAGCCTCTGGGCAGCAGGCGCAGAGCGGCCAGGCCCCGCAGAGAGCTACTGGCACATGGATTCGTGCGCAGGGCTACTAGTAATTTCTATAATAGATTTAGCCCCAGAAATTGGGATTTAAAGAACCTGATACTTCCATGAGTTTTCCTGTGAATAGAACATGAAAACCCTTTTTAAAAGTTTCCACCAACTACAAAATTAACACTTTCAATCATATAATCCTTCCCTGAAATCATCAGGTTTTGTTTTCTTTTGTTCTGAAACAGGCTTGCTTCTTTCAAAAGTATGTATGTGCATAGGTTGAAGAGAAAAAGGACATGGGTGAAGGTACTGGTGTTGAAAGACAGTGACAATGATCAAGGAGCTGGAAAAATATTACATGGTCACTGCAGATATTTTCTGGCCCAGCTCCATCTACAGCCCCTGCAGCTACACACACACACACACACGATTTTTCTTCCACTACATATATATTGTACAAATATTTAAGTGAACAAAGAATGTAGAGGTTCCTTTGTGTTAATGTGACAATGAAATTAAGTGTTTGAGAACTTAATGGTCCTCATGAGTTATCAAAGATTTTAGATTAAATATATCACTTAAATATGCTCATAATAAAAAGCCACTTCCAAAGAAAAGGGTTAAAATGTGTCCACTTAATTGCATATATTGGTCAAACCATTCTAACTTTCAGCTGTTATTGTATGCCAAACATGAATAGTCTGGATCTATACATAATTAGACATTACAGAAATTTCTAAGACCATCTATTGGCATTTTAGCCTCTCTCCTAGCAACTATTATTTAGGCATTTCTTAAGAATGTATTGACACCATAAGCAACTTTTAAAATAAATTAAACTTAGTTAGCATTGCCAATAGAATGCATATAAAATATAATTTTATGCATCATTTTAAATCAAATGCACATAGAAAGAATAAGAAAGCCGTGATTATGACTGGTTAGAAACATTCCAAAAATGTCCATATAACTGACATTTAAATAGCTTAATATTTGAAATATTTCACTATAATTATTTTGACAGTGACTTCCTTTGATAGGCCAGCCTTCTAAACCTTGCTTAATAAAAAATAGTAGTAAAACCACTGATTTCTTAAAGAAGGAAGAGGCCTTAGATATAAAATAGTTTATTTTTATCAGATTGATACCTGGACAAATTGTGTGACTTGCCCATGGTTATGGTTCAAATTATGGTTTAAGTGCACCTAAAATTCAGTTTAGTGCCTTTTCCATTGAATTTAACCAAGGTAGAGAAAAGAGGCAGATCTTTACTTATGAATTACCACTAGATTCCCAGTTGCTTCTCTGTGCCTCTGCTCTCCCTGCAAGTTATTGTCTCTTCAAGCAAAATATATATAACATGTGCAAAAATATTCCTCTTATGAGGGATACCAGTTAGATAAAATATTCAATAATTACCAAGTGGGTAGGAGAGTAGAGATAGTAGAAGTGCTAAAAATGTACATAAATTAAAATAAGATAAAGACAGGTTATTAGCCATGATTGTGACTTGTAATCATATGTATGTCTTTGATCTCAAACTCATTTCCTTTATCCCCTATAGTCAGGGGACTGGGCAGACATCCTTATGTCAAATGTGTATGGAATGACTGTATGAAATGCTGCAATAGGCTGTTCTTCCAGTAGAATGTCTTCCGCACATGTGAGGTTAGTGCTCGGAGAGAAAGCAAGAAGGGTGAGAAGAGTGCAGTACTATGGGAACATTGGCCATGTGAAAGGTAGCAGGAAAAGAGCAGTGGGGAGTGATGGGGAAACTGAGGCAACTGTGAGGATGTTGCAGAAGCATCTACAGACTCAGGGCTGTGTGAACTCTTGGCATGGATGCATGGAAACTACTAACTTCAAGAAAAGGCACTGAGAATTTTTGTGAATCATGAGTAGTTTACAGAGATTATGCTCATAATAGATATTTAAAGATCCAAACACTAGGGAATTCCGAGAATGCAGGATAGTTATTAATATTTGTAATAAAGCACAATGGGTATGGCAGATAGCTCATGCAATAGAATAAAATGGAAAGGAAAAAACCTCAAAGACATATTTGGGTGGAGGTGTGGCTGTTTCTAAAGGAATCTTACATTTGTGAATGTTTTTGGTTGGAAATTTATCATTTCCAAATATATTTGTTATGTATTATACATATAGCAAATATCTATAACATTACATATGTGTAACAACATTACATATGTGTAACATAGGTAAATACATATTTTTGTTTGTCAGTAATCAAGTTTCTTCTCTGCAGAGGAATGTGGTGCCTTCCTTGGGGAATGGTTTCTGTTTTATCTGATAGCAGGGTGATGGACTGGACAACCTATAGGGGTTAATTCAAGGCCCAGGACTTGACATTGTCATTTAAGTAGCAGTTCTGATACCTTGAGAACAGTATTAGAGACCACAGGCAATGAGAGTCGCCTGCACTACCTTATTCGTGAGCTAATCGGAGTTTCCCATGACAAAGTTTGTTTTCCTTTTGACTTAAGGATTTTTCTAGCTTGTTTACTTAAGGATAGACCACGTTTCCAGCTAACTGACAAAAGCAGGCAAAGAGGCAGTCTTTGGAGAGTTAGGTATCACGGTGCATGTTTTCACCTAAGGCAGTGGTGGGCAAACTCATTAGTCAACAGAGCCAAATATCAACAGTACAACAATGGAAATTTCTTTTGAGAGCCAAATTTTTTAAACTTCTTCTAATGCCACTTCTTCAAAATAGACTCGCCCAGACCGTGGTATTTTGTGGAAGAGCCACACTCAAGGGACCAAAGAGCCGCATGTGGCTCGCGAGCCACAGTTTGCCAACCACGGACCTAAGGTACCAGTGTACATCTTATTCATGGCTTTATTCCCTTTACTTAATAAGTATGTTCATATACAATACCTTTTCTTGAATTTAAAACAACAACAACCAGGTAATGGAATTTATACCTACAGTCAATGGATCCCCCCCCTCTAATTGTTAACTTTGGCCTAATACATCAATTTATTCTAAAACCCATAATAATCTGCATGTGTAGTCTAGTTTACAATTTTTCCCTAATACCATTTGAATTGTAAATCTGGCTCTGCCAATAGTAATTTGGTATCATGACTTTAATTTTAATTGTGGGTGACAGTTTTGGGGGCATAAGCATAAAGATTCAAGTTGTTTTTAAAACTAATCAGACTTGAAAAATCAATGAATATACATAAACCTTGACTGAACATCCACATTAGATAGAAAAAAATACACAAACAAAAAATACACAATCTTGAGAATTCATTTCCAATAACTGATTAGTCCTCATTTTTTTCTTGTCATTTTTTGATAGTAGCTTATTCCACACTGAAACTCAATACTTCACCCTGACTCTTATTGCATCAACTATTTATTACAAATTGCTTGGTGGGAATAACTTACCAGAAAAGAATAAACAATCAACAGTAGTTCAAAGATTTGGGCATTAAACACCCATATATAAGCAGATTATGAACATAATGTCTGTGTGACTCAGGAGAAAGCCAATTAAGCCTATCATATAATAATAGATGATGCTTTCTCACATCTGCCACCAACATTGAATCAACTTTTATTCTTGTTTGCTGATATGCTTCTATTCAAAACTGGAAACGATGGAACTATAAATTAAAATCATCACCCTGGCTCTAAGTCTGTGGTGCTTCAGATCTCCCAGGATAGTGTCAAACATGTTTGTCAAAACAGTCATTCACCTCAGTGTCATAACTTTTTGTCTAGAGTCCATATGGTCAGGCAATGGAAATCCACTTAAAAAATTTTCCTTTGAACTCATAAATTTTACAGGCCAGTACTAAGCTGAATATTAAACATTTTTATACATAATTCAGATATAGGCTACTTAAGTTATAGGTCCCTGTAGATGATATATTACTATTTAACTTAATACTAAACTGTTGGATAAATCTTGTTTGATACCCAAGCTTTAGGGAATCCTGGACATAGAAGAGGTTGAATGAAGATTATTTTGGGTTGGGGGAAGGGTGAATAAGGTAAAAAGGATTAAAATGTACACATTGCCAGCTATAGTAATAGTCACGGGGATGTAAAATAGAGCATAGGGATATAGGCAATAATATTGTAATGATAATATATGGTGTCAGGTGGGTACTAGAATTATGGGGTGATCACTTTCCTAAGGTATGCAAACGTCTAATCACTATTTCGTACACCTGAAGCTAATAATATTGTATGTGGGATGTAATTAAAGTATCAAAAAATTGAAGGTCTTTTTGGTGTACAAATCTAATCATATAAAATTTGGTTTATATTTTGTATATAAAATAAGTTTTAAAAAGACAGAAGTGTTTATATTAAGCATATGTTCTTTGCAATTACTAAGAGTTCATTAGGGTAAATAACAATACTCAAATTTGTTGGATATTTTCAAAGTTGGGAACTTTCCTTCAGTTGCTGTGTTATTGCATAGTTTGGCACTTAATGAAACACAAAAACATGATGCATACGGGGAATTTGCTTCAATTACTAAAACTCAATTTCCTTTATTTATGAAAAATCTTCCAGATTAAAGGGATCAGCTCTCAGCCTCCCCTCAATATTAAGTTCTCCAGAGGAGGTGAAGTCCTCTAGTTGAATAACCAGGACACAAATAATGCTTCTGCAAGATTCTAGTTTCCCCAGAGAATTTGTAAATAATAGGTATGATCCAGGGGGGCTTATATTCTGGGGGCCATTTATCACACTTCGGTTTTTATCCAGTTCTAGAGAGGAACTCATCTTGTTAGCTCATCATCATAATAAAGACAAAGAAGGATTTGCAGCTTTTAGAAAAGCACAGGTGCTTTACACGATTAACTCTGAAGTGCAAATAAAAATTCCTCTGTAGTTCCTTTTCTTTTTTTTTTTTTAATTTTTATGTGTCTGAGTAATCTAGGGATTCACTCCTTCATAAGAGGAAAGAATTTGAAAGCTGTTGCAACAACAAATAAACCTAATTAAATTCTGATCATTCCACTGTGTATTTTTTCTAGCTCTGTAAATTCTGCAAGGGACAACAGCAAACTACATATGAAAGGCAGAGAAGCAAAAGGGGTCTTTTTTTTTTGGGTGGGGGAGGGTGGTGGTTTGAAAAAACAGTAAAAAAAACAACAACCCTGTGTCTTGATTCAACAGCCATCTGTACCATATGAATTTATTTTGCTACTATATTGTATTGAACAGGAGAAAAGTATAGTTAGGGGAGAAATAGAAATATAGTCTGTTCTACAAAGCATAGAGGGACCTCTATTATCATGATAGGAATAAATGTTTTAATAGCTATATTTGGTGTGGGTAAATTTCCTTTAGGCATTTCTAGAAGACATGGCAAAGGATCCTAGATTATCTGTGGTACCAAACACCATACAGACCACTTGGAGAACAATCTTATTTTATGAACAGTATCTGAGCTTGTTTAGTAATCTGAAGGGGGAATTGTATTGGGACACTTATCCTATATAATAAAAGCCTAATATGCTAAGTGTTTGGTAATCCATTCAACCAATCAAAGTGTAATATGCTAATGATATGCTAGGCCGCTCAACCAGTTGCTATGACTGCACTGACCACCAGGGGACAGACAATAAAACTGGTAGGTTAGCTTGCTGCTGGGGTCCGGCCAATTGGGACTGAACGAGATGGGCCGGACACGCCCTGGAGCCCTCCTGCGGTCCCTCCCTGGCTGGCTAATCTCCCGCATCCTTCCCTGGCCCCGATCATGCACTGGTGGGGTCCCTCAGCATGGCCTGCACCCTCTTGCAATCTGGGCTGAGGTCCCCCCCAAGTGCACAAATTTTGTGCACTGGGCCTCTAGTATTTCATCAAAACCCAGGAATCTGTACTCAGTATTTGGAGTACAAATCATTTGCCATAGTTTTAAAATGATAAACCTGCTTTTCCCTCTCAATTTCTATCCTTGTAGTGGAGCTAGGAAGGACTTGCTGAAACCAAATAATTTTTTAAAATTGAATTTATTGGGGTGACATTGAAACCATCTCACTTTAATAAGATAAAACATTTCAAGAAGGGCAGTACACGTACACATTTTCAAAATTTTGATAAAACTTTATTTAGGTTTCTTTTACTTTCTCCCCCTCCCTGAATTCTCTAACTTGCTGTTATTCCCCCCTCCCCCTTATAGATTCTTTATGTATAAATAAACAATGAGTGGAGAGAGTTCCCACCCCTCTTCCCTGGGCAAAGTCAAAGTGGGGAAAGGGATGAATTCCTCAAGAGGATGTGGAGCGTGTGCTTGTTACTTTTGATAATAAATTTTCTGGGTGAAAAAGGTGAAGGGATTAAGAAGTACAAATTGGTAGTTAACAGAATAGTTGAGGGGATGTAAAGTAAAGCATTGGGAATATAGTCAACGATAGCGTAATAATTATGTATGGTGTCAGATGGGTACTAGATTTATTGGGGTGATCATTTTGTAAGTTATATAAATGTCTAATCAGGGTTGTACACCTGAAACTGAAAATATCATATACCAACTGTAATTTAAAATAAAACATTTAAAAAAATGCTACTGAAAATAAATTCCCTGGGTCAGAGTACCTTCTATTATCCAGAATCTTGGTGTAGGAACTTGAGTATGAATTGGTAAGGGGGAATAATCTCTCAAGGAATGTAAGCGCAATAAAAAAAAATCTGGCCCTCTCTTTTGCACTAGTTGTCATATTTTTAATTTCAACCTGAGAACAGTCTCTCATCACTTAGTCACTTCCCTGGAGTAGCAGACTCCCATCACTGAGAGTCACTGTGTCATTTCCACACGAAGTTCTTCTTAAAACCGGGGGTGGGTACCTTGACAACTGATTGAAAACATGTTGACTAAAAAGGTCTTAATAAGCAGCCACATGACCTTCCTCCCCCGTGGTCTCATCAGCAGGCAATAAACTAGACTCATCGTCCTCAATTCTCATGTAAAAACCTATCTGTCAGAGAAGTAATTACCTCGCCAGATATACACCCCTCTGAGGCAAGCCCAGAAATCATTATAATACTCTATAATTAGTGTTTATTATTCTATCTGGGCATGTCAGTGGAAGTACAGAAAAGTGCCCCTCAGCTGGACAATCCTATCATAACAGGACTTAGAAAATATTAATGTAAAAGCTTCTCATTGTCTGCTTTCCTTTGCCATGGCAACCTTAAATCAGCCTGCTTCCAAGCAATTTGTAGCTCAGCCGTGCTCCCTAACCCACACCGTTCAGACCTGGCATTTCATCCGGGAGTGTCTAAAGCTTTAGCCTGACAACAGGTGTAGGTATTATCTTTACAAAACCCTGCATGATAAGCTCCTCATTTTTCTCTACAGGGACAAGCAGTACATTCAGGGCTTGTTCTTGGTAGATGTTACTCTAACAGGAATTCAGAATTCAAACCCTTGCCACCCCCTGCCATGCTGTGTGCTAAGGTGGGGAGTCGGTACATACAAATGCTGCATTTCAATGCAGCGCTGTTACCTGGACCCGGGGTTTTGTTGCTCTGCACTTTGTAACCATGGTGGTCCTTTTATCTTCTTCAAGGACATTTGATAAGAATTACCTGGTTCCATGGGAACTTGAGAGAGTCTCAACTACATGAGTTTTACAAAGTTTAGATACACAATTTTACTTTTGAACAAAGAATAGCTTCCTTTGGGGAGAGCAAAAGGAATGCAAGTATAATCCTTTAAAAGATCGAAACTGCTGTGTTTTAAAGTGGAAATCAGGGAATTCAGAATAACAGTATTGTAGCTTAATATAGGCCACGGATCTTTAGTTTTTCAAGAAACAAAAACTATTTAAATCCTGAGAGAAAATATAGTAACTGAGGGCCTGGGCGTTAGGTTTCTTAGGCCTCTAAGCCATAGTTATCTGGACTGAAAAGGGTTGCTATTGATATATTTCCTGGAAATGTCATAGGAATGAATTGAAGCAAAACTTGCCCAGCACACAGGAAGCTCTGAATAGGGAGCAGTCACTTCTACTCTATAATATTACCCATCGGAGCCAATCCCCTTCTGTGGATGTGGCTTTCTGGGACACGTGCTACACTCCTGTATCTGTGAGATCAGACATATTGGATCACCCAAGCAGGACCAGGACATTTAGGGCTTCAGGAACGAAGAAGGCACTAACTAGTAGGTGTTTCTAGGAGATAATGAAGTTGAGGGAGAGCCTTTTACCAAATCCCCTTGGGAGGATGGCAGGGAAAGCTTCCTCCAATCTGCGAACCAGGACCTTTTCATTTTAGGAAAGCACTTGCTTGACCCCACGCACAGACAGATATTTGCTGGTTGGCTGACTGAAGAAGGTATAAATGTGGATAAATAAGCTCCAGGAACAGATTTCAAATTGAATCTTTGCCAAAGAGTCTCTCTGGACTCCCAGCCCTGTCTTTCAGAGTATGCTAATTAGCTCCTGCTGTTAATATTTTCTCAAAAGATCTAAGTGACAGGTGTGTTATTTCCTCTTTTTTTAGGGGGAGTTGAAGGAGTGTTGAATGCCAAAATTTGAGTTAAAATGTTAGATTAACCTTCATAGCAAATGAAGTAAAATTGACCATGAAGTTTTCCAAAGAGGTCAAAATGTTTCTGGAGAGGGATTTTAGGTTCCGAAATCAGGTGACATGATCCAAGTGCAGTTAGAAGACGTGATGTGGATTATTATCCAGTCATTTACTCTCTGGCATGAACGTGGCAAGTTATTTAGCTTTCTCAGGTGTGTTTCCCCATCTTTTAAATGGGGTAAATAGTACCCATCTCTGGTTTGTTGTGACAATAAGGTGCCATAATGCATGTAAAGTATTAAACCCAATGAGTGAAAGATAGAAACCCTCAACAATAGCTATTGTATTGTTGTTTTATTCCCTTTTGAATAATTTTAGTATCCTCTTACTAATCATGTTCGTCAAAGTTAGAGTTCTATTAGATGGTGTTTCAGTATACAAACATATCTATGATTACTATAGTAAGAGGCAATAGACACAACAGATAGAGAGGTTTGAAATCACAGCTCTTCAGGGGTTTGCTACTAAGCTTAGAAATAAAGATTTCAACCAATCAAACGTTTGGGCTAATTAGGACCTTCCCTAAAACACCAGGAAGCTTTATGTGGATTTAGTGTATTACAGTAGTCCCTCTTATCCAGGGGGATATGTTCCAAGACCCCCAGTGGATGCCTGAAACCAGACAGTACCAAACCCTATATAAGCTATGTTTTGTCCTGTACATATATACTGTTTCACTTAAAAGAAGCACTTACAGCTTCTCTTTGGCATATCTGAATTGCCAGCATCACTTTTCTTGTGCTTTGGGACCATTAAGCAAAATAAGGGTTACCTGAACACAAGTACTGTGGTGCCAGGACAGTTGATCTGATAACCTAGATGGCAACTTAGTGACTAATGTGAGGGTAGTGTATACAGCGTGGAGACGTTGGACAAAGGGATAATTCACGTCCTGGGTGGGACGAGGTGGGATCGTGTGAGATATCATCAGGCTACTCCCAACATCTCGATTTAAAACTTATGAATTATTTCTGGAATTTTCCACTTAATATTTTTAGACCATTGACTACAGGTAGCTGAAATCTTGGAAAGCAAAATCTCAGATAAGGGGAAGACTACTGCATGTGTAGCTTAGGCTGCTCTTTGAGATTTTAAGATGATTAACAAAACCCTTATGTGTTTTCAGGGTCCTTAGAGGACTACTTGGAATGGTGCACAAATGTCACCTCTTGCTAGCCTTCACTAGGACAATTTTCTTTATTTCTTGAAAATTTACATGTCATTATCCAGAAATATTTTCAACTGAGGTTTTAGAAATGACAGTGTTTCATTTTATGACAGTTTTGCTAACCTAATTAAGCAATCAAATGATTTGTTATTTCAAGCATATCCCATTGTCTTGCCTGCATTTTGATTAACTTGCTAAAAATTCTCTGCTGATATGCTTATTGGGTCTGAGGACTATTTACTAAACCGTAATATCAGAACTGAAAATGAGGATGTAAATCGTCAGAAACATGACAGAATTAAATGCATTTCTTTTCTCAGGAGGAGATTATCATGGAAGGAAATAGAAGGTACAGTAATAGATCCCCGATTTCTATACCCATTTTGGAAAGTAACACTTTGACTGAAACCCTGTGTTCAAATATACACTCATTTTTGTAATGACTTCAAAGTCACTGTCATGACTTCCACAACTTTTCTAAGTCTGTATGCAAGTAATTGATGGAAGATCTTTCCCAATTTGGGCTGTAAATTCATTAAATGACAATTTTTAGTTATGATATTTAGTATCCCAAGTGAGGTTGTATGTTGAATCTGTCTGTGGGTATTCCAGTATGTTCCTTGGTTTAATCACATTTGATCTGGATTCCAATCTTTATACATTTGTTTTTGGCATGAATTCATGATTTAATGCTAGTATCTCAGCAAAAGCTTTTTCCCAATGGTGGGTCATGTTTTGTTTGTTTTTATAGCTAATGGGGTTGGTAAATTGTGCTTTTGACCTTCACAAGTGGTTCTTAGGGCAGAGTGGTATGAAAACCACTGCAAATCAGAACCCAGACTTGCTTTTAAATTTTTAAAAATAATTTTAAAAATTATTTTTTAAATTTGGGGTGATATTGGTTAATAAAATCATACAGTGTATAATTCTATAATATGTTATCTGCATGCTGCATCATGTGCTCACCACCCAAAGTCAAGTCTCTTTCTGCCCCCACTTATCTCCCTTTTGCCCTCTCCTACTTCTCCCCCCCCCCCCCCACACACACACACATACTTTCCTTCTGGCAATAAGACTTGGTTTTAATAAAATCTCTGAGGCTATTAAACCTCTCATCAGTTGATTCTTTGAAAACAATTATTTTCTTTACAAATTTGATAATTCAGAGAGGAAGGGAGAGGGATAGAGAGATAGAAACATCAATGATGAGAGAGAATCATTGATTGGCTGCCTCCTGCACGCCCCATACTGGGGATCAAGTCCACAACCCAGGTCATGTGCCCTTGACTGGAATCAAACCTGGGACCCCTCAGTCCGCAGATGGATGCTCTATCCACTGAGCCAAACCAGACAGGGCTACAAATTTATTTCTATAAATTGACTTAGAATATGTAATCCAGCCTGTTTAGTAGTAAGAAGAATAAAAAGACTGTTTTCAATAGACTTTCTGTTTGAGTTGGTATTTATATGGCATGATTAGATAATAAAAAGAGAAGATTCTCCAAAGTAGGTAAATTTCTAAATGTTTCTAGATCTATTCTGGAGAAATACATGCATCAGTAAACTAGGGTTGAATAAGAAGGATTTCATAAAGGATTAAACCCTTGAGCATCTTCAAGTTAGTGAGGGAAAGACTTATTGAGTTCAATAATCTGAAAGTCAAGTATTTTCAGTATGGTGTGTGGCATCAATAACAAATGCAAATTCAGGATAAGGATTAAAGGTGTGGGTGAGGATAAACTCCATGGTGTATGGCCTATGTTTTATATAGTTGATGGCTTTAAGAATTAGATGATATGGAGAATAAATGAGCATAGTTTTCTAATACACTTGATGTGATAACCACCAAAGTTTAACTATAGAGTAGATATCTCCATTTGTTCTAATTTATGCCATAAATTAAACATGTTCCAAAGGAAGCCCATCCTGTCCACTCTCCCGGAGTCTGACATATTGAAGTTTTCCCCATCCCAGTGTTAGCAGCTCCATTCTTCCAGTTACTCTGGCCAAAATCAATGCACCCATCCTTGGTTCCTCACTTTCATTCATAGTCAGAAGCAAATCCTATTGGCTCTTCAAAATGTATTCAGAATTTGACCACTTTTCATAAACATGCCCTGCTTCATTGTTATCCTAAACACTTTCCTAGCACACTTTTAATTTATTCACTTGTCATGTTTCTCCCCCCCGCCCTCTAGAATGTTGTCCTCATGAAGGAGGATTGCCTGTTTTATTCACTGCTGTAAACTTGGCCTCCAGAACTGCCTAGCACTTAGTAGGTGTGGTATGTTTTTTTAATTAATGAGTGAATTAAAATATTAGGAAAGAAGAGGAAGGGGAAACAAAGACTAAATTAGATCTACTCTTAATAGATTCAACAGCTATTTTTAGGTACTTGCTATGTGCCTACTTAAATATTAAGCCTTTAAATTTTGTGTTTATTATAGTTCACTAAAATGCTAAGTTATCCTTAGTATTTTGGATAAAATAATAATTCCAGAATATATATATTTTAGTGAAATATATATAATATATATATTCATAGAATATATATTTATGACACAATGAATACATATCTCCTCACTTATTTCAGTTAGCAAATCAGTAATTGAAAATTTAAAATCTCAGGGATCTCATCATATTTGGATAGAGTTTTCTTGGAAAGAACTCATATTCAGAAATATAATTAAACTTTTTTCTCATGTACACTATCTGCTATTTAATTTAAAAAATGTTTTTATTGATTTTAGGGAGGAAGGGGGAAGGAGAAAGGGATAGAAACATCAATGAGGAGAGATAATCATAGATCGGCTGCCTCCTACACCCCCTCTGCTGGGGAACAAGCCTACACATAACATGGGCAAATAGGAAAAATAATTTGGTTAAGAGTTAAGCTGTTTAGAAAGTAAACATGTTAACATGTGCGATGAATCTCTCTAAAAGGAAAGACTTAACAGTGCATGGCACATAGTAAGTGCTCCATGGGCATTTATTGAATGAATGAATGAATGACCTTGAATAAAAGAGTAATTTGACATGAAAATCAACATGTTGCTTTCTGGTTTGTCTTGGAACAAAAGTCTTGGAAATCTTGTGATTAGATAAATCATATATGCCCCACTTACAATGTGATGTGATACTGGGTGGTAAAATATGAAGGTCTTTTGGCAACTTGCACACGGAAGAATATAGACATTTGTGGATCATTCATGACCTAGGTCACTTGTCATCCTATCTCTGAGTTTGAGTTTAACAATCGGATGAATTGTGCATTTAAAAAATTTTACTTCACTTCAAGTCTAGTGCAATATAAACTAGAAAACTGTCTATTTAGATTAAGAGAATTTCTTGAAGAAAATGCATCTCAATGGAAGAGGTAAAACAACAACAACCATGTATCAAAATATAATGGAATTAGAACTCTATCAGGAAAATAAACTTATTACGAATAAGATAGTTGTACAGAGAATGATAAATCATTTTTTCTCCTTGCCTTTGTTCCGAGTTTTAAATGAAGCAACATATGCATGCAAAACAGAAGCCAGCATTGACATAAATAGAATGAGAAGGTGGGAGAATGTGGCTTTATGACTGGTTGATTTTTCCCCCATTTATTCATTAATTACTTTGGAGTACCTGCTCTATTGGGCATCATGCTAGACACTTGGTGTACATTGATAATGACCTGTTCCTGCAATCTAGAAAAGACATCAGTGAAAGAAGTTAGCAGTGAAACTCACGGTCCCCATTGTGATACTGTGTGCAGGAAGGTGAGCAGAGAGTGCGATAATAACCAACACTAAGGTAGGTGTTATCTTGATTTTCAAAGCAGGGAATTCAGATTTAGAGAAAGAAGATTTGAGGTCATAGCTTGGTGATTGGCAGAACTGGGATCCTTAGCCAAGTTGAAATGAATTCACACACACACACACACACACACACACACACACACACACACGCACACACACCTCTGCAATTGCTGCTCCAGATCCACCACTGCTGACCATTCCAGCACAGACTCCCTGCTTAAACCCTCAGTGGCTGCTCACCACCTCTACAGCATAAAGATCAATTTCCTTGATCAACCCGTTTCTCTCTCCAACTTCATTTCTCATTCCTCTCTGCTGAGCAGCATTGCTTGCGGTTCATCGGCACTCTCCAGTCTGATTCACACATTCCCACTGTCCTTTGGGCCTGTCCCCTTGAGCTCAGTTCTTTTCTTCAGGAAGCTTCCAAGAACCCAGTAGGGGTTACCTACCCTCCTCTGAGCTTCTATAAAATCCTGTTTAGCTTTTTCAGGACTCAACTAATTACTACCATGGACCAAATGTGGCTGTTCTCTGTTTTTGTAGGCCATGAGCTAAGAAGGTTTTTGCTTTTTTAAAGGTTGAAAAAAATCAAAAGAATAATATTTCACGAGATGTGAATTTATATGAAATGTCATTGTCCACAAATAAAGTTTTATTAGAACACAGCCACGTCCATTCTTTACATGTTGTCTATGGCGTTTTTGTATTACAAGGGCAGAGTTGAATAGTTGCAAGAGACCAAATGGCCTGCAAAGCCTAAAATATTTAAAACCTGGTCATTTACGGGAAAAGTTTGTGGACTCCCAAATCTCACACAATATTTCTTTCTAAAGGGCTTTCTCTGAGCCAGCTCCAAGCTTGAAGGATTTTATTCATCTTTGTTTTTCCAACGCCCAGCCAATTGTGGTACTTAGCAGGTAGGTATTTAATACAGTACATATCTGAATACATGCTTTCATACTTTTGTCCCTAGAACAATTCTTCAAATACTTGTGATCAGCCATCCTGTTACCCACCCAGTCTCCCCTTTTATAGGCTAACCATCCAGTCACTCCTATTCCTTGTGTAACATTGCAAGTCCTAAAACTAATCTGGCGTGGTGCTTCTTTATGGGTTTTTCTTTTTAGAGTATAATGTTACCTCTGAAATTTATGAAGAGCTTATCATTTATTAGAATGTGTATCATTTTTACATAAAATTATACATTGCATTGATAAGTTACAATGCATTGTTCTTGGTGAATGAGTAATTGATTTTTAAAGGAAGAAAAATTGAAACGACAAGGTATTTTTCTGCCTGTAGTAAGAGAGAAGAAGAAAAATGGTGGTATGCCTGGCATATTTTTGGTTTATAAGCTAGAAACCTTTAGTCTTCTGAAGTCTCCAGTGAGGAATTAGTTCTTCCCCATGAAAGAGAAGATATTAGAATTTCTACTTTATATTTTCTTCTAAAAAATAATAAAAGGATTAGAGATTTACCAAGATTTGAGGTACACACCACAGCAGTGTTTGGGCATGATTCACATGCAAGGAAGCACTGCAGTGGAGGTGGGATGCGCAGGGATCTTCACTTGGTTATTTGCTTTTGGTGCTTTGCTATGCACTTAGCTCATGTGAGCCAAGTTATACTGATTTATGGATTATATTGTTCAATTGTAACAAAGTAATCCTAACAAAATGAGTATGTTGCTTAAAGTGATCTCTGAAAAACAACAGCGGTAGCTTGAAATTTTAATAATGCAAATATATTTTACATGAGTGAAAAATCAGAATGACCGAGCTGAGTTCTTCCACATCTAGAGTGAGCTATGCTCCTCATGATTAGAGATTTAAAAAATGATCTATTGTAGGTGAGAGAAGTTGGTTAAAATCATCAAAAACTTCAGTCAATCCGACATACTGATTGATATTTACTATGAATCTCAAACTAAGTCCTATTAAATATTGATATTGTGCTTTTGTGAAGTATTTTTACAGATGCAACACTCTGAAGCTAAGTGAAAAGGGAAATAGAATACTCGAATTCCTATATCACAAAGTTAAAACTACGCTTTTAAATATGAGGCATATTTGCTAACAGTAGAAGTATTAATAGCACCTTTAAAAGGAGAATAACATTTTATCATTTATAAAATACAATAATAATTGTAAAATGAATATTTTATATTTGCTTTAGCCTTTACATTTTTCTATTTTTAAATAGCTTTGCAATGTCCATTTTATATTACTACAGTAGTAAATGTACAGAATTTATAAACCTACAAATAAACATACAAGGAGCAATATGCCCCCAAAGCTTTACTGATAGGTGAACATCATCAAAATTTGAAGACACCTGATCTCATGCAACTCTATGCTACTTAGGTAAAGATTGTAAAGAAGGAATATCTCCTCTACCCCACCATAACTTTGGTTTCTATAAAATGTTTATTATCTATTTTTAGTTTAGTTTTGTTTGTTTTTTTATGAAAAGAGATGTAATTTTGAGAAAAGAATTGCCTATAACTCCTAAAGCAGCTTACTACATCCTTTGGATGAGGGAAACCTCTTCCCATTTCTTCATTTCACATTCTGTTGATTTTTAAAAAAATAACATAGGATTTGTGATTATTTATTTTTGTACTTGTGTATTGAGACTGTAGGCTTTAAAAAATATATATTTTTATTTCAGAGAGGAAGGGAGAGGGAGAGAGAGATAGAAACATCAATGATGAGAGAGAATCATTGATCAGCTGCCTCCTGCACACCCCACGCTGGGGAACAAGCCCACAACATGGCCATGTGATCTGACTGGGAAGTGAGCCATGACCTCTTGGTTCATAGGTCGATGCTCAACTATCATGTCATGCCGGCCAGGAGAGACTGTAGGCTTTTTTGAGTCTATAGGCTCCACAAGTAGAGGGACATTGTCTATCTCACTGACTGAATCTTAAGTGCCTAACTCAGGGCTCAGACCAGATAGATGGTGACTGACTGGCTGATGGGCTGGTTTCTAGAAGCCAGGGCTAATAAGAAAGGAGCAGGGTTGAGGGGAGGATAGTGAGTGGATTTTTCTCTCTGTGGATCACAGCAAACCTTGGACCAAGAAGGTGACTTAGACTAGGAAATGAGGTTTAAGATCTACTTGTTTTGGGGATCCTCCCATATAAACAACAGTGTCAATTCATGTTACTTTATACATCATTTGCCTTTTTCAAAATACTGTCAACCATGAGGTTTGTTCCACATTTCCTAGCTTTTCTTCAAATACACAGCGATTTGGGCCGTGTCTACCATTTTGGTCTCAGTTTAAAGAACTAATTACAATATTATGCCTAAAGGTTACTGCCCTTTCTCTGGTAACATACTAGGTAATCCTAGGAGTATCAGTCTTTAGAATCACATCATAGCTAGGCTGTGCTAATCAATTTGTCTGTAAGTATAATCTGGATAATTTTATTGTGACATAATAATGTCTTAATATATTCAATTCAGTTCAATTTGGTTTGTTCTATTCAATTCATTTCATTTCAGTTCATACTATAAGCCCTATTGTGGGGGATAAAATATTCTCATTTTCATTTAAATTTCAACTCTTATGGGAACCTAACTACATGCTAAGTAATGCCAGATGATGGCCATGTAAAAATGAATTTAGTCAGGTCTCGAGCAAAAGAAATTCACAGAGAAAGAGCCACTGATGCCTATGGTGTGTGCTAACTCTAGTGTGTCATGGAAACACAGAAACGGGGATACACAGGGTGCCTGGCAACCCTGATGATTAAAGAACTTCACAGTCTCATGAATGAGAAAAGGCATTTGTAGAACACAAAGAAAGACAAGTCTGTGATCAAGTGAAATATGTGGACAGTAAAAGTTAAAGCATAATGAAGATGAGGCTAGGTCTCTGAAGTTTCCAGGAGAAGCAAATACCTAAATTGATTCTACCCAGTTTTTTGTTTTGTTTTGTTTTAGCCAACCTGAAAAAGGAGGGACAAGAAAGAAAAAGGCAAAATTCTATAAAGCTTTTCAGCTTATACCTCTGAGGCATGACTTCTGAAATGATTAAAAGTAAATTAAAACTGCTCAGCAACCCACTGGGAAGCCACAGCTCATGCCTGCTCTTTTTTTTGTATTATATAAACTTGTAAACACTAACCTTCCTCTTTTTCTTTTAGTTGTTGAAAAGAACACAGATTCCTTCTGGACATTATTTTCCAGCAGAAATAAAAAACACAGGAAAAAATATGAACAAAGAGCAGTTTTTTTCCCCTTTCTTTTTCTCATTAGTGCATTTGCTATTTATCTATGAAGTCACGGGGATTTGCATGTGTTGGCATTTGCAGGCACAGTTGGATATTGTTACTTTGTCAAAATAATCTATAGAGGGTATTAATTTCGAGCCAACTGATGATCATTTTGCAGCTCAAAAGCACTTATTATCTTCTAGGGTTGAGGTTTCTACGGTTCGGGGATTATGGCCAATTGAAATTAGAGTGTGCACAGTCTAGACAGTGGAATGTAGTGGGTAAGCAGACAGGCTTAGGTCACAGACACAGCGGGAGTGAGGAGCTTGGTTGTGCCATTTGTTCACTTTGTGACCTTGAGCAAGTCACTTTACTTTTCCAAGCCTTAGTGTCCTCATTTACATATGGGGATAATATCAATCTCATGGGGATAATATCAACATCGTGGGATAATGAGTAGGGTTAAACAAGACCAAAAACATCATCAACTAGGTTACAGCTATTTATTGTTATACTAGAGGCCCAGTGCACAAAATTTGTGCACTGTGGGGGTGTACCTCAGCCTAGCCTGCACCCTCTCCAATCTGGGATCCCTTAGACCTACCAGACTGCTATACAGATTTTTCGGTAATTTCCGAATCTGCCGCTATACCGCTGTACCTAATTTTGGTACTTTGCCTAGTACGTGAAAAAAATGCATCACAAACTAAAAATAACCAACCAATCATGGTCAAACCTCATGGTTAGCCATTGCAAATGCCTTCCCTCATGTGTTTGAATTGACTTTGTGTGGTTTAAGGGGACAGTTAGGTTCAGGGCCTCAGGTCCGACTGCCTGTTTAGGTCCCACAGGATCGGGCCTAAACTGGCAGTTGAACATCCCTCTCACAATCTGGGACTGCTGGCTCCCAACCATTCACCTGCCTGCCAGCCTGATCACACCCTAACCACTCCCCTGCCAGCCTGATCAACGCCTAACTGCTCCCCTGCTGGCCCGGTTTCCCCCAATTGCCCTCCCTTGCCAGCCCGATCGCCCCCAACTACCCTCCCCTGCTGGCCCGGTAACCCCCAACTGCCCTCCCCTGCTGGCCTGATTGCCCACAACTACCCTCCCTTGCCGGCCATCTTGTGGCGGCCATCTTTGACCACATGGGGGTGGCCATCTTGTGTGATGGCATGAGGGTCAATTTGCATATTATCTCTTTATTATATAGGATCATCATCACTAGTAGTCTTTCATTCTTATTTCTTAAAGGAAAAATACTGGCTCTTGATGGGGGTAAACTTGTCTTAAATAGATGTGATGTTTTGTGTGCTAATACTAGCTTCAATTTGGGTATGATGTTTTAGAGCTTTAGTTCTCATTTAGAATGGGACAGTTTTGGGAGACAGGAATTTAACAGATTAACTCTCTAACCCATGGAGATGGGTAGGGCATCATCCCTACATAGTATCTCTGCTAAGCTCCCCTATAGCCTTTGCTTAGATACGGAAAGAACCAAGTATGGATCTTCATTGCTTACACCCATTGATCCCAGTTCAGATCTTTATAGTTAACAAGAGTAAGTTCAATTCTTTTCTCACATATTTGCAGGCAGTTATTGTGTCTGCTCTGTCTTTTGCAGCTTTAACATCTCCAATTCTTTGAACAGTTCCTCCCACGGAGACTGTGTCTGCCCTCTGCATGTCCCTGATTTCCCTCTGGATTTGCTTTAGAAAGTCAATGCTTTTCCTCTTAAGTGTGTTTCCAGAAATGAATGCATTAGTCCAGACTTCTCAGTGTAGAGAAGCTCTGTTGACAATCTCATCTTTAAAATGAATAATCTCAGTTGGTAATAAGATTGCACTGCTGTTTTACATTTCAGATGAAATAATTTTAAAATTAAATGGCAAGTTAGGGAGGCAGTGAATGACAAGAACCACCCATACCAAAGCAGTCACACACATAAAAAACATCTCTTTGTTCATTGATCCACCCAAGATGAAAACAAAAATCCCATTCCTATATCTTGCTTATAAGCAAATATTAAGTTCTAATAGCCTTAATAACTAGTTCCTTTTATAGCACTAAGGATGGCTGGACTGCTTTACAATAAAAAAATTTCAAGTGGCAGTTTATAAGAATCAAAATGTATACTATAATTGTATGTGGGCAAGTTAATTTTAAAAGATACACCTATTTATCAAAATTTCTATATAATTTGGCTTGAAGAGAATCTCTTTCTCTTTAGCTCTGGGCTACATTTACATAATACCTCAGTTCTGTTTTCTTGAGTTCTATTGCAGGAATACTAAAGACACGTTATTAACAATAGAAGCAGCCCTGACTGCAATATATGTTTGTGAAGAGTTGTTTTTTTTTAAACTCGAGGATCAGGCTGGAATGTACCTACTAATTTCATGTTTATATCTCCCTTAGCATCCTGAAGCTCTGACACTTTTATCCCTGGAGTCTGGAATATAGATAGTCTTCAGGCTCATAGCTTTGCAGAAAATGTTTCCTAAGCAATTGGTTTAACCTTGGGTCAGACTGGCTTGTTATTTGAGACAGGCCCTGTTCAACATTTCTGACGTGGGGAAATTTAGGATTAGTTAAGTAACAAATCAAAGTGGCACAGACGAATCATCTCTGCTGTAGGACTAATACACAACAATATTTCACAATCTTACCTAGTTTTTAAGTGTTTTAACTGAGCTGTTTTTCCTGTTGGCAAGTGGAGCAATCCATCTGACTTAAGGTGAAGGCTGGAGAGTAGATGCATAATCCAGCCAGATAATTTTCATTAAAAAAAAAAAACTGGCTAGGCTGGGCACAGCCTGGGAATATGTTTGATGTAGAAAAGGAAATCAGCTGGAGGAAAAGAAGCCAAAGAGAGTCAAAAATTTGCAGGAATATGAGAGTTTACATGGGTACTTCTCTCATGTTGGTGTTGTTATTGTAAAGATTTGAGAATTTGTAGAGCTAAATGAAAGTTGGAATCTTAACCATTCAATTATGCACTTACAATGGGCAATGAATGCTGACTCATGTTGTATCCAATTAGGTATTCATCTGCTGGGCCATCATTTGGATGACAAACGGTGGTTGCTTTGGAATCAGGCCCTGCCACTTCTAGTTAAATTAACGTAGCAACAGTAATTTACTGTTCCATTTCATGGTGTTTCATATTAGAGAGGGAGTGTTTGTCTAGCAACCAGGCACCTTCTTGATAATTAGGATGAGGGAGGCTCAATTCCTCTTTATTCCTATTTGTTGGCCCAATTAACTGCTTTTGTCTTAAGCCGGTTATCATAAAAAAACAACCCCCCCCCAAAAAAAAACCCCCCACAAAAACACAAAAACAAACAAAAAAACCCACTTGGAAGACAAATCTGGTATCTTAGAAAGTTCAAATAAATAACTTAAAAACTTGAAGGTGGTAGAAATATAGTACTTGAGAAATATACTACTGGTCTTATTTTTCATAAAATAAACTGAGTTTTATGGCCAAATAGTAACAGAGGAGGGGGCAGAATTTGCTGGTGAACCTTAGCATGTTCTCCTAGGATAGGTTAATCTAAGCAGATGACTGTTGTCCAAATAATGGAATTGCATTCTTTAAGCACACACATACACATGTGCAATATTTCTGTGAGCCGTGTAGGAATGTATTTTCTAAGAACGAAGATATGGTGAGGAAAATAGAGTTGACCAAGAGCTGTCCCTTGCTTAGAAACAACCAACATTTATACAGTGCTATTAATCTTAGGGTTTCCATCTGACATTACAGTGAAGTTCTCACTTAATGTCCAAGATGGGTTCTGTGACTTTAAGTGAAACAAAGTATAATGACACCAATTTTACTATAGGCTAATTGTTATAAACCAGTTAAGTTCCCACAGAGTCTCATCGATGTTACGATGGCAATGATGTTATTTGAGGACCTGCTATACTTCATTTGCTAACCCAACAGCCATGCTGTCATTAACATCCCAATTATATAGATGAACAGACTGAGGATCCGAAAGGTTAAAGGCTTCAGATCCAGGTTTTCCAATGCCGGTGGCTGTTCCTTTTTGGATGCATCCCGCTGTCTCTCAGGAGAGGGTCTGTTGATGGCCCAGTGGGGACTCCCGTGGAGGCCATGGAGGCGAGGACAAATGCTGGCATTTTCAGATAGGTATTTATTATTAGGCTTTGCCCTGTAATAACTGTGAATGATGCCTTAGGCATGCCTTTTGGCAAGGTCAGGGCACATATAAAGCATTTCTATGAAGTTAAATTCTTGTTGAGAGGCTTTTTAAGGTTTTATATTTTAATGAAGTTATTAAAATGAAAGTTCAGACTTACATAATTCATAAGCATTCATAAGGCCTCTTCTAAAATCTCTGCCACTAAATTGTTTTAAAATGTTTTCAGTGAAATTCTTATATAATACATGAACATATCTTTCAGTTAAGATTAAATTAGATTTCCAATTATATAGGGAACCGAAGCGTCACTGAAATATAGCTCTTTTAGGCTGGCTTCATTTTTGATGTCTTCACTGCATATGAAGAAAGTACTGTGGCGATCAAGAGTACTTTTTTAGATGTACACCTTCAATTGATAACTTTTAGTATAAGCAGCTTTCAAATGTTTAAGTAGTTTTGTAAATTCTCTTAAAAATGTTGGTTTTACTTTTGTAAGGGTAGATATTTTTACACTGACTGTCACAGGTATCTGCAACTTGCTATCAAAACAGTGCTGCTGGATTGAGTGTTTTAATGGATTCAAACTCCTGCAAATATAGCTGATGAAAAGCTACAAGCTAATGACCGGATCTTTCTTTCTTTCTTTCTTTCTTTTTTTTTTTTTTTTTTTTGTACTCTTTGCAATCAATTGCAGTTGTCTTTTTAAAGCAACACATTTTTTAGGTTTTGAACTTAGGTTAATTGCATCTTACTTTAAAATCCTTTCTTATTTAGAGGCATGATGAGACTGTATAAATGTGAGATTTTACCATCAACAGGAGCCAATAGTAGAAGCAGCAGCAAGAAAATTTCAGGAACATTAAAAAATATGGGAACTTCTCCCCATTGTTTTTCTTTCTCTTTTTGATATGGAGGAACTCTTTGATTATAGGGACATTACTGCCTTACCTGCTTTTTTCCCAATCTGTTACTTGTCTTTTAACTGCATTTATAACATTTATTATGAAATTGGGAGAAACTAACATCTTTACTATATTGTATTCCTATCCAAGAGTGCATTCTTCTATTTATTCAGGTATTTAAGTCCTCTGGTGCAGTTAGTTTTCCTCAGAGAATTACATATTTATAAGGGACTTGTGAAATATATTCTGATAGATCCAAACAAAGGGATGCTATACAATGAGTATAAAAGTAATGACACATCTATATGTACTGGCCTGGAAGGGTCTTTATTTATATTGCTAGGTGCAATAGTCTCACAGAATAACGTGTTTGATATGATCCCATTTGTATAAAGTGCATATATATGTATATGTGTTTAATTTACATAAAGCAGAAAAGAAAATCTGGATATGAAACTTCAAATTGTTTCCTTGAGACAACTACTTCTGAATGGGAAGGGGTTAGAAGGACTAGTTTGGGGACTTTATTTTTTTCCTTACATATTAAAATAAGTGATGGGATTATAGGTTATTTTAACTTTATTTCTTAAGCTTTTCTAAAATTTAAAACTAAAAACTGGGGAAATATTATAAAGGCATTTGTTTCCTTAATTAGGATATGAAAGACCATCATATGCCCAAATGGCAGCTGTTAGATCAGTGGATAACTATGCAATCTCACAGCTTCATGCAGATTAGTTCTATATGTATTAGTTCTGCAAGCATACTATCTCTAAATGTGCATTCACCAATTTTTGGTTCATGGGGGACTATCAAATTGTGGGCTGAAATTAGACATTTGAAAGCTATGAATTTCTTATCTATCAACCTATATTGCTTTCATTTTGGATAAAAGCAGTTTGTGTTCCTGATAATATAAAAAGTGCTTATTTCATATTTTTAAGTAAAAAAGTTAATTTCATATGTAAACATTTAAAAATAATTTTTTTTTGTAAGAAAAAAACATATAGGAAGTCTCTTGGTTTCCCAGGGATCATGGCAATGATGAATAGCAAAAGTTAGGTCATTAGTAATTCAGAAAGGCAACACGCTGCAGTGGCTTCTTGACTTCCTTTCATAGGGAGTTGGTTTATAAAGCAGGGAGCAGATAGGATGCTGCATCAGGGTCCTATCTGTTCATGCTGGGCTGAAGATGTGGCCAGGGGACCATTTTTATCTTTACTTTTTTCACTGAAAAAAATGTCTTCATGGCTGTCATTGAGAAAGAACCGTAGTAATGTTATTTCTGGGTCACTCCCTTCCTCTATCTCCTAGAGATAGTCTGGATATTTTGTTTTGTTTTGTTTGTTTGTTTATTTTATTACTAAAGGGAATGAGGAGGAATAAAGGAAGGAAGAAAAATCTGAAAATGACAGCTAAGTAACCAATTGAATTCAAGAATTACATTGGTTATTTTGATTGAACTGTTTTCATAGGGCTGCTGTTTCATTATAATAAGGCTACTATATGATGAGCAGGTGGCGAAACTATGGAGCAGAGGGGGAAAGAGTGGCATGTTTATAACAGATATTAGGAATAAGGGATTAAGGGACCAAAAAAACCCCCCAAATATCCTTTTGAAAGTGTAGGTAACTATAATAAAGTACAATTTTTTAAAAAGATCGTGTTTGATGTTTCCATTTCTCTGAGCATCTTTACAGTGTTTGAGACTCAATAGTATTTTCCATTGTTGTCACCCATGGTCAGCCTAACAGGAATCTTGTAGCTTCATAAAAGGAAGAGAAAGATGGCATACACATTTGCTGTATATTTCTAATAGTTTTATTAGAAAAATTCTTTATCAAATGTGGGTAATATCCCTTAAAAAGCCCACCAAATTTTGTTTTAAAGAACAGGACTATTTGGGGGCTTTAATTCTGCCAACACAACAGCCTCTTAGCAAATCTGACTCTCCCCGTTCCTTTTCTTGTACTGAAAGGGGAGCAGAGGATGGCATGCAACTCAAGGATGGGAATGCAGCTGTTCTGGGTTGGATTGTGAGAGAGGCAGCTGTGGGGTCTGTTTCTGATAGTTGCCCATGGAAAGGCATGGGGTCCTACTGTACAACACACAGTAAAGGTTTAGAGAGATGTCCCCTTTTAAGCCCATTACTCCAAACGGACCCATACATTTATCTCTACCTGCTCTATCTTCTAGAGCAACAAGCTTTTACTTAACCCAACTGAAAAATAGCGAAGGAAATTTGGATGACAATTTTTGAGTAGCAAGATGCCTTTGAGGTCACGCCCAGTGACCCTCCCTTTTATCTATGCTCTTTCAAGGACCAAGGTTGCTTCCTAATTCTAGTATTGTGGGACGTGATGAGCAGTCAGGTATTACTCTAGCTCTACCTTTCATGGTTTTCAAACTTTAATCATCTCTGTGCTCAGCTTTCCTCTTCCAGACTACAAAGTCCGAATCCTAGCATGTCCTCGCCCACTGCAAGTTCACCCCAATTTTATTTATTTATTTAATTTTTATTTTTGTGTGAATTCTCACCTGAGGCTATTTTCCCATTGATATTTAGAGAGAATGGAAGGGAGGGGGAGAGACACACAGAGAGAAACATGGATGTGAGAGAGACAGATTTGGTTGCCTCCCGCCTGGGCCCAACTAGGGCCAGGGATTGAGCCTGCAACCAAGGTATGCGCCCTTGACTGGACTCAAACCCAGGACCCTTCAGTCTGCAGGGTGATACTCTATCCACTGAGCCAAACTGGGTAGGACTTTATCCCTGTTTTAGTTGCCCTCCTCTGGTCATCTAATACCACTATATCTTTCGTAAGGTGGTTGACCACACCAAGGATGGGCCTCAGTGTAAGACAAAAGTAGGGCATTTTTTTTCTCTTGTCTGTATTTATAAAATCTATGACAACACCAAGCATCTTTGGTTTTAGCAGCACACTTGGTAAATGTCCTCGGTGATGGTTCTGTGTGACCTTTTTCTTGGTTTGTAATTAACCCTATTATTTTATACTTCATTTTTCCCCCCCTTTTAGGCATTGTTTCTGAGCTTGCCCATACTGGAGCTCAACTACCACATTTTGGCTGTCTCAGCCTAGCAAGATTTTTCTATTTATCCACTGAAGTTGAAATTTCAGTAGCTGGAAGCGTTTGTCACCTTCAAAATTGGGAATTTCATGGTGACTAGTAAAAATGCCTTAGCACAGACCTCTTTGGCATCCTACTTCTCCATCTGTAGATTTGTCTTGTTGACATTTTCCAGCTGAGCTCTTTTTCCTGGTAAGTTGTCTATTGCAATTCCAATTTATTTTCTTTTAAATATATTTTTATTGATTTCAGAAAGGAAGGGAGAGTGAGAGAGAGATAGACACATCAATGATGAGAGAGAATCATTGATCAGCTGCCTCCTGCATGCCCCCACTGGGGATTGAGCCTGAAACCCGGGCATGTGCCCTTGCCTGGAATCGAACAGGGGACCCTTCAGTCCGCAGGCTGATGCTCTCTATCCACTGAGCCAAACCGGCTAGGGCGCAATTCCAATTAATTTAATATTTCAGTATTTAATTTTGACCCACAGAGTCCCATAGTACTTTAGAATGGTAGTAAGCTTTTGTACTATTCCATCTATTGCCAACTCCACCCTCAACCCCACAATATGATACACTGTTTTCCAGAGTCAGCCCTTAATTAAATTTGTAGTAGATAACATTTTTCTTTAGTTCTTTCTCTACCACCTAGTAGGCACTCAAATCCCTTAGACTAGGACTTTCTTCCAAAATGTTCTGGCAACATCCCTTGATAAAGGTGAAGGGATGTTGCCAGAACATCTCATCCTTTTTAGTGTACAAAGACGTAATCACTAAAATAACATGCCAATCTGTACAAAAGGGAGAAACTGAGGTGCTCCTTTCAGCCTAGAAATCTAATAAATAATTTGATGTCTGATCTCATGGACTCATTGATCCTGTCTTTGCTGTGTAAATAGCCAAACACTAATTAAACAATCAACAAACTAATTTCTATTAGTGGCTTCATGATGGAATTTCAGTTTGGATACAAAGGAAATTTGGAAAAGGGTAGAATTTTTGGCCATCTCTCAAACTGTAACATGTCGTTAGCCATCTGTTCTCCAGGTTAAACCTGCTGAGAAAGGATAAGGACTTAGAAGTCATATGCTTTATTCATGGAGTTTGAAGACAGACTGGGTTGACATTCTAACTCAGCACATACTAAGTCTGTGACCTTGGGAAAGTTATTTATCTCTTGTGCTTTAGTTCCATCAATAAAATAGCATTAAAAATAGAATCTCCTCAAAGGGGCGAGGGATTAAATCATTTAACATATATGAAGCATTTAGAAGGTCTTTTGGCTCACGCTGTTCTATGCATGTGTCTGATGTGGCTTTTACCTGCATACCCAAGGATGGCACAGTGCCTAGCTCAAAGCGTATTCAAATGATGCTTGCTGAATTACTGGACCTGTACCTGCCAGCTAATGGACTTCTTTAGGAATTTTTGTGCTAACTGTTCTAACTAGTACATTTCAGCCTATTACTCATTTCTCTTGATTTCAAATATAGCTCATATCTCACAGCTTCTCTTTTCGTTTTCTTAAAACCATCATTAGTCCTTTGGACATAGCATTTCATCTATTCTGTGGTAACTATGCCTGGGGCTCAACTTGCATAGGGCTTGGCTATAAACCTTCTTATGACTCTGTTTCTAGGATAATCCAGTGTAAAGATTCGTCATTTCTTTTTTAGATCAATTTATTCACATTTTAGGGATTTAGACTATTTTATCAGTATTGTAACTAAATGCTTTGAAGTGTCACAGAATTTTATATTCTAACATTCAAGCCTAAAATCATGATGAAGCCTTCTGACATCACAGCCAACTTATTATGCATATTCCTGTCCTGTTAGCTCAATAAGATGCCAGTTTATTTGCATATTATTGCTTGACCCTGATATCACGGGCCAATTAATTTGCATATCCATAACTAATTGGCTCTTATAAGTTTTTTTGCCACTTTATTTATTGGCCCAGCTCCCAGACTAGTGGCTTTTAACTCAAATCAATTGAATTTGGAGTGGTTTTCTTTGTCATGCTTTCAGCACCAATGTAAGGACAGATAAGGGTGGTTGGTGGTCAGGAACATATAAAGGAACCATTATTGTTTTTATCTTCTCTTTCAGTGGAATTGACTGAAGAAAAAAAAAAAGACAATAGTTTACACATGTGGAAAAGGTAATTTTCAGGAAAGAGGATACTGGGTTAATGAAAAAAATAGAACTTGTTATTTAAGAAAATTCCAGTATATAAGGCAAAGGATGTAATCTACATCACTGACCAAAAAAATTCTAACTTGGCATTTGGCTGACATGGACTTCAGCTAAAATTATGAGGTAGCATTTGAGCCTCTAAAGCAGTGGTTCTCAACCTTTTTAATGCCGCGACATAAAACACAGTAGGAAATGAGGTGAATTGGCATATAGCCCACATGTATACAGTGACACACAGGTTGAGAACCGCTAGCAGGGTTGCCTAAGACCATCGGAAAACACAGGTATTTACATTGCGATTCATTAACAGTAGCAAAATTACAGTTATGAAGTAGCAATGAAAATAATTTTATGGTTGGGGGTCACCACAACATGAGGAACTGTATTAAAGGGTCGCGGCATGAAAAAGGTTGAGAACCACTGCTCTAAAGGGTAGTTGTTTTTCATTTTTATTTCTAAAATAAAATTGACATATAGCATTATGTAAATTTAAGATATAAAATATGATTTGATAGATTTATATGTTGTGATATGATTACCACTGTAGCTTCAGATATCACTATAGGCTCTATAAAGCATAATTTTCAAACTTAAGATGCATAAGAATAAAATGGGGATTTAAAAAACATAATATCTTGGTTCCCACCCCAAGATACTCAGTATAGCTTAGTGTGAGATAGTCCCTGAAATCTTAAATTTTAACATGGACCCTGGGTGACTAATGTAGGTAGAATATCACATCTTGATAAATAATGCCTGAAAGAATGCTCGGTCTCTGCTGATTCATGGTTTCTGCGTGGAATCTAGTGGTTCCCTAAGGTTGTCTGTGTGTTCTTTCTTAGATGCCTCCAAATATTGAAATTGGCTGTATTACCCAAGTTCTATTTCTAGGATAATAGATGCAAGAAAATACAAACCCATGAACAATTTTTAAAAATTGCATCTCATAGAAAGTGGAAAGCGTGTGTGTGTGTGTGTGTGTGTGTGTGTGTGTGTGTGTGTGTGTGGCGGGGGGGGGCGGGGGAGTGGGCAAGGTCAATCTTACTGATGTCGGTCTCAGCGGCCGTCCATACACTGGCAGTCTGACAAATTCAGATAGTGACTCCTTTACTACAGTGAGTCCCCTTTATTCTTTACTCATTATCTTCCTTAAGTAGTTGCTGCCATTTCTGAATTTCATTGCTCTCCTTTTTGGAGACATAGATGGGGGACCTCTCCTACAGCCCTACCCTTTGCTTTCTATAGTACAGTTTCCACAGAGATAAGACAGGACTGGGGATGGCGAAGAAGAAGGCTGATGGTGGGAATTGGGGAGGGAAGTAAAAGGGAGAAAGAGATGATGAGGAAGAACACAACTACATTTTTTCCCAACCAGCCCTGGGCCCATTCCTGAACTGATCGCACCTCATAGCCCCCTTTTTAGCTCCATCATGTTCAGGAGACTGCTGGAATAGACGCATGCAATTTCCATTTCTTTTGTGTGTCTTCTCAGCACCCTTTTACCACCATACTTGACATGATTTTTTTTTTTTTTTTTGTAATTTAGGCAGCAGGGCTACAATGTTGTTACCCCTGTCGATTTGCTGTGGTTCCCAGCAATACAAACACTTAGAGACATCTCAAAAGGACTCCGTGTGAGCTTCAGGGAAAGGGGGAAAGGACTGGTTTAGGAGACTGCATTCTGTTTCATACTGGGTCATGCAAGAAGAAAAGTCTTCCTGAAGCCACAAGTGAAGTCCTTCTGTGATTCTGGGAGTATTTATAGGGGTTGATACATATGGAAATTTCCACACTCATCAAGAAATCCTTAAAGCCTCCATTTCTAGCCTCATTAACACCAAGGATCTCGGTGTTACAGCTCCAAGCAGAGAGGTTCCTCTACTATGTTAGAGCTGGGGGATGCCTATTGTCCCACCTGGAAGGTGGTGGGTGTGGGGAAAGCTGAATGGTGTACTGGAAAGAGTTCTGCATTGGAAATCGGAGGGCCTGGGCTTCAGTCACAGCTATAGCAACTACAAATCAGGTGACTTTGACTGTTAATACTAGGGACAAAAGCAATAGCCAGTATTGAACCCTCCTATGTGCCAACTATGGAGCAAGATGATTTATGTACATTATCTAATGTCTCTAAACTTCAATTTTCTGAGGCTATTACCTTCAGAAACTGCCTCAGAGGTCTCTAATGAGAACTGAATGAAAATACCAAGTTAGAAAAGGATTTCTAAATTGTAAAGAAGGGTTGGAATTTACAGGGATTGCTACATAGGTATATGAGGCAAAATCTTTGTATATTGCATTTTGAATTAACACAATAGACAGGAGATAAACAAGCCCTGTTGAAGAGTAGTAATGAAAATTATTTTTAAACTGTATTCCATTTCTTATTTTTTTTCAGTTTTGTTTGTTGTTTAATTCCATGCCTTCTCTTGATTCACTGTTGGGTCTATGCAAAACATGGTCTACTGTGAGCATTTTGCCTGAATTGATCAGGCAATCCTGATCAAACAAACTGATGAACTTTCCTTTTCCATTTTTGAATCAAGCAATTGGTTAAACTGTCCATTGGTTGCGTTCACATTTTGCATATTTAACCCAAGATTTGATAAAGTTCCTAATAGAAAAAATTAGTGATACTTAATGAGCATTTAGGTGTGACAGACCCAGTGCTTTTATTTATTCATCACAAGGACCTTATAAACAAGATTCTCTTATTACTCCCACTTATAGATAATGCAACTGAGGCTTAGAAAGCTTAAATAACTTGTCCAAAGTCAAGTTGCTAGTAGTGGCAGAGTGGGATTTAAACCTTGGCAAAACATCCAGCTTTGGTTCCAATTAACCAGCCATTTCCAGCAAATGTAATATGGCATTTGAATTACCTGGAATGATCTCATTATATAATTTTGGTCTCATAGGACATACATAGGTCAACTTACTTTGACACAGACCATCCAAGTGCTTAAAGTTAGTTTAATGGTAAGTAGGTTAAACAAATTTGAAATGCAAGACTTGTTTTTTCAGGCCACAGCTCCTTTGTAAATAATTCATTATTCACTCAACAGCTCTGCTCAGTGCTAGCAGTCAGTGAGGGCATCGTGGGAGATATAAATACAGAACACAGTCTAGTGAGAGAGAAGTGTGATGCTTGAAGGGTGTAAACAAACTACCATTGGCATTTGAAAAAGAGAAAGGTTTGTTCTATTGGGATGAATCAGAAAAGGCTTCATGGAGTCCCTCTACCTAAAATGTTTTCTCTCCCAGACACCCTGTGGCTCACTCCCTCATCTCTCTCCAGGCAGCTTTCTCTGACTCCCCCTTTACAGCCACACCCCAACATTCCTTCTCCTGCTTCCTACTTTGCTTTCTCAGTGGCACTTTTCGCCTCTTGGCATACTATGTGTTTTTCTTATTTATTGGCTTCCTATCCATCTCCCCACATTAAAACATAAGCTTCATGAGGGTAGTTTTTTCAGGCTGTTTTGTCCAATGATGCAAATCTACTAGTAGTTTCAGAAATACCTAACACAAGTGAATAAAAAAGCTGTGGTACATTTAAACAATGGAATACTATGCAGCTGTAAAAAAGAAGAATCTCTTATCTGTGCAACAGCATGGATGGACCTAGGGAGTATTATGCTAAGTGAAATAAGCCAGTCAGAGACAAATATCACATGATCTCACTTATACGTGAAATATAATGAACAAAATAAACTGATGAACATAACAGGTCTGGAGGCCTAGATACATGGAACAGACTGACAGATGGCAGAGGACAGAGAGGTGGGGGAACAGGAAGAGATTGACCAAAGAACATATATGCGTATGTGCATAACCCATGGACACAGATAATAATGTGGTAAAGGCCTGGGGTGGGGCTGGGGCTGGTTGGAGGGGGATAGGGGGCTGACTGGGGGATATCTGTAATACAGGCAACAATTTTAAAAAAGAAATACCTAACATAAGGTAGGGACACAGTACACATTTGTTGAATGGATGGAGAAAATAAGACTTAAGCTGAGCCTGAAGAATGGATAGACTTTAGCTAGGTATTGGTGAAAGGAAGAGAATTCCAGGTAAAGAAAATGACTTAAGTAAAGAATGGAGGCAGCTTTGAGGGGTATAATATGAACTGGAAGGCAGACTAGGGGAGTATTAGGCACAGAGGATGATGATATTGTTGGCATGGGTGTTGGAACAGAACCTGTGAGAGAGGATACAAAATACCATGTGATAGGATCTGGCTATTGAACCAAAGGAAAGCTAAAGGTCAAAGGTGTCTAAAGTCATACCGCAGGATACTAGGTAGTGATTTGGTAGTAAATTGTTCTTGTAATTAAAAATATCTCTGAATTTTTTTACATGTAGACACCCCAAATCCTCTTATTATTTTTTAAGGTTCGAATACATCACACTATCATTACGAAGCTTAAATGATCACATCCTTGTCATTGGAAACCACTTCAAGTTGGTTCCCCACTCGTCTTTGATAGCTCCCTTGCTTTCTGGTAGATGGAATGGTCCAGGCTTGTCTTGAACACTTTGTGGGTCACACCTGGAATCTCCCAGTTCTCTAATATGCCCCAGGTTCTTTTCACGAGGAATTATACTTTCAAAGCTTAGCTTGTGCTAGGGATGCTCTTGGCTACTTAGCCTGTTTCTAGGCCTTTTAAGTGGACAGAGCTAGGGAAGGTATGTCTGTATAGACATGGATACATTAAGTACTCTTTACAGGAAACTGCTCATCGCTTTAAATATGCTCAGTTATGCTATTAGGCAATGAAAGCAGTAAGTTATTAAATGAGGTCTTAGTGACATGAAAGAATTAGTGCAGCTTCCTCAGGCGACTTACTTATAAAGAGGCACCAGGAGAATTTCATTAACAAATTAGTGGTGCAGTAAGTAGAAACTCAGCTCTAGCATTTTTTTTTTTAGCTGTTATACTTTAGAACAGCAATTTTCAACCTTTTTCATCTCATGGCACATGTAAACTAATTACTAGTAATTACATTTTTTACCAATCTTACAAAAAATAGGCATAATTTTGATTCATTCACACTGGACAGCTGTTGTTGTGTTGGCTGTTGTCATTTTTTATTTGACAATCTAAAGGAAAAGAGGTCAGTGTCCCTGACTCAGGTATAGCATATTTAAAAGTTCTTGTGTTGAATATCACTGCTTTAGAATATAAAATCACCAGGATGCATTAGGCTGACCTTTTGAAGTTTGCAAAATTTTTATTGGAGAAAGCACTGAATAACCAGTAATGCTAGTTCTAGTGTCACAGCCACAAACAATGACAAGTGTAGTCTATTTATGATGACCTTGTGGCTTATCAAGAACATTTCTCACACTGTAATAATTTACTGGAAAATTAAATATAATTGATTTAATCACACAGAAAATTAAAAAAAGTACATTCAACTGTGGAAATGACAAGTCCTTGACTTGACTTGGCTTTTGAGCAAGAGTATACTACTTTACTCACCATTTTTTAAAAAAAAACGAAGGTTGGGTTTTATAGAACTTTAAATCCCAAAGTCTTTCCCATCTCCAATATAAGCTACAGAAAATAAATGCATTACCATGGGGATTCACCCTCAAACAGACTTTATTTTACACATATTTTGAAATGCAGAAACTTTAATAAAACAGTATCTTTAAAAACTATGATAGGCTATGAAACACACAATAAGTCTCAGATAAAATACTATTTTTCATATAGTGAGTGAATTTTGAACTAAAAAAAGTACCCCCCACCCAACTAAACAAAATTATAGTTGGTCATAGGCATTGCCTTTTATTTTTAAAAATCATATATATGTATATGTATATATATGTATATAGTATTTTTATTTATTTTATTTAATGTCTTCATTTACTTATTTTTTAGAGAGAGAGAGAGAGAGAGAGAGAGAGAGAGAGAGAAGGAAAGGGAGAGAGAGAGAGGAAAGGAGAGGGAGAGAGAGAGAAGAAGGGAGAGGAAGAGAGAGGGGAAGAGAGTGAAACATTGTTGTGAGAGCGGACATCAATTGGCTACCTCCTGCATGCTCCCTATTGGGGATCGAGCCTGCAACCTGGCAACCTTTCAGTGCACAGGATGATACCCAACCAACTGAGCCACACTGGCCAGGGTGGCATTGCCTTTTAGAAGAAAAGCAAACATTTTCAGCTTTCAATGCTATAGAACTGGCAACTGATACTTGTGCTATGAAGCAGGAAAATAGATTTCATCTTCTGTGCCAATTCCAATACTTTGCGAGTGGCTTCCTGGGGTACTGTGTTGGGATGAATTCTGAGATTGCTCCCAGCCTCCGTAAGAAAGAGAACAGTGATCAATTAAGGACTGGAGAGTCACAGCATGTGTGCTATGCACTTGGTAACCATGATGAAACAGCATTTAAAAAAAAATCACAGACTTACCAGATAAGCCACCCACATCCATCTTCTTCAGGTTCTTTGCCTCCAGGATGACAACAGTCAGTTTGCCAGCAGTGGGTACATAGCGAAGGGAGAAGCAGATATCACCCAGTTTCTCTTGCTGTAAAAGCCAATGCACAAGCATAAGTAACTTTCCAGATAAAGATAAATATAGTCTACAAATACATTGTAAATTCCTCAGGAGGAGCATTATGACAATTAGAATTGGAAAATTCTTAGGCTCATCGGCATCTGCCCAGTGGTCTTTCATTCACTAAGGTATCATCATGAGTGATTGCAACCCACTTCAGTTTTTAAACAGCTCATTTATGCTTTAACATTCATTGAACTAGATCCATAATTCAACGGTTCAGGAAATGAGACCAAGATGACTTTGCTAGAGACTCCACTCTGAATGACACTGCCACACTCCCGGCAAACTTCTCAACTTTATTAAATACCTTTGAAAGGAGCCAGGCACTTTCTTTACTAAAATCACCCCTACCTAAATTTTGGTCTCTTTACACCTCAAATAGGATTATGTTTAATACTTTATATTTAGGTTTTTTGATAAAAGACTATTGATTGGAATTTCTGAATTTCTAGTAGCTGAAAAACAACGAAGTAAGTTTTTGCACTTTCATTTTTACTCATTTCAAGTGAGGTCTAACTTTCTTTATCCTAATATGTGTAAAAATCTAAATCCTAATATTGGTAAAAATCTAAGTGGCAGGTTGGAAAACAAATACATAGTAATAAAAAAGAATCCCATAACCCCTCACCTATTTAATTGATACCATATTTTACGCTCAAAGCACATTCACCAATGCTGTACCCAGGCATTTCTGAACAAATGAGTCAGAGTTGAAGATGATGGTATACAAAACTTGTGTTTACTTTTCCAGAAAGAACTGCTATGGGTTCTTCCACCTTAAGTGTCTTACTCTTCGGTATCACTAATTAAGGAGCATGTTGTTAGAACTTGCGCATTCGTATTTACAAGCGTGAGGGAGATAAGGTGGGAGATGCTGGAGGATCTAGATGGCTTTCTGCCACAGGAAATTAGGTATCCAACAAACTAGGGTTTATTTCTTATTGCCACCCCCCCCCCCAAAAAAAAAAAAAAAGTGAATTCTGGTTTCAAATATGGTAATGGTTATCAGATTTCTGAAGATAGACTTTTAACATAAGAGTGAGTTACAGTCTCTCATGTTATACTCTTACTAGAGGCCCAGTGCACAAAATTCGTACATGGGAGGGGGTCCCCTCAGCCCAGCCTGCACCCTCTCCAATTCGGGATCCCTCGAGGGATGTCCGACTGCTGGTCTAGACTGGCGGTCTGACATCCCTCTCACAATCCTGGACTGCTGGCTCCTAATTGTTCACCTGCCTGCCTTTCTGGTTGCCCCTCACTGCCTCTGCGTGCTGACCTGGTTGCCCCTAACTGCCCCCCACTTCTAGCCAGGTTGTTCCCAACTGCCCCTCTCTGCCAGCCTGGTTGCTCCTAACTGCCAGCCTGGTTGCCCCCAACAGCCCTCCCTGCTGTCCTGGTTGCCCCCAACAGCCCCCCCCTGCTGGCCTGGTTGCCCCCAATTGCCCCCCTGCCAGCTTGGTCACCCCTCATGCCCCCCCCCCCCCCCCCCGCCAGCCTGGTCACCCCACGCAGCCTGCTTGTTCAGTCGTTTGGTCATCCCTTGGGCTGGCCCTGTGTGGCTGAGGGGCTGAGGGGACTGGGTGCTGCCATCATGTGGCTATGGATGCTGCCATCTTTGAGGGTGTGACAGTCAATTAGCATAGTCCCTCCTTATTGGCTGTGGGTGCTGCCATGTTTGTGAGGGTGTGACAGTTAATTAGCATATTCCCCTTTATTAGATAAGATTATGACCATATTTAGCTTTATCTACTAGTATAACTTTACAAATACTAAATCAGCCAGAGTCTCCAGTGTGGAAATATCTGCCTACATGTACTAGGTAATTCCTTTATAGGATACTCATTATATCCACCTTTAAGAGAGAAAGGCATAGCTACCTGTTCTATGCTTTATCTACAGGTGAGAAGTAATATATTCAGTTTGTGTAAGTAAGTGTGTGTGAGAAGTGTTGCTCTTTCTGCTTAAGGAGTGTTTGTATTGAAAATATCAACGTGTTTTTTTAATTTAAATACATTTTTATTGACTTCAGAGAGGAAGGAAGAGGGAGAGAAAGATAGAACCATCAATGATGGGAGAGAATCATTGATTGGCTGCCTTCTACACATCCCTTACTGGGGATTGAGCTGGAAATCCGGGCATATGCCCTGACCGGGAATTGAACTGTGACCTCCTGGTTCATGGGTCAATACTCAACCACTGAGCCATACCAGCCGGGCTCAACATATGTGTTTATAGCCCCCATTCTTTCATTCCTTGAGTCCTCATAACATCTTACCTATACATCTCTTAAGTCATTAAGGACTTATTTTTGTCTTATTGTGCACACATCTTAGTTTTCCCACATGATTGTAAATTCCTTGAAGACAAGGTACTTGCTTGAATTATCAGTTCCCACACATTTCCAAAAAAGCAAATGGCAATTTTAGATAATATTCCCTTTTGAGTTATGTAGGTCATAGCTCACTTCCATTAGTGTAGGTAATAGTTACTTCTAATGTGCTAAATTCACCTGAAATGCCACCCCTAGAATTAATTTACACATCAGAAGGACCTAGTGGAATAAATTACTTTTCATAGTTTTTGAAAATACAGAATGAAAGTCAATATCAGAGAAATTAATACAAAGTGTAGACAAATTTATCTGAACTTTATGAGATAAGAGAGATGTAAATGAACAAAATTGCTGTTCAAAAATGCTCATTAGGAGGAGGGTTCTTTTTGCTGGATTCTGTCTTTTTGCCACAAGACCCTCCCTGGGGAACTCAATTTGTTGTAGAACCAGGTTACTGTAGCAGTCCTAATTAGGCATTTTAGACATGACTGTTCTCTTTTAAATGACACCTCTCTTTATGGCCTTAATTTAATTCCATAGTTAATTTATTGGCATCTCAATTGTTTAAAACAAATGTCACAACTTACCTACATCCTACTATCATTTTATTCTATCTTATGATATTTAGGGAATTTTAAAGATTTTACATAATATTTAGTTTTAGAAGAGAGCAGTTATGGAGTTTGAAAAACCACGTCTCAAGTAGGAGAAATATGTGAAGTTTTCTGTAATTTTAAAACTATGGGACAGAGAAAGAAGGAGTAGTTTTTAAAAAAATATATCAAAATGGAAACTTTGGGAGAAAGAAAAATAAGGAAAAGTACTTATTTTAGCAGCCTTTACAGATCTACATATAACTAACTTAGGTACTTAAACATGTAAAACTTCATTTGCTCATAAAATTATCATAATTGGTACACAAAATTAAACATTTTTCTATCAATCAATTGAAGTTACTTTTCAGTGTTTTAAAATCTTATTTCTGGATCTATAAGCCATTTGAAAACCAGTCACCGTTTATTCTGGAATTTGTGTCCTTTTTGGAACCAAGCAGATAAAGAACAACTCATTTTCTAGAAATGGGGGAGGAAAATACCCAACTCATGTGAACCTTTATCTTGTTCATTAAACTTTCTGAGTTATAACTTTCTGAGATATAAATATATGCTGTTCCTAATTCTTTAAAAATCAGCTTTAATAATTTTCTAAAATGAAAAGTTTGAGAATGGGGCCAACTTTCTTCTGTTACATTCTGGTTTTATCCTTGATTAATTGTTTTAGGACATTTAATTAGATGGAGATCCACTCCTGTCCCTAGAGTCTGGTTTTAGCATGTGAAGGTTCCATTGTATCTCTTGTTATCTACACAGAAGAATCAGAATGATCTGATAGTTTATTTGGACATTTTCTCATCAAACTCTTATTTTATAGTTTTCACATGTCAGTTTAGAAGAAAGATAATTGGATAGTAATATATAAAGATATAATATTAAATATTTTATCTATCACTCTAAATTTCTAGAAATCAAACATTTCTAAATTTTATAAATGTTTCCTTTAGCAGGGTTATGGTGATGGAAAACAAAAGTGGTTCTTAAATAATTTATGTAGAAAAAGGATACCCAAATCTGTCTCTCAGATCCTATTGCTCCTTGACAATTCTGTGTGTGTTTTCTCCACAACTGCTCTGTGAAGTAGGTACTGATATGTCCACTTTATAAATGAAAACTTTGAGACTCAGAGGTTACATAAGGTCTATAAGTGTCTCAGTGTGGAGCTGAAGCAAGGTCCTTAGACTCAAATCATGAGTTGTCTTTACCATCAGATTACCATCTGGAAGGACAAACAAATATTCCAACTGACTGCCCATTGGCTACTCCATTCTCACTGACATTTTAGTCCTGTCGTAAAACTAGAAATGAAAACATGCTGGAAGTACAGTTTTTATAAGGTAATTTCAAGCAAGACCCTGTAGAGCTGCAGCCGACAGATGAGTGCTTTTGCTGCTGTGATTATCTCATGAAGGGGGCCTTATTACTATTAGGAATTTCAGCTTTATGTATAATTTATTTTAGTCAATTGCCTTGATCACTAGGTGGAAACTGCCAGTCAGTGTTAGAAAGTTCCAACTGTGAGATTTAGAGAAATTAACCTGCTCTTTTAGAATGGGGAGCTGACAATCAGAAAGTACTTTTGTTCTGAGCTGCTTGATAATTCCATGATTTTTTTTTAAAAGTAGCCACTGAATAGACACAAATTAATGATTGGCTGGACAACTCCAGCAATACCTTGCCTTTTTGAAAACATGGTAGAACAGAGGTCATACGGAATGGCTATATAAAGTTTGATTTAAAATGAATATTTATTTGATGGCTTCTATAATACCAAAGCTCATTTTATATGTAAATAGAGGGGTTCACTTAGTGACCTTTGCAAATGAGGCTAAGTTCACATGTGTGTTGGAAATGCTATACTTTTGAATGAGTTTTTAAAAGACAGCTGAATTGACTTAATGCTGTGACATTTTAAAAAGGCATGTTCTATTTATATTAATCTTAGGATTTTTCTATGTGTTAAGTTAGTGATAGATTCTTTGAGTAGAGGACTTTTCTATGTGGTTGGGAATCTATTTAGAGGTGACAAGTACTAAATGGCAGTCCCATAATCTCTCAAAATGAAAATTCAGACTATGTGTATCCTCCATTTATAAAAAATACTAAGATGTTATTTATTTATAAGAAGGACAATGTCAGGTTTTTTTCTAAATAACAAAGTGGGTGGCTTTAAATATGTCCTTTGTGTGGTAGTATCTTTCAAATTCATCTTATTCCCACAACTACTTTTCATAGCCCTGAAGTATCTGCCAAATCGGTATTTACATCTAATTGTCCAGATGGTCACAGTGTGAAATGCTGCTGTGGATGTACTGAGGCTAAAAAGATTGAATCTGGCCCAGCGTACAAATGTACTGTAAATTGTTCAGGTGAATGAGACAGTGTGTTATACCTTTGAATACTTATTTTTACTATATAACCCATTAACTTTGTATTCACTCAATTATTCGTTCATTTCTTATTAAACAACTGTTATGTTCCACCATGGATTCTTTCAGGTTCTAGACTCCAATATGCCTGGATGAATAAGATGACTTTAAGATTTTCAGAATATAGTGTAGAGACAGACTTAGGTAGATAATAACAACATAATGTAATAACTGCACCGTATAGGCAGCACAAACGCTATGGGAGCCAAGAGGAGAAGGTTGAAACTTTGCAGAGTCTGGACTTTAATAGGAGATTTATAGCCCTTATTGATCCAGCCACCTCAAATGCAGGTTCTTTGTAAAACGAATGAACCTGCCATGCAAATGTAGCTTTAAGACAAGTCTCTAGCTAGCTCTCCTCTTTTAGCCAGAACTACTAGCATGTAAGAGGGGTTAGTGTCATGACATTGGTCCTGAAAGAGCCAATACTTGAGCCGAGATGTAAAGATTCAGCAGGAAGAATCAATGTGAGCCCGTTGAAGAAGAGAGCAAGAATGTTCTAGGCAAAGAAATGCATATGCAAAGTCCCTAAGGGCTTAAACCAAGTTAGTCTTCTATCAGCATAACATTCATGCAGTTAAATATAAATTTCTGTTTATGATTTAGATCTTCAAAATTTCTTCATGATATTTTTAACTTCTATTTTGATTAAAAGTTACACTTTGAGTCCTTTTAGAAATAATAACTAACATCAGAAAAGTGGATATTCTGAAATGATCAAAATAAGAATGATAAAATAGAAAATCAAAATGCCTATTAAAAAGTAATAGTTAAGTGCAGAACAGAGTGGTGGGAAGAGCGCTGGAATGAGACATGAGCATTAACTCACTATGTCTTCATTAAGCAGATATTTATTGGGCATTTCCTGTGTGCCAGGTACTGTTCTAGACACTGGGATACAATAAAGCATGCAAAAATCAATGAACAAAATAAACATAGTAGACTATAAGGCAAAGTGAAGTAGTTAGAAGAGTGCTTGGCATTTAAAATGTACTATATGAGTGTTTGCTATTATAACAAAAATCCTATATGAACCACCCTCTTCTCTAGATAGTTCAGGTTCTTTTGCTCCTTTTTACAGCCAAAGTTCTTGAATGAACTGGCTACAATCATTGTCCCTATAACATATGTTCCACTGATTTCTCTTTCCATCGTTTTATTGAAATGGTTCCTGTTAAAGTTTCAAATGACACACATATTAGTAAGCCAAATATTTTTTTGGTCTCATTGACTGAACTCTCAACAGAATTTGTTGACTTTTTTTTTTTTTGATTCTTTAATCCAATGCCTTCTTGATTTATTTGTCTATGGCCACTCTTTTTTTTTTTTTTTTAATTGGGGTGCCAGAAAAGAGAGAGAGCAAGATATTGAAAACCTATTTGAAGAAATAATGACAGAAAATTTCCCCTACCTGGGAAAGAAATATACTTATAAGTCTAAAAGCACAGAGAGTCCCAAACAAGAGGAACCCAAAGAGGACCACACCAAGACACATCATCATTAAAATGCCAAGAGCTAAAGACAAAGAAAGAATTTTAAAAGCAGCAAGAGAAAAGCAGTTAGTTACCTACAAGGGAGTGCCTATACAACTGTCAGCTGATTTCTCAACAGAAACTATGCAGGCCAGAAGGGAGTGTCAGAAAATATTCAAAGTGATGAATAGTAAGGACCTACAACCAAGATTACTCTACCCAGCAAAACTATCATTTAAAACTGAAGGTTAGACAAAGAGCTTCACAGACAAAAAAAAAAGCTAGAGGAGTTCATCACCACCATACCAGCATTGAAGGTATTCTTTAAGAAGAAGAATAAGAAGGAAAAGATCAAATATATAAATAATAAAATGGCAATAAATACATATCTATCAACAATTAAATCTAAAAATCAAAATAAATAAGAAATCTTATGGACAGAATAAACTGGTTAATAAAACGGAACCAGAGGACTGGAAATGATGATTCTCAGAGGGAAGGGGGTGAGGTGGAAGAATTTAAACAAAGATCTTCTATGCATATATGCATTTCCTATGGACATAGATAATTGGGTATCAAAGGCCTGGGGCAGGGCAGGAACTGGGAGTAGGGGGAATGTGTGTGTGTGGTGGGGGAGAGGGACATCTGTAATACTATCAACAAAAAATATTTTAAAAATAATAATAAATAAAGAATAATAATAATAAAAAAAGAGATTGAGAATAACAATCAGCCTGCAGGTAGAAGCAATCACCCCACCCTGTTGGAAAACCTCTGGCCCCACCCTGTGGTCAATAGCCTGAGGATAATAAAGAATGAATACAATCAGACTGCAGGCAGAGGCAGGTCTTGAGACTTTGAGTCTTTGAGTGATCTAATTTGGTTCCCCCGGCCACTCATTCTTGATGTCCTTTCTCAAGGCTTAGTCCTAGCGCATTTCTTTTTTCATAAATTGGTATTACCCCAGTCTATGGCTTGAATTACAATCTTCTTAGAAGGGATTTCCAAATTTGTATCTTCAGTTTAGATCTTTTATCTGTGCTACAGACTTATACATCTAACCATCTGCTTGTCATTTTCACATTAGAATATTTCACACACATATTAGGCTCAAATGCCAAAAGCTGGATTTATTATCTTTCTCAAAAACTTGGTTCATTCTATTTCAGTGATTGGTACCAGCATTCAACCAGCACTCAAGCTGGAAAACTGGGAATTATCATTGACCTTTGACTTCTTTAGAGCTCTGATTTAATCTATTAGAAATTTCTCAAATGGGTCTACTTGTTTCCACCCCTATCCAATAAATCTCTAATATTCCAATATTAGAATATTTATCACCATAATTCAATAATCTGTCACCTGGATTATTCCAATAGTCTGTTAGTTGGTCTCCTTAAGTTTACTCTTGAAATAAAGTGGGCAGTCACCTTTTAGGTAACTAATCTACTTATAATCCTCAAATAGGTCTCCTGTCTCTCTTGGGATAAAGACCTGCATCTTTACATCAGTTACAATATTCCTCAGGGTTTGGTTCCAGGTTACTCCGCAGCCTCATCTGAAACCACTTGTCCCCTGTGTGCTCTAGCCACATCAGTTTTCTTCATATCATTAAATATGTCATGTTAACTATACTCATATTTAATACCTCACCTCAAAGACCATTTATTTTGAGGAGCCATACCTGAATCACCAGACTAAATAAGGTCCTTCTTGGATATTCTTTTGTAGCTCCCTGTTATCTTCTTTTGAACTATTAATTATAGGAATAATGTATTATAATCACATAGAATAATTATAATAATGTACAGAAGGCATGTATTTATTTTTGTGATCATTGGATTGTATCTCACTTCTATGAATCTGATCATCTGTATATAGTACCCTTTATCCGTATGCATAGTACCTGGCACAAAGGAAATGATTAGTACACTTTTAGCCAAAGAATGAATGCTCAACTCTGGCAGAGACTACTAGAAAAGTGATGTGCACCACTTCTAGACTTAATCCTCTCAAACTCCTACCTATGATCTTTTCTCTCTCTAATGACTGAGATAATGACCTTAGTGTGACCTTGGAAGAGCAGAGGTTCAATCAGCCAGGATTTCTGAATGGTTCCTGAAGAAAAGTAGAGTCCTACCTACCAATGTGGAACTACCTTGTACTATCGTGTGAGCAAGAAATACATTTCTTTTACTGACCCATCACAATTAGGCCTATTTTTAAAAATGATTTTTAGAGAGAGAGGAAGGGAGAAGGTTAGAGAGATAGAAACGTCAATGAGTGAGAAACATCAATTGGCTGCCTCCTGCATGCCCCTTATTGAGAACTGAGCTTGCTACCCGGACATGTGCCCTGATTGGGAATTGAACCATGACCTCTGGGTTCATGGGTCATCACTAAACCATTGAGCCACACCGGCAGGGCAATTGGGTCTATTTGACATTATTAACACAAATAAGAGAATAAGTTATAAATGGTGTTTTTAAAAGTATGATTAGTGATCCATTGCATTTTGTATGGTTGTAGAAAATAAGCAATGCTTAGTCGAATACTTCACTAATTCAGTTTACCAAACCCTTATTTTGTTTTCAATATGCCAGTCCTGGTGCAAGGTACTGGGAACAAAGGATTAAAACTTGTTCTTTCTCTTAAGAACCTTATTCTGTGCTGGAAATAATAGGCATAAAAACAGAAGTTCAAAATAAAATGGTAAGTGCCATTATAGCGAGATGTATTATGAAGGACCACTATAGAAAAGGTAGAGAAACTTGTTGTGGTTAATTTCATATATGTACATTTTGAGTGGAGAGTAGGGGAATGTGAAAAGAATGTGAACTGGGAAGTGAGTCCCAGAAAGGTCTTTGTCAAGATTCCTCATGATATAGTGTACCCTGGTGCCTGAAATCCCACCATGAATTCCTTTTTGCAAAAGCTCTAGATCTCTAGGTGGTCTTTACAATGATATGAAATAGTGTTTTGCCCCCTAGTGGACAACATGGCAATCCATCATGGTATTCAATTTTAGTTTGACAGGTGTTGGGAGTTAGGAAAGATTTATCCAAATGAGTGGAGATGGACGAAAAAGGGGAAGATATTGGGTATGCCCCCATAGCTTGGGATGCTGCTTCAGTTAATAGAGGGCCTAAGTGGGACCCCAGGAAATGACCAACTTTATGAGGACATGTGAAGAGGAAGGGAAATACTGGAGAACAGCTTGTGGAAGATTTCCCAAGACAAGATTCAACCAAGTTGCTTTGTTCCTTTAACATTTTCCCTCTGTTAACTACATGTCCTTGATTTATCTGGGTCAGATCCAATTTTAAATATTCTATTTTCTTGTCCTCATGTGACTTGGAGGCTCCGAGATAAAGTGTCCTTTTCCTAATAGTTATGTGGATTATAGGAAACCAGTGTCATCTTCTTTTAAAAGGTGAATACCAAATAAGTCTGAAATATGGGCAACATACATTTCTATGTGGATTTGACCTATACAGTTATACAAGAAACATTGTAAAGAAATATTATGCCAGATGTGGGCCATTGATCTTGGAGCATTCGTGATAAATAATGTCAAGCAATCCTTAGACATGTCATCTCTAGTGCCAAAGACATGCATTTGAATGATTTATTCAGAGGTTTACTGATAGAGCAGAATTAAAATTTTTCTATCATACTCAGTGACTGCAAAGAGTTTATCTCCTGACCTGTCACTCTGGAGCTACATTTACTGGTGCATCCCAGCTTGAGGGGAAACTATGGGAGAGTAGGGTCTTGACAGAGAAAGCTCAGAAGCCAGGATGCTGTCCTTGACAGAGAACACTTTTTCCCTTTTAGTTCTGGGATGATGGTGGTTAACAGGGAATCCAGAAGGAATGGCAGTGCCACATAACTAGGACCTGTCATTGGCCCAGGAAGATTTTCCTTCTCCTCAGGGAGGGTTGGGTAAAGAGGAGAGGACGAATGAATGCTCAGCAGATCTGAGTCCTGCCAGTATCCAGCTCATGGGGGGTGCTCTAAGAAAGTTCTTCCTGCACCATTAACTGGATAAATAATAACTGCTTTATATTTAGATGAGGGTTACATGAGATCCACCTGTGAGCCAAGGGGAGCTCAAAATCATGGAGAGAAAAACCAAAAGAAGGCAATAAAGGAAGTATGATGGCCCTAGCCAATTTGGATCAGTGGATAGAGCATCAGCCCTTGAATTGAAGGGTCCCAGATTTGATTCTGGTCAAGGGCACCTACCTCGGTTGCAAGCTCCCATCCCTGGTCAGGTACGTATGGGAGGCAACCAATTGATCTCTCAGATTGATGTTTCTCTCTTTCTCTCTGTCTCTCCCCCTCCCTTCCATTCTCTCTAAAAAATCAATGGAAAAATATCCTCAGGTTAACAAAAAGAAAACATAATAAAAAGAAAAAGTATGGTATAGGCTTGATCAAGTTACATGGAAGCTAGTAAGGAGAGAAAAGCTACTGAAAAACAAGGTTAGAGAGGTCAGAGGAGCCAAACTCAGCTTCGCTATTTCTGGCTTCAGTTGGCCATGGGGTCTGTCCATTGCAAATAGGAGCCTTTAAAAAACAGAGAAGATAGAAAAAAACCTGAAAAATTGGAGTTGGGGCTGGGAAAGTGAGGCAGTGGAAAACAAAGGAAAAAAAAATAGAGAGGAGAAAAAAAATAGAGTAAAGGAAAAGCCAGTTTGTCTATTTTATCTTCCATTAGAAAGAGAGCAGAAGGAAGAGAGAAGACAAGGAAATCAAACAACCTGGAATGGGGAGGAGAGCAGCGGGAGGATTTTGAAAGAGGGTTTTATGTGAATTCACTTCATAAGGAATGAGAGCTGTTGCCTGGCGAGGGACCATGTAGGACCCTAATTATTAGTTCAATTGGGAAGAACCCAGGAGACATATTTGCAGTAATTCAAATCTACAGACATGAAGAGTTTGATGAACCTCAGATGACAGGGAAAGTGGATATAGTTTGTAGACTGTATCAGAAGGAAAAGCACCAGGCACTGTGATGATTTCCCCAAGCTAAAGCTCAAGGCTGTTAGTTCTCTTCAGGATTGAAACAGGGGAAATAGGTCATATGGAAATTTCATTGAAAAAATACTATAATATGTTGAAGTTCCATTAACAGCAGCAGAGACATTTGGCATTAGGGCAGGGAAACAGAAAAGAATGAAATAAAAAGCTGTTGAGAGGACCATGGGCACTGCACATTGTCTGCTTTTAATCCAGAGCAGAGACGCCTTCTGGCTGTTGTTGGAACACCAGCGATGTCCTTTACATGTGTGTCAACAAATCATATGAGCAAAAAATACATGAAGAGCTCTAGCCGGCATTGGCCAGCAGACTGAAGGGTCCCGGGTTCAATTCTGGTCAAGGGCACATACCTCAGTTGCAGGCTGAATCCCTGGTCCTGGTCCTCTCACATCGATGTTTCTCTCTCTGTCTCTCCCCCTCCCTTCCACTCTCTCTAAAAATCAATGGAAAAATGTCCTTGGGAGAGGATTAACAACAAAAAATACCTGAAGAAAAAAGTCTTACATAAGGGCAAAATAGCATGAGGAGCTTAGCAAAAAAGGAATGTATATATTATTGGGTTGGTGGCCCCCTTAAAAAGGTGCCATTGGGTACACTTGAGGGGTAGGGGATGGAGAAGACAATTATTGATTGAATGGAAGAAAATATTATCAGTGTAACATATTATTTATATTTCTTTAAAAATGGATTTGAAGGTGCAGCAGAAATTTAGGTAAGCTTGTCAGGAAGAGAAAGAGCTAGATAAAAATGGCTGGAGAAGATGATTCTTGCTGAGGATAGGAAACCACTACCCAAGGGGAGAGGCCTGTGGGAGGCTCACAGAGGAATAAAGAAAGGATTAAGAGTAAAAAAAGAGTCCCCAGAGAATCTGATCCAAGGAAAGAGCAATAGAAGACAAAAATACGTAACAGGTTTTCTATAAATGAGATCCAAATTCCTGGAAAAGGATACAGGAGAGTCTGAGGCAAGCGGAGGGATTAGATCACAGAAAAAAGGCAGACAGTCAGTTATAGCTCAACAAAACTGGAAAACAGAAGTGGCTAATTTCTCTATACACAGGCATAGAGAAAGCACTGCTTGCAGCAGGACTATCTATACATATAAAAGCCTAACAACCGTTCAACTGTTTGACTGTTCGATCGGTAGCTATGATGCGCACTGACCACCAGGGGGGAGACATTCAACTCACAGGCATGGAAACATGGAACAGACTGATGACTCTCAGAGGGAAAGGGGGAGGGGAAGGATGGGAAGAGATTAACCAAAGATCTTATATGTATACTAGAGGCCTGGTGCATGGATTTGTGCACCAGTGGGGTTCCTAGTCCTGGCCTGCAGGGATCAGGCCCAATCTGTGCGCCGGCCTTCAACATCCCCTGAGGGATCCTGGATTGCAAGAGGGCGCAGAGCCTCTAGTGTAATATAAAGACAGAGTGCCAAAGTTGAGAATAAAGTAAGAATAAGGTACTCCTGAAGGATTGACTTGGGGGTTCTTGATGCTCATCAATAGGGGAGGAGTAGCACACAGAGCAGGGGAATGGATTGCTGGAGACGAAGAACCTGGGTGAGATTGTGAGTGGGAATGTGTAAGTGGGAACGAAAAGGCCACCTTTGTGAGCAAGAAGAGTTAAGACTGCAGAAATGGGAAGACCTAGTTTAAACATAACTGCCCTTTTGACAGATTGGAAAGGGTGCTCTCACTTGAAAAGATGTTTTAAAATATAAAGGGCAACCTATGAAAATGATGCCAGAGTAGAGCTTAAAGGCCATAGACTTAAAAGGGAAAATGGTAAAGGTATTCTGCATTTATACAGATAGGCAATTATACAGCAGGAACATTAGCAAATGAAAGCAAATTTATTTGGGCTTGCAAGAAATAGAACAAGAACTACTACTTGTCCACTTGTATGATCTTGATTGCACCATGTTCTATTGTGGCTTCAAATCTTGAAACATGCTGCTTCCTTTGCCTGGTATAACCTCCCTCCCTTTGTTTTTCTCCTGAACTCCTACTTATTTCTCAGCTGAGTCATTCCCTGACCATTCTCGCGAGTTTGGGGTTTCTTCCCTCTTTGTGTTTCCATGACACCTTTCCAAACTCTCAGTATCACATTTGCAATGTCATACTCTAGACGTCTGTCTTTCACTAAACAAGGCCTATATGTTAATCCACTTTGTCTAACCCCGTGTCTACCATATAGCTAAAGGCCAACATAAAGTTACAGATCAAGAGAAGAGGAAAATGGTAATTCTCAGTTTTTGTTCTATAGTAAGAAAAGGTTGGAATTAGTTGGTTAAGACTATGAGGACAAGTCATCTGCTGTGATGGGGATTGTGGTGACATGACAGAAATAAAAAGTTCTGCCTTCTGAGAGGCTCAGGGCAGAGTAAAGGAGTAAGCCCCTGGATCTTTGATAGGTCCTGCCTCTTATGCCAAAAAGCACACCTATAAGGCAGAGGTAAAAGCAAAATCTAGGGATGGGGGAGAAAAGCTATGGTATATGGTCTAGTAACACCCCCCCCCAAAAAAAAATAGAACTGTTTCTAGTACAGAGCAGATACCGTTTAAAACAGTTACTTGAAGAAAGAGTTATTTAGAAATGTCAATTGGGTTTCTTATTAAAAGCAAAAAAAAAAAAAAAAAAAAAAAGTAGGATTTGGGGGATCAAGCTTTCTGGGAGAGTAGGCATGGCAAGGACAATGTACAAAGATCATCAGGAGAATAACTAACAGGATAAAAATGTAAAAGAGACAAAGAGAAAATCACAATTTTGGAGACTGAGTAGGTATTAAAAATTATTTGAGTAACATTGGGAATTTGGCTAGTTTGATGGTTGGAGAGAAATTGAAACCATTAATATATACTGGAAAGAATAAAATGAAATCAAAGATAGGAAAGAACTTTTAAATATTAAACCTGTCCTGTGAATGAAAGGTACTCATTTTTCTTGCTAGTTTAATATCAGAAGAACCACTTTTAAGTAGTTTCCCCTACTTTCTTTGCTTCGTTTTTCTTTTAGACATAAAGTAGCTGTATTTTGTAAAGATGCAAACAAACCCTCTTTAAATTTAGATTTCAATGTTGCTGAATCTAATAAAGATGCAAAAAAAACCCTCATTACTTGATGATATAAGCTGAGGTGGAACATTTGAATTTCTGAATAGATATAAATCCCAATTATGACTATGGCCATTTTAGTCATTTCCAGGGTAATTATAACCCTCTATAGATGGAATGCTAAGATAATTGTAAGAAGTCTTTACTTGAGATAAAGAAGTACAGTCCATCTTTTGTGCCAGAAACATGATGCATCTACTTGGTCGTATCATAGTGTCACTGTGAAAAGACTATAATCAGATTGTGGGTAATAGGGACAAAATCTTTCTCTTGCACAGTCCACTGAATTAGTTTTCTGATGTAGGGGAGAATATATGGAGCAGCAAATTATAGGCATATAGATTAGCACTTTGAATTTAGATTTTCATCTTGATTATATAACTGACTTGAAGCAATATGAAGAAATTTGCTTAACTTTAGTTACCTCCTGCACAAAGTAGATCACCAACTGAAAGGTGATGAGGGAACACCTCCAACATCACCTCTGTTCATCTCAATTTCTTAGTGAAGCTGTCCCATCTGTATATTACTTTTTTTTTTTTCAGAGTTTTTGACTTTTATCTTTTCCATGGTGATCTGTTCTCATCTATTTCTGCCTAAGGTTAAGCAACTAATTAGTATATTTCTCATGTTGCCTTTAACATGTTACACATTGTGGCCAAGTTACAGAGGAAGTATGTTGGGAATTCAGTTTGCCAAGATTTCACAAATCATTCATTTCGCTGAAATAATTTAGTTTTCATTTGGCTTGCCTAGGGGAGAGTTCACTGGTGTTCATTGTTAAGAAAATCAGAACACCGCTGAATCGCACGGTGTAAAAATATAGTTTATCTGCAAATGAGTATGATGTGAATTTGCATGGAAGCCATTCTCTTCAGACAAAGAAAGCACACAGGGGTATCTTATTTGCTTCATTTTGCCTATGTTCATGTTGACAGCTGGAATGATCCTGCTGAGATGTCAGGGATTTTTTTAGTCATGTAAAGTACATGACAGATTTTTATGAGAAATAACTACTAAGAGAATTTTCTTTTTTAAAAAAGCATGTGTTATGCAATCACAACTCCAGGTGTTTTAACTAGGATGATTCCCCTCTTTATTTGTAGTGACATTCTGGCTTTCAATTTTTGAGCATCATATTTTTATGAAGGGAATTTAGTTTCTAGAAACATAAATGAGAACTGATCCATAGATTTCTGGTCAATTTCACCAGATGGCCTTTATCATTTTATTAGGATTTTGTTTTCATTTATGATTTTAGTATGTGATATTTTATCGATGGAGATCAGTGCTAAAATTATTTAGAAAGAGATGTTTGCACATGTAAAATCCTATGAAAGCATGTTTACCAATACTGTACCGTAAAGTAGTTTGCAGATCTCCATAGAAACCTACCTCAGAAAACTAGTAACCCTTGTTGTTCAATCAATTCTGCAAATGGCCCTGGCTGGCTGTTCAGTGCTTACAGCTTCAGCCTGTGCACCGAATGGTCATGGGTTTGATTCCAGGTCAAGGGCACATACCCCAGCTGCAGGTTTGATCTCCAGGGATGTGTGATTGAGGCATGTGCTGGAGGCAACCAGTCTGTGTCTCTCTCTCCCCCTCCCCCACCTCTCTCCCTTCCGCTCTGTCTAAATATCATTGGGAAAATGTCCTCAGGTGAGGATTAAACAAAATTCTGCAAATGGACAAATTAAAAGCCTCAGGTAATCCTTATTTCTATTGCTTTAAAATGCATATTCTTGACTATATATAAATTTTTTAAAAATCACACAAATTTCAGATGACCCCCTCTAAAATCTTTCAAGTAGGAGAAAGAATATGTGAAATCAGAGGGATAGCATTTTGAATTTGAAGCTGAAAAGGATAAGTACAAAATTGTTATTGAAAAAAGCCTTCACAGTCCTTGAATACTTAAAAACATTTGGCTGAAGGAGATGAATCATAGATATATATGACTACTTTTGCAAGATGCTAAGATAGAGGAATCTTGTGGGGTTAAGCTTATGGGAAAAATAAAAAAAAGTAAAGAAAATGTGTACTATTGGAAAAGATCGATCCCATTGTATACAGAGTGAATTAAAGGTAGGGAAATGAGCCAATGATGTCACTTGTAGATGATAATGGTACAGAGTTAGGGGGGATAGCTTTCTGTAGGAAGCTGTTTCTATTACAAATTAAGAATACTCTTCAATTGTGTGTGAGGGGGAAACTGAACAACTTACAGAAGTAAGTTGGGGCAATTTTTGCCAGGGGTTATTGAGAAAGTTTTCTGTGCTTACAGATAAGGTACATTAATAAAGAAAAAGGGAACAGGAGATTATGGCTGTATTCCTAAAAGATGTAAGGCTCTCAAAAATGATTATAGAGACAGTTAATGTCATGGTTAAGACCACAGTTAGACTGCTAAATTCAAATATTGGCTTATCATTTACTACTGTGTAATCTGGGAATATTCATTTTTTACTAACTTTTGCCAAAATTTTCAGTTATAATTGGCATTCAACATTATTTTGTATTAGTTTCAGGTGTACAGCATAGGGGTTAGACAATCATATACTTAAAATATCAGGGGGAACACATTGTAAAGTACCCACCCGGCACCATAATAGTTATTACAATATCGTTGACTATATTTGATCTGGGGATATTTGTGGGACTTTGTATCCTCATCAGTAAAATGGGAATGATAACAAATAAATCTAAATCAAAGGACTGTTGTGAGGATCACAAAGTTAATATATGTGAAGTGTATACAACAGAGCCTGGCACATAATAAGTGTTCAATAAATATTAGTTGTTAATAATAGGCTATCATTTATGGATCAGCTTGTATGTGTTGGGTATTTCATGTAATTTATTTGCTACATTTACAGCCATGAAGTATAGGTTATCATTATCTTCATTTTATTTATGGGCAAATTGAGGCTGAAGAAAGTCCTGTGAAGAGACTTTCTTAAGGTGTCCTGGTTATTCAAACCCAGAACACAGGTCTGTTAACTTTTTATATTGGATCATTACTCAATAGTATTTAGCACTATGTCAGTAAAATCTTCTTAGTACAGGTGCTGAACTGGAAAAAAAAAATCACACGGCAGGATTTCCCTGGTGTAAGTGTTCACAGCCAGATTCTTCATCTCTAATATTATGCATCATCTGTTAAGCAATTTGTAATTGCTTTCATGTCTTCCTGAATGCGCAGGAATCAGCAGGCTACAATTCCTGGATGACCGTCTCAAGGTCTTCCACGGGTAACTGCAGACTGTTGAGTTGAAAAGGGTTTCTCAGAGGAGCGGAAGCATAGCCAAACACAAGCTCCCGACTTTCCTTTATGTTCCTGAGGTGGCCCGAGTTAAATACATGGACTAGAAGGAGCTGTATTACATTGCTTTGAATCAGAAGGGATAATAAAATGTATTCCCCTCTCCTCTTAGGGATTCAGTGAGGTCAAATAAGGAAAAACAGAATGATAAGCTTTCTGCAAATGAGGGGATGAAGGCAAGAAAGGGGTTATTTTAAGAAGAGAATTAGAAAAATATGAAAGCAAGTCACCTTCTCTAAACACCTGATAAGTACTATATTTTCTGTTCTCATGTGGCCAGAGGTCCGTGGATACAGTGTAGAGGTTGCCTGACTGAAACATCAGTTGGGCTACATGTAGAGCTGAAGTCTAAAGTCGGAGAGACCTAGGTTGAAAACCCTGTTTGCCACTTACTAGCTAGGTGACCATGAGCAGGTTGTTTCATCTCCCTAAGCCTCAGTCCCCATTGTACAAAATGGGAATAATGATAGTACTGATTTCAACTAGTTGTGAGAATTAAATGAAGGGAGCTATATAAAATGCTTAAAACACTGCCTATGGTAAGTGCACAGTGCATGCCAGTTATTTTATTATTCTAAGTATAGTAGTATTTCCATCTGTAAGCAATTAAGAATAGTTCTTTTACAAAATAGTATTTTATCCAGCTCTGTGTGGTGCCAGGTGTAGTGCCTGGTACATAGTAAACAATCATATTTTTGCTGTGTTAATCAATGGAAGGATAATGCCATGTGAATGGTTATATAGTCACATTACTCTAAGTTAGTATTCTTACTATTTTGTTCTTGGACACACAGAAGAGCGCATAGACAGCCAGGAGTGTGGTAAGATGTGTATCTAACTACACATGAGCCTGTCCTAGATTCTCCTTCTGCAGGGAGACTCAGGGTATCCTCACACAGTGGGCCTCTTGGAGGTGAGGTCCACTGAATCCTACTCTTGCATAAACATAGTTTGGATTTTGTCCCCCTACTCAACTCCTAAGTGGCTTTGAGCCTCAGTAAGGGTTGTGGTGGTTTACTATACCTGGCTGCTAACTGGGATGAGCTGAAATGGAAATCAGGAAGTTCATGAAGAAATCTGAAAATATACCAGCTTAAATTGTAAGAATGAAGGCTATTTTCTGCTCTTCAGGACATTTTTTTCCTTTGAAGATTTTTTAAACGTATATAACTTTTGTATTTATTTATGAACAATTTAAGAAAATACTAGACTAGAAAAATGATAATGGAATAAAAAAATCAAGCCACGCTAGTTGATTGTGGGTAGGCACTATTTAGGAGAACATTAAGTACTACATATAAAGCATTTAAATTAAGTTTTGAGGAAAAAAGAGAGTATAACTATGATCTTAGATGAACATAAACTCTGTTTTAATCAACATGTTCAAAATAGAACCTACTCTTTTTTTCTTAAAATTAATGCATCTTTCTGTAATTTCATTTATTGCCCTGTATGCTCACTTCTCAGTCAACCAAGCTAGATTTGGAATAATTTCCAATGGTTCTCTGCCCCTCACCCCTCTATCTAATTGATAGCAAAGTTCTGTAAATCTATTTCCTAAAATCTTTTCCAAATTTGAGTTCTTACTTTCACTGCCATTTAGTTGTATAGACTCTGGAACACCCTTGGAAATGGAGTCAAGACGCTGCAATTCATCGTTGTTGTACTGTGGAAGTATCAGCTTTCCAAACCACACAACTGTGGCTGCCACGGGCAGCTATAGTATCCTTCTGCTTCCACCAATGTATAGTATAATATAATAGTTCCATCCTATATAATAAAGAGGTAATATGCAAATTGACCATCACGCCCTCGCACAAGATGGCCACCCCCATGTGGTCACAAAATGGCTGCCCCCATGTGGACACAAGATAGCTGCCCCATGTTGTCACAAGATGGCCGCCCCCATGTCATCACAAGATGACCGCCACAAGATGGCCAGCAGGGGAGGGCAGTTGTGGGCAATCAGGCCAGCAAGGGTGGGCAGTTGGGGGTGACCAGGCCAGCAGGGGAGGGCAGTTAGGGATGACCGGGCCAGCAGGAGAGGGCAGTTGGGGGTGACCGGGCTGGCAGGGGATGGCAGTTAGGCATCAATAAGTCAGGCAGGGGAGCAGTTAGGGGGCTATCAGGCTGGCAGGCAGGCAGGCGAGCTGTTCCTTTGTAATAAAGCAATCCCGGATTGTGAGAGGGATCCCAGATTGGAGGGGGTGCAGGCTGGGCTGAGGGACACCCCCCCAGTGCACGAATTTCGTGCACCAGGCCTCTAGTATAATATAAGCTAGTCTAGAGGTCCTAGGTATAAGAACTCTAAATAGGGAAACCTTTCCTTTTCATCAAATCATAAGTTGATTGCTGGTTGCAACAGTTGAAATATTAGAGCTCCAATGGAAAAAGACAAGATATTATGCCAGCTACTTTGGTGGTGGCTGGTATATCTTAAGATACTTTCCTTCTAGGTCCAATGTATCTTTTAATTGTATACAGACAACACATTTATCTTTGCCATCAGTAGCGTGTGTGTGTGGGATTCTGAAATGGTTTCTCAAAAAAACACACAACCATTAGGACTTTAAAATGCCACTTGATGGTTATCCACTTAAAAGCTATTACCAATCAGCTGCCTCTTGCAGGCAGAGAAAGAAAATCTGTAGGTTGAAGACACTTGAAATCAGAGATTAGCTCTTTCATTTCCAAACAGGGAGACAGGATGTCAAACATCTCCACTTTCTCTAAAGACAGAATCCCTCTTCAGGATTTCTTTAAAGGGCAAAATGAACCCAAACAGCCCCCTCCATATGCTTCCTGCACCCATCTTCCTGCGCCCCCCAAACGCTTGCCTTGCTCCAGTGAGTGCGTCTAATTTGTCTTTGCCATTTGGCTCTTTCTCAGCTCCTGCCTCATCGTATTTTGAAATGTCATTCACGTTTATGCAGGCCAGTGCACAAAACAAAATTAATTTAACTCACAATGGCATGTTAATATTATTACTTTTGACACTCCAGAAAACTTATTAACCATAGCTTGTCACAGGCCTCACCGACTGAACAGCCCAATGGGGCATGCGGAGGTAAAGTAGTATGATCTCAAGGTGTTTTGGGCTGCCAGACATTGTCAAAAGTCAAAGCCGAGTTTTTCAATAATTATGCTAAAATGAACTGTCTGTGACTGGCAAGAAAATCTCTGTCCCATGTTGTTGGACTACCCTATGAGAAAATATTTTATGGCATTTTATGATCGAAGCGTTGTTTTCTTCTCTATGAATAAATATGGCCTATGTATTTTAAAGAGGTAGTAGGAAATTTCAGTAATATAATTAATTAGTTATTGTGTGTAGAAGAATGAAAAATAAAAAAAAAAGGAAGCTAGTATTCATTGCATGTTGACTAGTTCCGGATGTTTGCAGGTACTGCACTGTGTAATAATAGTATGTGATGAGGCTGTTTATTTAATTGAGGTGTAATTCACACTGTGAGGAGGCTTGGTATTCTCCATCTTTTGCATAAGGAAATGAAAGCAGTGAGAGGTCAGCCAACTTCTCCACGTTGGCACAGTTCGTGAATGGCAGAGGCCCTTTGAGCCAGGCCTACCTGACTCCAAAGACCCTCTTGTTCCCCGAGTCCTCTCTGCGGCCTCACTAAGGCAGTGTGAAAGGAGGACACTGCAGGCCTCATATGAAGAGGCAACCCTTTCTCTGCTTTCGGGAACCTGGAAATTCCATGAAAAGGATTTGGAATACTTTTCTTTAATTACGCAACGCTGGCATTTACAAATAGACCTGAACTTGGCACTGAGAAGGCAACAGCAAGCTCCTAAGTAAGTTCTATTTTTTTTGGCATGAAATTAGGTGCACAACAGTCCTTATTTTTCTTGTTCAATACCCGATGGTTTGTTTTTCCCTATCTTCCAACGGAGAGGTTATATGCTTTTTTATTTTCATCCATAACACAGCGTTTCCCACCAAGTAGGTGTGCTCTGTCACACGCTGACACTGGGATTTAGAAAGCGACACAGGAAATACTGTGCCGTCTCGGTCCCTGAGCTTCTGCTAAGCCAGCCGTGAAGTTGTCTCCTTGGCTGTCCGAACAGGCCAAAGGTCCTGTACAAATGAATGCATGGCCTGGTCTCCCTGAGGCCTTGTGATCCCCCTGGGAAGAAGCTCACTTAAGTGGGATTCAGATATTACAGCAGAACATCCAAAGGTTACTGGGTTTTATTTCAGTGGAGCAAAGCTGCCAACGAATTTCCTGTGGTGGCCAGAAAAAGGGAACCGAAATTTGATGGCTACTTAGAACTCAGTTGGCATTAAAATTGTGTTTTAAAATCCATGCTTCAAGGAAATATTTGGATCAATATGACTGTGTGATGGTATCTCAAAGGCATTGAAAACCTTTTAACAATATATTTTCTGCTTCATGAATCCAAGATATGTCTTTATCTTTTTCTATTGCCCTATCTATAATAATAAAAGCATAATATGCTAATTAGACCAGACAGCTGAATGACCTTCCAGATGTCCTTCTGGACGAAGCCAGAGCTGCAAGGTCCGAGCCCCTTGCACAGATTTCATGCATCGGGCCTCTAGTTCATTTATAAGGGATGAAAAGATTCATCACAAAAACTTCTCTTTGCCAGGCAAGGTTTTATTTCAGCCAGGCAGCTTTTCTTAGCCTCCAGATTTCACACTTTCCCAGTGATGTAAGACATGGGAAGCTGCACACCTCAAACCCTACAGAAGCCCTGCAGGGTTGCTCTAGGTATTATTTTGGAATATTGATCTATTTTGACCTCCCATTTTCTAATTTCTTTTTTTAAAAAATATGTTTTTATTGATTTTAGAAAGAATGAGGAAGGGAGAGGGAAAGAGAGAGAGAAAAATAAATTGGCTGCCTCCTGCACACCCCCTACTAAGGTTTGAGCCCACAACCCAGGCATCTGCCCTGACTGGGAATCAAACCAGCAGCCTCTTGGTGCATGGGATGAAGCTCAACCAACTGAGCCACATTGGCCTGGGTCCTATTTTCCCATTTCTTAAAGAAAAACACCAAATAATTTTCTGGAATAATATATAGGAAAATTTCTAGGGAAAACTATTCTGGGAAAGGAAAAAAAGCTCATCAGCTGAATAGAAGTTAAAATGGAAACACCCTAAATATGTGTGTATTGTAGCTGATGGAGATCGTAGTAGCAGAGAAGGAGTGAGGAAGGGATCATGTGGGTTTACCCACATTTTCTTATAACTCATGGGAGAAAACCTATTCTGAAACCAGAAAATACTGGACTAAATTTTGAAAAAAGTGGTCATTTGTTATGTCAAATGTGTATTCTTGTGTATTTATATTTACATATATGTTTAAAATGGGACCAAGAATATCATCTTAGCAAAATAAGACAATATTCTAATTTTCATAGATACCCAAGTTATCTTTATGCATATGCAGATATTTAAAAACCTACAACAGCTGGTGCAGCTCAGTGGTTGAGTGTTAACTTATGAACCAGGAGGTCACTGTTCAATTCCAGGTCGGGGCACATGCCTGGGTTGTAGGCTCGATCTCCAGTAAGAGGGTGTGCAGGAGACAGTCAATGATTCTATCTCATCATTAATGTTTCCATCTCTCTCTCCCTTCCTCTTTGAAATCAATAAAAATATATATTTAAGAAAAAATAACAAAAAACCTACAACAAAACATGTGTATATATAAAATATTGTGTTTTGCTTTCTTCTACAGAACATACTAATATACATTTGCCATGTAACTATGTCTAATGGCTGTCTAATATTCCCCTAAGTGGTAATATAAGTAAACATTTTCTTATTATTGAACATGGAGTCCATTTTAATGTGTGAAAACATTTTAGAGCAATCTGGCATCCTTGATTATGAAATCCTGTGTAGTTTAGATACGCAGTCCAGAGGCTCGGCTTGTTAGTGCTTCTGTTTGCAAGAACTCTTCACAATGTGAAATTTCACATCTCTAGATAGAATGCTTTTGCTGTGAGTGACCCTCATTTAAAAAAAAAAATCTTGCTTTTAAATCTGGTATCCTTTTTACAAGGTACCTGGTCAGAAAGTGAACTTGGTATGACTACCCTTTTATTGCATTTATCTAACTCCCCACTGGAGTTTGCTGCCTGGGGGCACTTGCTCAAGAAAGTTAGCCAGGGGCTGATATATGGAATCCCCCTTAGCTAAATCAACTCCTCACATCTATCACTGTAGTCCAGAGCTTCAGGAATCAGTTTCTGCTATTTTTCACTGTCAAAAATTGATTACTTTGAAAGAGACTAAAAAAAAACAAAGTGCTGATATCGTTGTTTGTCAAAGTAATTGTTGAGGGTATATCCTACTGTGATAGGTCCTATGAAAATGCAGGGAGAGATTAGGAGTTAAAAAAATGAGAAAGTACATGTAAGCCTTGATTTAGATTGATGCTACAGCTCCTTTTCTTTCCTGGCTTTGCTTTTTAAACACCTTTGATGAATCACAGGGCTGCTAGATCCCATGAGAGATCACCTTGTCTATTCCCTTACCTTGAAGCAGGACTACAAATTCATGCCCCAGTTCTTATTTTTAAAAACCCTCCAGAGGAGTAGGCTCTTTTAGATTTCTGTTTCAACATTTAATACTGACAGGAAGGTTATCTTTGGTTTCTATGCCTGATTTAAACACCTTTCTGTTTGTTTGGACCTCAGTGGCTTCTGAAGGTCATTCTAAGCTGACTCAAATGGATATTTTGCCCCCAATTAATGAAATTCATTACTCAGTTTTCTCATTCAGAGAAAGAGATTCTGGTTTTTCTGTCATGAGAACCCAAATCAGATGGGCAATTACCATAGATGCCACAGCCCTGAGACTTGAGGGAAGAGAGAAGGTGGTCTAGAAGCCAAGGGCCTCTGGAGAATGTGAGTGTCATGCAAATTTGAGGCAATGTTAATAATAATCACTGTTTGATCATAAAAACAGATCATGTAAAAAACTCATCACTTGGTTAATGATCTACATTTTGGGGGCTAAATATAAATGGATGAAACAAAATAAAATGGAACATGAAACGAGAATCTAAACAGATTGAGCCTTTTAAGGAAGAAAGTGATCTTTGTTATCTCTATGTACAAAAGCCTAAGTGACTGAACGACCAAACGACCAGTGAACCGGTGCTATGACACGCACTGACCACCAGGGGACAGACGCTCAATGCACAGGATCGGGCTCCCTCCTGTCTGGATTGGGCCTGTGAGGATTGGACCAAAACTGGCTATCCAACATCCCCTGAGGAATCCCAGATTGCAAGAGGGCGCAGGCTAGGATGAAGGACTTCACTGGTGCCCGAATCTGTGCAACAGGCCTCTAGTTAATAAAATAAGGCATAGAAGATGATGTTTCCAGGTGGGGATATATTAGTTCTTAAATTTCACAGTCTCAGAATATGTTTGAATAACTGCTGTCTTAAATTCTTTGGGAGATTTTAGCTTACCATTTACAAATCTTTGTTTAGGTGTGCCAGAACTTGCATTGAGGAAATGGATCTTTTCCATCCTCAGTTCTGAAGACAAATGCATGTGATTTTATCTGGAAAGGAGGCATCCTGAAGCATTTTCTTAGAGAACATATGCAGGGCTGATATACTGAGCATAGGAGGGGCAGTGGGAGATGGCTGGTCGCCACATCAGAGCCAGGAGAAAAACAGTCCACTACACTCTCCCTGGTATGCTCCCCGCCTCTGCTTCCTACCTTCCATCCTGGCACTCAAATTAATGGCCGGACAAGTGGCTCTGTGCTCCACTTAGAGGAGATCACACAGTGTCTCAAGCATTATCCTCCCGTAGAAATTACACATGATGAGTTGGTTTTTGCTCCCAGTTACTTAAGTTCTAGCCCAGGACACTGACTTTATCATGTGCTGGACAGGAGTATCTGAAAGAAGGTTTGATCTTTGCTGTTGTGTACTGGATTTTTCCATGAAACCACCCCTCTGGTGACTTGTACACATCCTGGTAAATACTTATCTCAGCCTCAAACCAGACGTCCCCAAACAGCAGCGCTGGCCTAAATCACTCTTAATTAAGATTCAGCTATGTCGTCCACCATTTTTCTGTTTTTAGACTCAGCACTGTTGTATGCAGAGTAACAATCACTGGGATAAACAATTTTCCTTTCCTCCACCACACCAACAGAGGAAGAACCAGAATCAGACAGCATGCATGCCATTTAAATAGACATCTTCCTGATCCTGATTGCTTCTTCAGAACAAACCCCAATCCATTTGTTAAAAGGCCGTCATAGTCATATGCTACATTTCTTTCATAAGTAAATTGCTCGGATCTCCTATATGTTTCTTAAACAATTTCTAGCTCCTAAAGTTAGGAATTTGATGTCAAGTCCCTACTGTAAAGAAATTTAAAGATTAAATAAATAGCCTAGCCAGTGTGGCTCAATGGTTGAGCTTTGACCTATGAACCAGCCAGTCAAGGTTCAATTCCCAGTCAAAGCACATGCCTGCGTTGTGGGCTCAATCCCCAGTGAGGGGTGTGGAGGAGGTAGCTGACCAATGATTCTCTCTCATTGATGTTTCTATCTCTCTCCCTCTTCCTTTCTTTCTGAAATCAATAAAAATATATTTTAAAAAAAGATTAAATAAATAATTAACATGGGCTTCAGAATGAAGTAAACTTTGGATTTATGTGTCTGGTCATTACTTCCTAGTTATGTGATCTTAGACAAGTTTCTTAGCTTCTATGCATCTCATTTTCCTCATTTGCAAATTTGGCTTAGTAACATGTATAAATCAGCTTGTGAGATTTTATTCAGCTAGTGTATTTAATTGTTTCAGATTTAAATTAAATTTATAAATTGTTTTTCCTACCAAAGTTATTGACCAACAACTAGAATTACAAAATTAGGACATTTTAAAAGAGGAAACATAACCAGCAGGTGGAAGAAATTGGCTCTGTGGGGGTCCTGGTGAGAATAAAGGACTCTAGGCATCACCTGGTGGAGATACTGCCAATGCAGCAAACTCGGTCTAGACCCACTCATCCAAGGCTTTGAAAGTTGTGATTGAAAATTACAATAGCTGCTCATTCAATAAAGGCTGGTGAGCCTGCTAAAATTCAGACCTGATATAAAAGGTGTTGAAAAATTTGGCAAGTTGTATGTGGTATTGGTTGAAATAATTCATATAAAGATGAAATAAAAATCGCCAGGCAGGAATGCTGTAACTTATTCAAAATATTAAGTATTTGTATTTGAAGAAAGAATAAGCTGAGGATGAGACAATAGGCATTTGTTATCCCCTGGTTTTATAAGATGTAGCTCATGCTTTTTCTCTCCTTTTTCTCATAAGAGATAGAGTTTTGGGATGGAAGTTTAGGAAGAAGGTCATTTGTCACATTTCCAGGTGTAGTGCTTTATAAGGGAACCATCCATTTTTGGCAGATTTATTGTTCTTTAAAAATTATTTCAGTAATGACAAAAACTGGACAATTCTGCAGAGCTCAGTATCTTACCTTCCCTGTAAGGTGCTAGCAAGGAGCTTCTATTGTTTTATGAAGCATATGCTTAGAAAACTAAGCATACAAATATATTTTTTTGCAAAGAAATTTCTCTTATGTGTAAATATACCTAATTAAACACTGCCTGGAGAGCATTAAAATGTTTGATAGATCTTTGGTGTTTCAGATATAATAAGAAGGTAGGATGTCTTACATCCTGTTCATCATCATTCCTGATATAAGGACAGGTGATGGGAGAAATGGAAGCAATTATTTCCTCCTTCTAGGAACTTACAATATAATGAAGGGAACAAACCAGAGGATGGGGAATAGAGAGAACTGGAAACAGAAACATGTGAACCCTGTTTGGGAATTTTCACAGATGTATCTATGTCACAGACTCACCTAGAAAGCTTGGGAGCAGCTAAGAGACTTGGGAGTAGGGGAGATATCAAATCAAGGTAGGTTTTTGACACCCACCCCCCTTACCGGCTCCTGTGTGCAGTGTGGTGTGGACTTGGAGTTGGAAGAATTGGGAGTAGGAGAAACAAACTATAGGGTGTGTCCAAGACTAAAATACCATTCCTAGCATAACCCTGTAAGCTTTTTTTCAGAGGAATCCAGAGTGGTGTGTGTGTCTTTGGAGTCAGATCAAAGTGGGAGTTTCAGCCCTCCCACTAGTTGTGTGGCCTCATGTTATGTCCATCTTCTCTGAGTTTCAGTTTCTTTGTCTATAAATATGGAATAAAAATGGTACCTGCCCTGTAGTGTTATTGTGAGGAGTACACGGGCTACCACACTTAGCACAGTGCCTGGCTCATACAAATACTCCATAGACACGAGTTAAAACAGGTTAAAGGCAAGTTTGTGCTCTACTTAATTTTTCCAGTTGACAGAGCTTTGAAAATTGTCTACCCAAAAGAAACAAAAGTGGCATTTTTTTTCTAAAAGTAGCCTTTGTCATTTTCAAACATGGCCCCAACATGAGCAAAGCATCAATACGGCAGTGCTTGGAAAGTCAATGCCCCCAAAAGAAGCATCCATCCTTCCTCAGATTCTAAGTTAAACATTGATGTTGATTTTGTATCAGGCAAGCATTTCCAATGCTGTCTGCATTCCCTCCTTGTGACCGAGGCTGTCCAAAAATACATTCTAAAATAAATAAATAAAAAAATCTCCAGGCTCTTGACCTGTTTTAATATTCTAATCTCACTCAGTCTTTATTGTTTGACAGTGAGATACAATTAAGAACAACCAATTCCTGACACCGTGCTGGTTCCTGTAAGGCATTTTCCCCAACCCATCTCTTCAAAGCAGAAAGCGACAGTTTAGGGAGGGGGCTTTTCAGAATACTGATTTGTTCCTGTAGAAATAACATCTTGAAGCAAAGAGCAGTTAGTTAACTTTGGTAAACAACCTCTCACCACATTCTGGAGCGTTTTGCAGCTTAGAGAATAAGACTTGACTAGAAGTATTTAAAAAATAATATGTTCCCCTTCTTACAGAATTGTCCCTGGGGCCTTCCACTTCACTCACCAGTGTGCATCTCTACACTCTAGTGTTTTCCGAAGTCCACGAATTGTTGTTGCATATAAATTAATGACGTTCCACATGAAAAGAAAAATACTGAGTCAGAAGTACTTTCAGAAAGGCTGTTGGAAGCAGGGGCTCATTCTGAGATGAAACCCGTCATCTTTCACATCGCCCTCTAAGCACGGAAAGGTGTGCATGGATGGGTTGGCCCCGGCTGGATTTGCTGGCTCTGGCTTTCCTACTGCCCACTGCTCTCCTGTGTTTTCCAAGCCCGTAGCCTGCCAGCTGCTGGAGCCCAGGGGACACCCCAGGGAGCACCCTGACACACATCCCGGGCTCAGAATCTTGGCTAGGGTCCATTTCAGGGAGAAATAATTGCATGTTATTAGCAACGTGGGGGACATTTAATGTACAGCCAAACAGTAAGCTAAATGGTTTATTTGTTCCCTGAGTTCCCCTTTTGGACAGATGAAGAAAAAAGGAGATAGAGCGAGCAGGGGAATTGCAAGTGTCGAAGTTGTTTTGTGTGAAGCAGATTGACAGAGGATTTTCCCATGAGCTTCCCCAAAAGCTTAGGAGCTATCCCACTTGGCCTTCAGGCACTTGAAACCTGGGCAGGGTGGACGGGAGTGGGTGGAAGACACATACCAAGACCACCACTGGCCCTACAGTGAGAGGAAAATCACTCTGGAGACAATTAAATGGTAAAACAGTGGATTTCCTTCTAAACTCCTGGCCTCACCTACAAAATAAGAATTCCTTTGGCATCAGACAAAGCTATGTTTCAAATACAACATTTTACATTATAAAATTTTGCTACTATTACTGACCATTTCCCATGTGTGAGTCGCAATCTTTCATTTTATACACTTTACAGTGCTAATTTCACAGATATTTAATATATGTTTAATGAATAAATGGAAATTTATATTCCATTTAATCGTGTGGTATTTTTTTTTTTTAATGGAAAGCAAAATGCCTCTGCCTTCATTAAATTCCTCAGCACTCATGAGTGAATAATAACATGTTTGTGATAATGAGTACCTTTGAATTTTAGGGCTTTGTATCCTGGGCAGAAATTCATGCCGAGTACTTATTAAATATTATTAAGAAACAAAACTGCCATAGCTAGTATTGCTTTTTTTTGCTATGTTGCATATATTTGCAATGTGTTATAATATTTGAAAGGGAAAATATATATGTAGATCTTAACTAGTTTCAAGTTGTCAAAACTAACTGACCAAATGCTGATTCCCACTCCAACAAAAAAAGAAGAAACTAAGAAAAACTAATTTGCATCAGTTGTGTATGTGTATGTGCATGTGTATGTGTATGTGTATGTGTATATGTGTGTGACTGAAGAGACTGAGAAAGACTGTTTAAAGAATATGGTATGATGAAATAGTGTGAGCTGCAGACCTGTATTTGAATTTTAGCTCTGGTGTTGGTGGTATGAACTTAGACAAATTTCGTAGACTTTCCTGGGCTTCAGGTCTGTTTCCCCCTCATTCTGTAAACCAGGTTTAATCATCCAGTTTTAAAGAATGCCATAAGAATGAGTTATGTTGGCACACAGTAGACTCTGAGTAAATGGTCTCTCTTATCTGTGTGAATAGCCTAGGCAGGGAAGATAAGGTAAACTTTAATGAAAATGAATTTTGCAAACTAGGAAGCAGGGCTGGAAACATGGGACTTCGGAGGGTTGAGGTTGCGAAGGGAACAGGCTTAGGTCTGACAGTGGGGGAGCAATGGAATGTTCTCAAAGGGCATTTGGAACATGCCCAGGATCTCTCCTCTCAACTAATGCTCTAAATTAGAGTCTAAATTTATATTATTTTTAGAAAATTCACAATAAAAATAACATAATTGCAAATTTTCATTTAGAAACTCAGTGAAGAATTTGGTTTCATCCATTTGTGCCTAAAAAGTCTTTTTTAAACTAGAAAAGCAATCAAATTGCAGTCCTGTACTCTAGAGGAATATTTTAAGTTATTTGCTTTTTCTGATGATATTAGAAACCACATCATGAAGCAGACAATACTTATTATGCATAACAATCATTATAATTGATCACTGAAATTCTGACCAAACACTCAGACTCAAGTAAACTAGAGTTATAGTCAAAGACATATAAAAAAAAATTAAATGCAACTTCTGTTATAGTTAAAAGGAAAACTATGTTCCAGTTCCATAAAATGGACACATAGATACTAAATACACTAAAATATGTCATGATCTTAATATATTTTAAAATAATTCAGTACTATTATATCTACTATAGTATACTAGTAAATCTGACTAGGTATGATAAACTTAATTTTTGTTTAAGTTCTTTGAAATTTCCTTTTGTAAATTGCTTTTCATTTCCTTCTGGGGACATTTCCATGATGCAAGCAGAAACTTACATCATAGCTTTAACTAAATCTTAACTTAAGATTTAGCTCAACCCCATGCTCTCTATGCATCATGGAAATAGTATGCAAGATACTGAGTAAGCCCTTACAATAAAAAATGAGAGAAAAATTATCATTTTTGTGACTGTCAACAAAACAGTAACAATGATTTTGCTAAGCATCTATTATTAACATGAACTGTAAAAGGAAATTTTTGAAACATCTCACACAGGATAATAATCATCTCTCCCCAATTATTCATTCAAAAATATTTTTGCATGCCTATTGTGTGCTTTCCCTCTGTGATAAACTTGGTTTTGCAGTGAGAAGCAATAGACATGGGTCCCTGCTGGTATGGAATCTTCCTGGAATGCTATGGATCAAAATCAGAGTCTTTGTTGCATTTCTCTAATGTGATAGATTGTGAATGACAAGGCAGGTTCTTACTGGCATCCATGTTTTTCCTTCCAGCAGTTAACTGAAAGGATTTCCATTCAGGGCATTGATTTGTTGTATACAGATTATTGGCAGGCATGAGTCACCGACTGACTACTAAGTGTTCTTAGAAATAGCATCAGTTCTTTCATGATCCTTGACAAAAATGATGCTATAAGAAATAATGAGTTTAACTCATTCTAAAGAAGTATCAAGTAACTGACCATTGGAATCTAAAAAACTTTTGCCATTTGATTGAATATGTATTCTTTGCTTTTCTGTGAAGTAAATGTTTTCCCAATTAAGCTTCAAAATGTGAATTTTTCTTACAAAATTGATTTTCTATTAAGGTACTAAAGTAGCTTCTCTTCCCTTCTGCTTAGATACTAATTAAATTATGTTGCAACTTGTTTTTATTCAGCAATCAATTTTTTTTCCATTTTCACTGGATTACAGAATCTCATTTAAAAATCAGTCTTTAATGAATTTTACACAAAGCAGAAGTGATAGACATATTCTCTCATGGAGACAAAACACGACTGGTCAAGTTATGAGAAACACTTACTCAGAAAAGTCAAAAAGTATATATATAAAAAGGACTCAAGTTGTATTCTGGTGGTAGTATCTATTCCTTATGCTTTCTTTTTTCCTTTTTCTTTTGAAATAAGTATTACTGGAAGGCATGGGGATATAAAAGAACAAAATACTAAAATAGGAACAAAATACCAATATAAAAGTACTAAGATAGGAACAAAATACTAAAATAAAAATGCCAAGATAAGTAGCACTGGTGATTGAAACAATATACTAAATGCTTTGAAGAGGTTCTTAACTCTGGGATGCAGGACTGAGACAATTTCTAAAATGATTTACAAATAAAATTTACACATAAACAAAATGGAGTCATGGCTATTGATTGCAACATTTCAAGTATTTAAGTGAACATAGTAAAGGAATGGATTATTCTAAAAGCCTGAAGGTTGGTTTCAGGTTTCACTTGCGGGTGGAGCAATGGAAGAACTGAATATGCTGATTATAAAGAATGATTTTTGAGGCCCTATAATGAGAAGGGGAAAATGAAGACAACATAAATGTTTCTCAAAACTCAGAGGACATACATTTATGTCTAAAAGAAACACACAAAAGAAATATATAGTTGTCTGAAAGGTCAAATTCCGTTTTCATCTGTTGGGAGGTGAGAAGGTGGAAGGAGAGAAAGTGGTCAATCAAGCAACCTAAAAATGGCAAGTGAACCTAAGCCAGCCAGGTGGCTCTGAGTATGTTATATAGAGACATGTTGTTAAGTCAGAATGGAAAGCTCACCATAGATGTTTTCACCAGGGGCTAGAATCTAACAGTGGGAACAGCGTGCTTGTTAGAGCTCTTCCTGGCAGTTTCTCTCTTCAACACTCCCTGTATTTATATACGTATGTATGTAGCTATGTATTTATTTACTTATTTAGTTATATTTTCCTTTATTTTATTTTTTTTCTAACACCATGTATTCCCCCTATACCATCTTCCATCTGTTTTAAACATGTGCTTAGTAACTTTGAGATAAGGCTCCTTCCCATTTTTTTCTAAGTTATTTGCACATTTAAATGATCATTAAAATTACACACAATTCTTTCACTTATATAATCGCTTCCTCATCTTATGACTTTTATGTTTTTCAACTTCCTGGCAACATTCTATCAAAAACACTGGGTTGGAACTCAGTGCATTGGGTTAACCCATTTAAATCCAAGTCTCTACCCGAATAGGCTACCATGGTTAGTGGCTCTTTCTAGATTCCAAAACTGTTTCTTGAATTATTTTTTCTCATTGTTTTAAATATCTTTGACTCCTTACGACAAAAATATTCTTTTGCACTGTTAGATGGAAACAAACTAAAGTCATGATCAGAATTGCTCATGTAAAATGGAAAAATGTATCTTTAAAATCATGAGAACTAAAGTCCACCTAAGACTTCAATTTATTCATGCAACTAGGATTTTTGGCAGTTAATGGGAGTATGAAAAGATAGAGCACATATCAGTGAGAATAAGTAATTCTTCAGATATAAAATGTAATTGGAATCTGACTTCATTTAGTATGAGAACGTTTATACCTGATTCTAGTCATCCAATGATACTTTGTAAACTAGACGTCTATTTCATGAGATTCTCCAAATCATGATAAAAGGAAATAGTCACTCAACTGAAAACCAAAAATTACTATTCCTGAGTAGATAGTAAAGAGGAAAAACTCCAGAGTTTAAAAATGTGATTGTAGAATTATTTCCCATTAAAAACTTACAGAGACATTCAATAAGTACAAAAGTGGTAAGAAAAAGAATAAAGCAGATATTGATAGATTAGATATAGATATAGATATAGATATAGATATAGATATAGATATAGATATAGATATAGATATAGTTATAGATATAGATATAGATATAGATATATAGCAGGAAAATGGAGGAGTGAGTAGGGCAATGTAAAACAAGTGAAAGAGAACAATAACTTTGTTTATTGAGCACTTATTACATACTGGAACTTGATACTCCAGCCCACTTAATCTGTAAAATAAAGGTAGATAATGTTCGGCCCCCTTCTAGATTAAAAAACTGAATTTAGAGAGCTTAAGTGATTACCACCCAGTGTCTCTGAGGTGGTAAATGGATTGGTCAGTATTGAAAGCCAGGAGTTGTTTATTACACAGGACTTTATTCAGAAACCAGTCTAGCTGGCAATAAGTAAGGCAAAGATTGGAATGAGAGAGAAAAAGGAGACAATACTAAACTCCACAAAATAGAAGTTGTATTGACCCTTTTCACTTTTTTTTTTCACCTACTACAGCTCCAGTAAGACAGCAGGCATAATAGATATTCACATAATGAATATTTTTTAATAAATTTGGTGACAAGAGTCTTAGGGGAGAAAGAGAAAGAAGTGTAGAAAGAGAAAGAGGGCAGCTAAAGGCGTGAGAATGTGATGCCTTTGGCGCAGTCAGCCTGTCCTGGATTCTTGAGTCCAACCAAATCTGTCAGCTTAGTGTCAAGCCTCAAACTCGGCCAATATTCAAAGAATTTTTGAAAGAGAAAAAATTATTTGGTGGCATGCATCCCTTTCACTCAAGGAATATACCAACTTTTCAGAAATCCAGTGGGGTTTGATGTTGGAATTCCAGGCCACTTGGTAGTTACTAGATGGAGGCCAGTAGTGTGAGCCATGCAGTCTGGCCAGGTGGGCATTGTGAAACACAAGTAGATTATATTCCGATATTTAACCAACAAACCAACCAAAAACCAGTCAATAACCAATTAGTTAATAAATATTTGTTGTGGTCCCACTTTGCTAACCCCACAAACTAAGCAATTTATACAGAATCAAACATTTCAATAAAATATAAAAATTCAATGAAATAGCTCACGTTTCTGTTTTCATACAGATGTTCGATTTAAAATTGATGTTTTACTCATAGGGAAGAGCTACTTATAAAAGTCATAAAATTTAAAAACTCTGTATTACCCTTGGGTTGCTCTTGAAAGTTCACAGTAGGGCTAAATCTATGTCAGTATCCCAGAATCTAATTTTGACTAACTTATTTGGTTATATTATATATATTTCCTTCCAAAAAGAAAGCAGAGCTTAACTCCAATAATTTTGACTCCTTTTGTACAGCCAAATAACTTTAGAGCACTATTAAAATTCAGTTTCTGTATAGCAATCACAAGTCTGTTCTAAAACCTCACGTCACTGTATTGACCACAGAAAACCTCAAGCTGAGAGGATTCCCAGGTGAGGGGCTTGGCTGAGATTCTCTGAAGGCTTGGGCCACTCGCTGACCTCCCTGGTAGCCCGAAAGTGACCACATCTACGGAATCCTTGGTGGTCCTAAATAATGGAGGCTATTGGCAATCTCCTGGGTAATTATAAACTCATGTCAGGATCCAAAAAATGACTGCAAAAGGCATTGCTTTAGAGTTCAGAGAAGCTAGGAGTTGTTTGCCTTTCTGGTATTGGCCTATTGAGACTTTAGCACAGAAAAATGCTAGTGCAAGGCAGACAGAGCATAACCCAATAGAATTGATTATTATGCAGTTTAAATGCACTAAGAATATTGAACTTCCCCCTTTAAATCACAGAAAAACCCTGGGTTAAACTATTCAAACTGGGAGGAAACAATGTGAAGACTACTATAAAAATGTGAGCCATTTAAAATATGGATTTAATATCAGCTCTTGTGAATTATATTTGATGTTTCACCCATCTCATACTCTGATATCTTCAGGAGAAACAATGAACTGTCTGTGGTATCCAGACATAATCAAGGAAAAAGTGCCATTTTATTTCTATTTAATAGCTAGAAAACCTATGTAGCAATACAGAATGATTATGGCAAAATACAAAGAATATGATGATATTTTGCTGTCGTTTTAAAGAAGTACACGTGTGATAAGCTTTTAAAAGTGTGTGTGTGTGTGTGTGTGTGTGTGTGTGTGTGTGTGTGTCTGTCTGTCTGTCTGTCTGTCTGTCTGTCTCTTCAGGGAGTTGTCCATAGACTCAGTATACAAACCTTTCTCTTTTCTTTCAAATAACACCCAGAAGACCTGTGTACTTTCTAATGAGGTTATGCGGTCCCCTGACCCTATTTTGCCAGCTGTCAGCAGCTGGACGGCCACATCATTCTGTAAAGAGCAGCTCTCAGGAGGTTATTACGGGGGTGGAACTGGTGAGTACAGTTTGTCATCTTAGAAATGCTAATGTTTTTCTTACCTCTTCCTTCTCAGCACTCTGCAGATCACGCCATTCCTCAGTTACATGACCGAAATCCACTGTGTTCATGGGGACTTTAAATTCCCCGATGATGTCATGCTTGGAGAAACGATCAAAATCGTACACAGCCATCACGAGGGTTTTGCCTCCCAATTCCGAATACGGCACCTAAATGAAAAGAGATAAGGATAAAAATCTGATCACAAAAATGCTTAGAACACATTACTTGTTTACAATATTTAATTTTAATATTTATTTTGAATAAACAGATCAGGGAGATAATTATGCTTTTGATATTTTCTCAAATGGAATCATTTGACTAAACTGCTTACAGCTTAAATTACTTGGGAGGAAATGGGGACTTCCCTTAAATTTATCACTTTATCCCAAACTTCTGGAAGCTGTTAGTATTATTAGTAATGAATCCTACTATTAGTCATGCTATAAACACTTCAAGATGAATACAATAATAAACCAAGCCAATTTGACTATATAGTTTCCTTTGCAGACTCTTTATTGCTGTTAAGTTATATTGTGAGAGTGTAACTTATTCAAGGTAGATAACCTTCAAGCCACTTGATGTCATATTTTAATGAATTAATGACTTACTAAAAGCTATTCCAGAAGTCTGAAAGGATTTAAATGAAATTCAAAAGGTGCCTCACCTACTCCCTAAAATAATTTACTGATTGACAAGAGCTGACTAGAAAATTGATGTTTTGAATATCAGGGATGCATTATAATAGAGATCTTAAAGTTCATTCTTAGGTATGTCACTCTTTAGGATGAGGGGTGGCAAAAGCCAAGAACTGATGAATTCTCCAGCTGTTCAAATATATCTGGGACAGATGCTATGGGTTGGAAGGTTTATTAGTAACATTTTTAATATTCAGGGAAAGCAGTGCAATCCAAGTGAGCTACACTTCAGTAACTGAATAGAAATGCCTAATTAAGAAATTGTTTAGACTTGCATTGAAGGTTTGATCAATTTTCATACACTTTCTATTTTATCAGTGTAAATGGTTGTCTTATGCTTCAGCAAACATTTCTCAATTAACTCTGTACATTAAGAAGGAAAAGAGAAGGAAGAATATTGGGCCATATATGTATAAGAAATTTTAGTTTCCCAATTTTTTTTCTGCCATTTGTTAATTATTTGGAATTTGATTAAAATGCTACAATTTTTAATCAAAAAATTGATTAAAATGCTTTTTCTATTCTTAGTAGAAAAAAATAAACCCTTCCAAAGAGTTGAATTTCAAAAGAAGAAATAAGAAATTTTAGAGTAGTGATAAACTCTTGAAAATTTTGTCTTATCTGCTAAATCTCTTTAGGTGTGTGTGTGTGTGTGTGTGTGTATGTGTGTGTGTGTGTGTGTGTGATTGTACTGAGGTAGCATCAATCAAAAACCTGGGCTTAGATAGGGCTGGGTTTGGGTGTCCCCTCTTTCCAGCTGAAGGCACTGAGGCAAAGTGAATAAACCTTAGCTTTTCCATCTATCAGAATAATAGTGATATAGTAGTGCCTACATCACAGTGCTGTTTGAATATATTTAAGGTATTTAGCACAGTGTTAGGACACAGCAGGCACCTAATATTTTTTGTTTGTTTGAATGATTAGTAGCTCCTTCAAGTAGGAGTTTGGGGCATGTAGAGTTCATGTTAAGTGGATTTGAACTCACTTTTCAAAGCCAATCTGCTTTAAACTATTGTGCTCCTATTTCTATATCATATTGTCTATGGCATTTCAAGATGCATAATATATAATATATAATGGATAAATTAGCCAATTCTCTAGAAACGGTGGCATATTCCTTAAATGTATTGAAATATATTGTACCTTGGTAGGATTTATGATTTGATCAACCTCCTTGCAATAAAATGGAACCTGATAAAATTTTATAGGCAATTTTAAATTTTCAATAATTAAACTTCTTGAAGTCAGAGAAAGTACTAATAAAATTATTACCAATACATTAAAAAAATAAATAACATAGGTAACTCAAAACAAAAGGCCACATAATATTACTTCAAATAATGTAAGAATCTGCTTAGTAAATTGTGGTTAAAAATGACTAATCTAGTCAAAATGATTGTAATTATCATTTGCAATTTGTTTAGTTCTGTTTTTATGTTATGTTCTGTAGTATATTGATCATGGTGATTAACTCTTTATAAGGTGGTATTTCCAAAATGTTTTTACTGTTACTGTAAATTAACTATCCTAGGCATAGAAAATGGTAGATTTTTAATAGGGTTACTTACATTAGAAACTTTTGTCTATAAAATCTCAAAAGTTTCAGAGTGAATAGAGATACTGCTCTTTTAGAAAATTGGGAACAAAGTTCTAGAAAAACGACTCATGGCCTCAGTTCCAGACATTTCTTTCAGAGCAGGATGTTCACTAACATGAGGCACGTGCTTTCTGTACCGTTGGCTGAGAGACAGGTGGTTTTGAATCAGCCTACTGGGAAGTTGCACACATTTCTTTTTTTCAGAAATGTATTGTTTTAAGTAATGCATCTAAATAGTTTTCACATATTCAATATATCCATAAAAGAACTATTTGTACGTGTGACTTCTAGACAAGACCATAGAACTTGGTCTATGCAGAGATGCCTGAGGCCTGCAAAGCACATTTTCCTGTCCAGTTTTCCTATGGCCAGAATCTCTCATTGTTATTATTTGTCTGAACTAAATGAAGAGCACTAAGGAACAGCCTAGAGTAAAAGAAAAATGCTATAAGTGCATAAAAATAATATCTCCACCTTTTTGTTGAAAGGTTAAGAAGAACGATTTGAGAGGGCTCAATTTACCCCTGTGCACACGGAAGTTGGCAATGAGAGAAATGTCTATTTGCACCATTTGAACAATGGACATAGCTTACTTTATTCTGTGATTGCAACAGGGTTTACCTATGTTCAAGAACTTTGAAGCTTAAAAAAATAATTCCATTATTTTTTTGACTTTATTTTATAGAGAGAAAATGACCTCACTTTTTATATGTGGACATGACCTCTCAGTCATATTCCAGTCCGCATTCTATTCTGGAATGGCCGAGCTGAAACCTACTTTGGCTAAATCTAAATGCAATGCAAAATCCTCACTGGATGGAAAATAGGAATTGTAAATATTCTGAATGGAATCACTTTAAATCTCTGAACCAGCCGTCATGTGCACGTCTATGTATGTGTCAGGATGAGCTCAGTCGCTTATCTAAAACAACAGAGGAAAAATTAGTAAGTATAAGACAATACCTTGAAAGTAAATTGCTCATTGAAGACAGGATTGAGGGTCTTTCGGTGGACTTTTGTCTCAAATTTCTTCTTTTTGTCGGGCAGCAGAAACACTTTCACATACGGGTCAGATGTGCCGCCCATGTCCAAGGCGGGCAGCTCGGCAGCCTGAATGATCCCCACCAGCAGCTGAAATAAACAACGGGATACAGCAAACACAGACATTGGTGGGCATTTTGGAAAAGATTTATTTGTTCACATTGCTGGATATTGTGATTTCTCCCTCTTCCTCTTTGCTGTTAATAAACATTTTTCTCTTATGAATCTGAGCACAGAAGGCAAATGAAGTGAGCTATACAGACTTCAGAAACCCAATTATGGCAGATGCAGGCTCTAGAAAGCCTGGTTTTAAGCATAAAAGAGGCTTTCAAAAGGTTGCTGATTACAGTTAACTATGGAATTCATAATTGCACAAGAGTTGCAATCAAATAACTTCCCAGTTGCTAAAAGCCCTTGTGCGTTATTTTTCTTTTAGGGCATGATTTGTAAGTGGAAATAAATTGTTAAACAATCACAAGTGTATAATTATAATGTAGGAAATTTTTATTCTGAACCAAAGCCTCAGATCAACTAACTAGAAATTCCTTAGAAATTAGGTACCTTTTTTGAGATAAAAATAAGATCTTCAAGTTTTTATCATATTTGACCTATCCTGACTACTTTTTTTTAACTGATAGGAAAATGATTGTTATATATTAAATTCTGTGTTTAAATATAAGACATTGGGTCAAAGAACTATAATTTCAACTTCATGTAAAGGAAGGTAACATTACAGATATGGTTTTTAATGGTAAGTGTGACTAATTTTCTGTATTTTTTTTCAAATATAGCAGAAATATCTGCATTTTTTTCAAGTTTGTTTTCTTAGTGGACAAATTCCTATGTCTTGCTATGAATGAGGACACAGGCTGGCATTTTAAATACTTTTGCAAATAAAATAAAAGCTGTGAGTGGACTATTCTAGATGCTCTGACACCAGACATTTTGTATCAACAGACTGCTCTAGATTCATATAGGAAACAAAAGTAAACTCTCTCATTGTTGTTCATAATATATAGTCCCTCCCAAAAAATTATACACAGTTTAATGGCTGATAGTTCAATTTTGAAAATGAAATGTACTTTAATAAACACTGACTTTATAATTATTTAAAGTGTGTGTATACATAGTGAAAAAGCCAACAAAGTAAAAAAGCAATTCACCCCCTTCCAAAAATAGTCACAGTTATTTTCTGTAAAACTGACCCACTATGTTTGTAAGTGCATTTGGGTTAGTTGACTCATTTTTTAACCTGGATTAATGCCCTGAATGATTTTTTTTTCTTTTAATGCTTCAATATCTTTGTGATATCATTATATAACAATAGCACTAACAGTATTGGATTGTAGATATACAAAACACAGACAGATGATCAAAGAATAGCTAAAGTAGACATCAGATAATAAAGATATATTTAGTAAATCAAACAATTTGTCTCGGTTTGCCAAATTGGTATCTAGTGTCTGCCTTTAGATTGCATGTGAATAAGCAAGATTCTATGTTTTTCTCACTTGGGCAAAATAAAATTCTTTTGGGCAGGGAAAGCTCTAGAAATATACCTAAACTCCTTAAAACCAAATCATCCATATTTTAAATATTTTTGGATATTTTGTTGGCTAGGGGTGGAATTTCTTCTTCCAACTCCCCTCTGACTTCTGTCTGAGATAAGTAGCACATTTCCCTTCATCATGAAAGCATCTCAATTAGAATACCTTAGAGCTTTTTTTTTTAGTTTTGGTAACAAAGGTGTATATTTGATTACAGCCTTATCTGGGAAGTTCCTCAGACTTTATCTTTCATGACTCATAGAAATCATTTTATAAATCAGATTGGTTGAGAACATTTGGAAAATCAGTGCATAATAATAAAAGTTTCATCATGTAGAATCTTCTAGTTCCTTAAAATAAAATGGCTTTTTAAAGTTGATGTTTGCTAGAAAGGGAACAGTAAACACACTCATATATTTGAGTGAAAAAAATCAGTGCTATTATTTTCTTAAAAATAGTATTTTATAAAATGACATTTATAGTGCTGAAAGCCAACTTAGAAATTTTAAAATTATGACTAACCAGGATGAGATACCACCAGATTTCTACTGAAAAATTTAACAGAGAATAAATTAATAGAGAAATATTGGATCCATATAAAGAGGCAGATTAATTCCCAGGAATAATTATATGTGAAGATAATATATGTTGACCTTGACTTTCCCTAAAATATATAAAAAGAAATTTTGCTTTCAAATAAGTCCTGATGATCAATTTTTGGCATGAGCGATAGAAATGACCTCAAATACCCTACTTAACTATAAAAGGTATATCTATAGATCTGTATAAATCCTTACCTATAAACCTCTATCTTTAACCAATATGCTATTTTCTAAAATCTATTATGAAATAACTAGGCAGGACTGTAATGAAGCTGATGAAATAAAATTATTATTTTTTAATTTTTTAAAATATATTCTATTGATTTTTTACAGAGAGGAAGGGAGTGGAATAGAGAGTTAGAAACATCGATGAGAGAGAAACATCAATCAGCTGCCTCCTGCACACCCCCTACTGGGTATGTGCCAGCAACCAAGGCACATGCCCTTGACTGGAATCGAACCTGGGACCCTTCAGTCCACAGGCCAACGCTCCATCCACTGAGCCAAACAGGTTAGGGCTATTTTTTAATATTTTTATTGATTTAAAAGAGGAAGGGAGAGGGAGAGAGAGAGAGAAACATCAATGATGAGAGAGAATCACTGATTTGCTGCCTCCTGCATGCCTCCTAACTGGGGATCGAGCTCACAACCCGGGCATGTGCCCTGACCAGGAATTGAACCTGGGACCCTTCAGTCCACAAGGAGACACTCTATCCCCTCAGCCAAACCAGCTAGGGCTAAAATTATTTTTAATATGCTAGAACATATCAACACATTCTTCATGAGAAATGTGGAAATTTCAGAAAGTGAAATTTCAGACATTATTTGAACTATCAATTTTTAAATAAAGCCCCGAATTTCTGCCATGGTTTAGAGCTCTCACACAGCATTACTGACTCTGGACATTTGTTCTCAAAGCTGAACCTTCGAGTTTGATTCATCTGTGGTTCATTCCTCATCAAAATGGAAATAATGAACACATGTGGTATTAGTAGTAATTGTATGTTCTTCACATTTACCAGTTCCTCCTCACCCAAAATGAGGAGTGAAGCAAAACAAAATGGAGAGTTTTAAAACTCCCCTCTCGAAGAGAAAGGCCGTGTCCTAAGGATTCTTAAGAGTCAGATCTCTAACTTGGCCAGCTCCACTAATTCTTGTCTAGCTTTTTACTTTCTTTAACAATTCAGAAGCTAAAGGAGTATATTCATCAATGTCATAGAATCTGGAAGGCCTTTTTATGTAGAAAGGTTTCTAACAGCTATCTTGGTGTTACTTCTATAATGCAGTCAATAAAAGGCAATATTATTATTAATCTAGGTGGCAGTCAATAAAAGGCAATATTATTGTTAATCTAGGTGGCACTTCATGGTTTTTGAGAAATTGAAGCAGAAATGCCTGTTTCGTTACCTCCTTTAGTGTTTTGTCATTTTTTGGGCAGTAGTCATAGGCACTAGAAATCAAGTTCCTAGTCTTTTTACTGTTCTAGACCTTCTATCTTATTAGCATCAAGAGTTTGACCTAATATCATGATATTAGTACACAAGGCATGCCTTTAAAATTCATGAATTTCAATTTTCCATCTTTGATTCCTGTCATACTGATACGTTATGTTTCAAAACTTTGGCTTGAATGGTGGCATAACACAAAGGCCCCTCACCCTGTTTGGATCTAAATCCATGAAGTGTAAGAAAGATTGTTCTCGTTAAGGCTGTGAAGGGTGAGATTGTGGTTGGAGCTCTCAGAATAAGTCTGACTGCTTCAAGTTAATTTGTATTCTGCCTGCCTATTATAAGTGCCATACATTAGATGTAATCAGTTGAATACTGTGAATTCTAATTACCATACATTAAATTAGCAAGTAGGGGACTGCCTGTACTCAGAAATTATTTCATCAATAGCTTTGATAATTGCATTTTCCCCTTGCAGCCAACAAAATGTTTTAAAAAGTAACTTGCTTCAATTTCTACTTGGTAATTTCAGGCAACGTAATGGAATTAGAAAACATTTCCCCCTCAGACCTGGTTATTCTGGAAATCATAATCCAATGAGTATTGAAGTTTTCCCAATTTCTCATCTTCTTTGGGTTCTTCTTTTTCTTCCCCATCAGTCAATCCGGTTTCAGCATCATCATCCTTAAGGGCCTATGAGTAGGGAAATGGATCATATGTGAATTCAAGTGAATTTTCATCAAAATCCAAATTAAACTGGGCTTGTGGTTATACTTCCAAGCTGTCAAAAGCAAGCACCAAGATGCTGGAAATCTCAGTTTGTCTGACACACATTCACATTTGATGCTTACATATTTTTTTAAATTCCATTTGTGCATGGAATTCTCCCTCCCGCCCTCCCCCCATCAGCAAGCAACATGGAAGCAATGGAAGAAGCCCCTAAGAATATTGCAAGCAAAAAATGTAAGGTTGTTGCAAATGTCAACTTGGTATTCTATTGGGCTCTGCTAAAACTGCTTATTTCAGAATTATAACAAACATGCTATTAACCAGGCCAGGTTTCACATTCATGTAGGATAAAGCAATTGGCGCTAACCATCATTACATGCAGTGGCGTAATTTATATGAAATATGTGGCCTTTTGTTGCCTTGTTTCCTATGAAAAAACAGTTGAGTAAGTGATTCTCAGAAAAATTTAATTTGTTACGTTTCATATATACATTTGCAATGGTTATGGAAAAAGAGGAAAAACATGCCACCAGCAAACGTATGTTTAGAGAAAGATCTACCCCATTTCCAGTTTAGTTTACCATTTTATTTTCATAACAGCTCCATAGAAAGCTAGGCTGAATTAAATTGATTTATGGGTCCATTTGATATCAAAAAATAAAGTTATGTTTGCAATTTTGTTACACTGAAATCTGTATAAAAGGTTATTTTGCATTAATGAACAAAAATTTTGGGACTGAACTCTCAAAGCTCAGTTTGTATCAGTTGAATAATTTTTATAACCTAAAACTTAAGTGTAATATAAATTGAAACACTAGAAAGCTCATTATTTCATAAAGTACATTAAAATGCTCCTCTTTTAAAAAATAAAAATATATATTTTCCCCAATAAAATGAAAAGATTTTGTGAAATAATTAAAGGTTATAAAGATTATAAATATTACTAGTAAAAGCTTTGTTACTGGGAATATTCATTCTATTACTTTAAAGAATTAAATAAATCAGAAGTCAATGAAGAGTTATTATTCAAAATTAAAAATGATAGTGTTACATATCCCTAACCATTAGCGAGTTTGACAAAAATTTTAAATCTTTATATGGACCATTTTATTCTTTTCTTCTAGAGACTGCCAATATATAGCCATTGCTCATTTTTCTATTGTTGGTTGCTTTTTATTGATTTGTAGGGACTCTTTGTATTTTAGTGGTTTCTACCTTCCTATTGTTATAGATAGAAAATATTTTCTCTTAGTTTTTGGTTATGGCATTTTCTTTGCCGTGTGTGTGTATGTTACTGTAGACCTTCACAGGAATCAAGTTAAGACATATGAGTGGTAGACTGTTTTATATCTATGACAAAGGAATCAAGTTAAGACATATGAGTGGTAGACTGTTTTCTATCTATCCTATTGTTATAGATAGAAAATATTTTCTCTTAGTTTTTGGTTATGGCATTTTCTTTGCCGTGTGTGTGTATGTTACTGTAGACCTTCACAGGAATCAAGTTAAGACATATGAGTGGTAGACTGTTTTATATCTATGACAAAGTAAGGGAATCTTAATTCTTGTCAGCAATCAAATAAACCTGAGCATTCTTGTAGAACTTGAATCCAAGAAGCATAACCGGACTTCAGAAAGGCATTGGAATCATTAAACTACAGCTCAACCACTCAGTAGCTCCCACCATTCCAAGCTCCCAAGTGCATGTTCTTTTTTTCTGCTGAGAGAAGACTTTTCTGTTGACGTATCCATTAACACAGAGACCCTCAGTGGTGCTTCCAAATGGCACCCTCAGTCTCTCAGTTAACAAGGTTTTCCAATTTGGCTTTACCCAGTGAACTCCAATTTGATTCCAAAAAAAACTGAGACTTGGTGGCATCATATTAACACACTTGTTTGTGTGGGAGGATCCGATAAACAGAGTTGAGCTGTAGTCAGAGATGCTTTTCTTTTGTGCTTCCTGAAAAATTTCAGGAGCTTACAATGACCATTAATAGATTAGTGTAGAATGTTAAAAAATTTGATTAGCCATATACCATTTAATTTGAAAATTTTAATTTATACTTCAATGCTTTCTTGAATAATAAAATGTTGATTTACTGATAGCCAAAGGCAGGGAGCAACATAATTATTTTAAAATGTATGCCAATCTTTTAATTTTTGTGTGGGGTGTCACTAAAGTGAAAAGAAAAGATTACTGAAACCTTAGCTGTGTGTAAGTCTTCCATGCTGTCATTGATGTGCTTAGAAAATTGTAGCTTAGGTAATTTGCCTCCCTGTAAAATTTTAACTTTTTAAAAAATAACAGTAAACTAATGCATACATCTGTCTGAAATATCTGCACATTACTATAATAAAAGATTTTATGGATTAAAATACTTTTTCAAAAGTCTCCTTCAGAACTGACAATTTGCATATCATGCTTCAGCCCAGTGTGATTTGAAATAGCTGAGATATTAAATCTCCTTCTCCCTAAGTGGTTTTTGCCCTAATAAAAGGTGCAGGACCATCTTTGCAATTATTCTGCATGAAATAGGTCTAAATTTTTTATAATTTCTCAGTGCCACTGTTCATCACTGCAGTGATTAAGTCTATTCTTGTCCCAAAGGCTGAGTTTAACCAAGACATTTTCTGTACTATTACATTAAATTCAGGCCTATTAAATCAGTGGCCATTATAATATCTCGAGAGCAATACCAGCCCCCATCCCTCCCCCAATGGAACAAAATGCAGAAGAAAGAGCTTGTAAACCCAGCAGTTCTGAGAGTTTGATAAATTGCTGTAGAAAAAGCTGCGCTGGGAACATCGACCTTGTTTTAAATTTCAAAGATTTAGTGCGCATGCTTCTGGCTTGCTTCAACATTCAAAAGGCGCTTCGCTCACAACCATCAGAAGGAGCACTTGTTCATTCTAAGTTAAACTGTTCAGATTTGGATTTGATAAGGCACAGTAAAAAGAGAGCAACAAAGGAATGAATTTTCTTTCTGTGCCCATCAGTTAAAAAACTTGAGCTTTCTAATAATACTCTACATAACCAGTTAGTAATATTTAATATGAGAACCCTTCATCTTAAAAAAAAAACGAAATCGATTTAGTTCAGCCTTGATGTGTGTCAGAATGGTCCACCCTCAGCGGTGGCGTCCCAGCGGCCAGGCCACTAGATGTATCCGAGCGCTGACTCAGGTGTGTCTAAGTAGCAGAGAAAACCTACCGCAAGGGACAGTCCAGAACAGTCATGAGACACAACACAGATAAGGAGGACATAGAAGGAAGAAATAAAGATTAAAGTATCTACACACATTAGTGAAAGCAATGGAGAAAGGACCTTTCCAGACCTATGGCTTTCTACGTTGGTATTTTTCCTCTGTACTTTTAGTGTTCTGAAGTTTTAAGACATTAACAAAATCTTAAATATATATCTTTTTCTGTGTAAATACGATTTATAGTTTTCTGTTGTCATTGAAAAATATTAAAAAAAATTCTTCCTTGGTTATTTTACCTTAGAGACAAGCAGCCATGAACAATGAAATTTAAATTTCTGTGACTTTTTATATGGATTGAAATAGTAAAAACATTGATTTTCCTAAACCTAGGTATCTTAAGAAATTGTGTCTAAAATCCCTCTCACATTTGTTTTTAAATAAGTACATCGTCTTTTTCATATTCATACCAATGTTCTGTTTAAAAGTATTCTAAAAAATATAAATATTTAAAAATTATTTTACTTTGTATTAAGGCTGTTTTGAATTTGTATGATCAAATGTGATATAGCATCTTAAAATCTTTGAGTTACATTTTGCTTCTTCATCCTTCCCCTTCATAAAATGATAGAACCCATTATTAGCTATTTTGTCTGCCTTAAAAAAGTATCACAGGATACTGTTATATAACTGTTTACTAGTACTCATGGAGCCTACTTTCACTTATCCAAACATTTAATTTAATTGTTTGTAAATCATTTAACATTTAATTGTTTATAAATCAAAATAAGACCTATGAAATCCTACATAGACAAACTGATTTACTTAAAATAAGTAAACACCTTTTTGAGGGTTGAAATTTTAAATGCTATGTTGTGATAATAAATTGCTATAAACTATCACTGATTTCTTAATATTTCCTTATTTTACTCATTTTCTGTTCCCCTCCCATTTAAAAGAATAGGTGACCAGTGAAAAATTAGCTACAGTCAATTCTCCGTATTTATTACTTTTGAGATCTTGGTCATTTATCCAGGTTATAACAGAAGTGATAAACATTGCTACTATTTTATAAACTATAGTCTTTTATGTCATACAGAAAAAAATTTCACAATGAAAAATACAAATTTCTTGTCTTAGGAAAAAACATTATAGTTATTTAATAGAATGTCAATATGATAGTTATTTAATTTAATGTTAATATAATCTATAATAATAAAAGCTTAATATGCTAATTAGATTGGACAGCTGAAAGACCTTTGGGATGTCCTTCTGGACATCCTTCCAGAGACCTTTTGGACAAAGCCAGGGCTGCGAGGGTTGGCCAAGGCTGCATGGGCTGTGAGGGCCAGCCGAGGCTGTGAGGGCTGGCTGAGGCAGCTGGGGCTGTGAGGGCTGAGCCCCTTGCACGAATTTTGTGCATCAGGCCTCTAGTAAATATATAAAAGCCTAAGCAACCGTTACGGACCGGTTGACCAAAGGACTTGTCGACCAGCCGGTAGCTATGATACACACTGACCACCAGGGGGCAGACACTCAACACAGGAGCTGCCCCCTGGTGGTCAGTGCGCTCCCACAGCCAACCTCCCGTGGCTGGCCAACCTCCCACGGTCCCTCCCCCGGACTGGACGAGATGGCCTTGATTGGCCCTGATTGATTGCTGGCCAGGCCGAAGGACCCCACCCATGCATGATTTCGTGCACCAGGCCACTAGTATAATATAATTATATTAGCAAATAATAGAATATTATTCTATACTTTTAACTTTTAATTTCAGGATACTGGAATTTTAATTTTATTGTAGTTATGAAAATGATAGTATTATATTTTCAACCTGTTGTTTGACATACAGGATATAGTGGAAATTCAAGTAAAAATGATTCATTTCATGTCCATCTTGAAGATTGCTTCTACACTTAAACGTTGTTTAAATAAATCTGTATGAAGTCCTGCTTGCTATGGACATATTGAAATAAAGCAAGAGATGCTTTAAAAATCTCAGTTTCTATGTAACAGATTAACCAGAAAGAAAAGTTCTTATTAGACGTGTGACTGTACTTTTGTGCATTGGATTCTATGGTTGTGATTAGAAACTTTCAGAAAAATGTAACCCTTCTTACTCTGAGCTCAGGACAGAGCTCTCTGAGCGTGAGCACTAGCCTTACATCCACTCTATGGCCCTGAAACCTAACAAAAGTTCAGGGAGTGAAAAATGAGCTTTGTGAAATTATTTTCAATGGACATTACTGTGTCTTTGAGAAAAGGTGTTTAAAACTCGAACTGGGGAGAGGGGTTATTGTCCCGAGTGAGTGATTAACTAGGAAACTATGCAAATGTACTAAATGGCTTTGTTGATTCAATTGTTCCTAAGATTCACATATTTAAGAGTTTACTTAATAATAATTAATACTATAAGATGAATTTATAAAACTGCATATATATGTTGCTATTTTGAAATAAATAGAACTTTTGAATTATTTGAAGGGAAACATTGATAAAAGAAAATTTTATTTCTTTGAAAAATCTTTCTATATTTTAATATGAATGAAATGTTATTCAGAAATATCCATGGTGAATATGATTCAAAAAAACTGAAGAGGCACTTAATTATTATAATTACTAATAGTAAAGTATTCTGAACCAAATCATTCAGTTAATTTAGCAAAAATACACAATATAAAGGACATCCAAACAGCTTCCTTAGACTTGAGAAAATAACCCAGCCAGATTGATTTTATAATCTTTGTTATGGTTTTAATTGTTCCAATGTGAGGAAATAAGAATTTTGCCTTTAAATTCTACCTTGTTCTTTAGGGCCAGCTCATACTTTTCTCCCTTTCCTGTATCATTCATTATTCCCAAGCACTAATTATTGAGGTGGATGGATACATACCATGGGTAGCTTTCATCAAGTGTGATAAACACCTTTAAGAATCAGTTATCTAACAGCGATTAAGAACAGTGATAATGTGGGCAACCTGCTTGGGTCCCCTCCCTGCAGCAAGAAGCTTTTCTGTAATAAATCTTTACTTTCTCTCTCTCAAAAAAAAAAAAAAAAAGTGATAATGCTAGAAAGGTGACCTGCCCAAGAGGGATAACATTAAGATATTCTTTAATATGTTTCTCAAACTCTAATACAATTAAGACTGGCTAAGCAGTTGTAATCAGAATATTCAGGCATCATTCCAATATGCTGACCCATCAAGAGGGTCATGGAAGCCCTTTTCTGGCTTATATGCTTAGGAGACTCGAAAACCCTACCAAATATTTCCATTGCACTTTGGGATATTGCATAATGGCTGAAAGGATTGTAACGCATCTCTAAAACAATGATATTTATCCAGAAGTTGTTCATTTCTATACTTAATCTCACATGAAAGAATAAACCATTTATTAATTTCCAATTAAATCTAAGAACTATGGAATGAATACATTACCTGATCTTTCATGGTCTTCCCTAAGTCTTTCACATCTTTCATGTTAATGGCATTCTTTCCTCCCTTTTCCTTTCCCTTCTTCTTGTTTTTCTTTTTGAACAAACATTTCTTACAGATACAAAAGCAGCAGGTCAGGACTAAAAGGACCACGACTATGGCTATGGCAATTAAGGCCCATGGTGGCACTGAAAGAAAAAAAAAATGTGCAGAGTACATTAGTAGTAGTAAAACACACATGCAACACTTTTATTTTTTTTAAATTTCTTTTTTTACTTCTCCCTTCAACTTTTTAAAAAAAATTTCTTTATTGATTAAGGTATTACATATTTGTCCTCATCCCCCATTCCCATCCCACACCCCTCCCCACGCATGCCCCCACCCCCCTGTTGTCTGTGACCACAGGTTAGGCTTATATGCATGTACACAAGTCCTTTGGTTGATCTATTCACTCATTCATTCCAATTCATTGAGCACCTATTATGCTCTAGTCTGGGCGCTCTGTTCTGCATTACTTTATTTGTTTCCTATGCCTATAGTGTTTATATCTTTTTTTATTTTGCTCTTCCACATATGTCAAATATTTCCTCCCTATTGCTTTTCCTGCCCCTCCAAGCTATATTTTCATTAATCCATTCCTTCATTCATTCAGAGCATTGCTTTGGAGTTTGATCTCTGATTTTAAATCCTGGCTCTACCATTTACTAGCTGCGTGACCTTGAACAAGTTCTCTAACTTCTTTCTGCCTCAGTTTCTTCATCTCTGAAGTGGAGGCAAATTGGTAGGTAGCTCATAGTCTTTTTGAAGTTTAAATAAGATGCAGTGCCTGGCACATGGTAAAAGTTTAATAAATATTAGTTGTTATTACTCATCTATTAAGTACTAGGGGTTCTATGATGTCTGGGTATGATGGGAGTGGAAACCACTAATCAAACATAAAGACAAATGTAACATCATAATGGCAGAGAAGGTTAGGGGTAAGGTGCTTGGTGCTCTGAAAGTCAATCACAGGGAACTTGACCCACTGGGATCTCCAGAGGCAGGGCAGTGGTTCTGTGCTCAGTGGCTCTCAACCATGGTTAAAACAGGCTTGGACACTTACAGGCTGTGCAACTCTGGCCAGATTGTCTCATTGTTCTGAGTTTCTGCTTCCTTCTCTATAAAGTGAAGATAATAGTGGTACCCATTTCATCTATTTTGAAGATGAAAGGGGTTAATATACTAAAAAGTTTAGAATGGCATCCAGCACATAGCAAGGACTCAATGTTAGCTGTAATAACTCAAGACTTGGAGCTAAGTACAGTGAGTAGAGCTCAGAGTACATGTGGGGACATAAAACATGCACACCGATAAATATGTAAAAAGAGAGATGAGTCCACTGAGTGAAGTTCAGTGAGTATGCGAGTGGGATTGAGAGGGGGAGAGACGATTGTTAGACAAGGGGAGGCTTCCAATTTATAGGCTCTGTTGAATATAGGCATACTGATATATAAACAAGTACACCCAACTAAAAATTTTTATCACAAATTGTCCATCTACTAAAAGTCAATGTATTTTCTTATTTGGCACCCACCGCGCATGTGCTTGTCAAAAATAAGCTCCTGTGAAAACATTCAGGATTTCACTGTGCCTGGAAAGGAATTACTCAACCAGAGGAAATAATTAGATTCGCCTATTGTAATCAGAAAAGACATTGTGCACTGAAATGGTAAGAGAAAGTTATATTTTCTGCCAGCTACATAAACATCACTAGAACCAATGATTGCTGGACACAAGTCAGGAGTACTTTGATAAAGTAATAACAAAAATATTAACTTCTCTTCAAACCTGAGAAAACCCACTCTGTGCTGTCTCTGTATTTAGCTTCATAGAGTAGAATATGTACTGTGCATATTATTCAAGATTATGATTGACTACTAGTTATTAACCTCAGGACATATAAAATCACAACTTCCCAAATTGTATGTTCAGCCAAACAAATATTTGTGTGAAAGTTTTATCTAAAAGTTTCTTACCTCTTTTAATCTAGTTAAATGCCTACCAAGCATTAATGAGAGAGCCTATATATTCATTGCAGGTGAGACAATCTGTAATAATAAAAGTGTAATATGCTAATTAGACCAGAGGACCTTTTGGACAAAGCTGGGGCTGCAAGGGAAGCCCGGGTCCCGGGTGCCAGAGGGAAGATGGTGCCAGCAGCTGGGGAAAGGAAGGCCTATACTTGCACGAATTTTGTGCATCGGGCCTCTAGTATTTAATAATGACTGTTCATTTTGAACCTTGTAAATTATGCTCCTAGTTGGACTTGTGTGACAGTCTCTCAGAGAGTGACGTGAAAGTCTCCTAAATTATACAGGACAAGATGGAGATCACTTGACAACTTCACAAAAAAAAAATAGGCAGTGAAAACACAGACACATTATTTAATCAAAAGGAATTAAAGGGATAGAAGCATAGGATTACAGCCAGAAATCTGAAATAGTGCCACTTGAAGGTAAATTATAGCCACTGAAAAACTTATTTTGTGACTTTTATTTCTTAAAGTGCTACTGTCTACTAGATTTCCTTGCAGTTGATCTTCTGAATATAGTTTTAACTTTGAGTATGCTGTATTGAATATATGAAATTAACAAAAATTTCCTCATAATTTACTGGTACCTTTAGATAGAATTAATTAAAAAAAAAGTTTTTTTGTGCACTCATTTGAAAATCTGACTGAATAGTTAATTATAATATAAATCACTTAATTCCATTTATCATGTTAAAAAACTATTCTATTGTATAAAGCAACCAAATATTTAAAAATTGATATGTTTAATAAGAAACACCATATATCACATTATTCACTTGAATATTAGTGGGCAAATCTCATGGGATATATTTTGGGTTAGGCTGAAAACTTATTAGAGACCTACTTATGAGTCAGCAACTGTGCTACTGTTTTACCTATGTTATCTAATTTAATCTTCATAGCAATTTTGCCAATTATCCCTTCAATTTTGTATAGAAAGAAAAAATAGAGGGAATAAAAGCTATAAGTTGAATAGTTTGAGAAATTCAAATATTTCTTTACATTAGTAGGTTAAGAAGTACATATTTTAAATGTATACAAAGGAAAAATTATTCTTGAGCTTTGAAATCTCTTTAATAGAACATTTTATTTTAAAAACAACAGTGAGGCAAATAATAGCATAAGATGCTGCCAAGAGTGATTTCTATAATATAAAAGATAGCTTCAAGGAAAATAGGCTCATCAAAATATTGCTACTGGTAGAAAGCTATCAGTTTATTGTTACTACTACCAATTAACGAATTAATGGACTTCTTAAAAATATGTTTTTATTGATTTTTTACAGAGAGGAAGGGAGAGGGATAGAGAGTTAGAAACATCGATCAGCTGCCTCCCGCGCACCTCCTGCTGGGGATGTGCCCGCAACCCAGGTACATGCCCTTGACTGGAATCGAACCTGGGACCCTTCAGTCCGTAGGCCAATGCTCTATCTACTGAGCCAAACCAATCAGGGCAATTAATGGACTTTAGTGATGAGAATTTTAAAATTTAACTTAAAGAACTTTTAACAGAAAATAATAGACTAGTGTACAAACTCTTCATTAAAAATGTTACTTTCATTTTCTAGTTAATGAACTAATCTATTATTATTTAACCCAAAGGTAAACTGATGCATAAGCATTAAGACAAAGTCAAATCAAAACTGCTTCTGATGTTTTAACTTAGACTTTGTGGTGGGCAGAATAACGACACCTCAAAAATGTCCATATTTTATTCCCTGAAAACTGTGAATATGTTACCTTACATGGCAAAAAGGACTTTGCAGATGTGATTAAGGATCTCGAGAAAGGGATATTATCCTGGGTTATTCAGAGGGTCCCAAGAAATCGAGTAGAATGGTAGAATGGTGGTTACCAGGGGCTGGTATAAAGGTGTGTGAGGTGATGGGTGTGTGTTTGGGGAGGGGGGTGAAAATATTTAAGATATACTGTCTTAGTAAAATTCAAGTACATATATTAAATCATCATGTTAGATACCTTAAATTTACACAGTGTCATTTTTTATATCTCAGTGTCAACAAAAAGAAGGAATCAGCCCTAGCTGACACTGTGATTTTAGCTCAGTAAAACCTGTTTGGACTTTTGACCTCCAGAACTAGAAAATAATAAATTTGTGTGATTTAATGCCTATACATTTGGAGTCATTCATTATGGCAGCAATAGGAAACTCAAGAGATACATAGCAGACCTTGGAAGGTCTGTAATATATGCTGCATATAGGTGATTATACAATTGGAATATTAGTGTGGGCTATCTTTATATTTTCTATGATACTTCCTTCTCATCCACCATTTTACCTCCCTTCTGCAACTGTTCTCATAATACTAACATTGTACCAAAGACTCTCTCAAAGATAACCAATGGTTCCCTTTTGGAGAAACCCAAACAACGGTGTCTGTGGTATGAGAAAATCTTGATCAGATATTCCTTCTTGAAATTTTCTTCTGCTTTTGTTTCTATTGTTCTTACTAACATCTCCTTCTAAGCCTTTGACTTTTCTCTTTCTCATTCCCAAGTCTCAAAAAGAGTTATTCAAAGTTCTTAGCCTCTTGCTCATCTTCATGTTCACTCATTGTTGAGCACATCCTTTCCCATGCCTTCTCCTTTTAGGTTGGTTATTCCATTCTGCTTCTTTGTCTATATGTTTGACCTGTATTCCCCACTGCCTACAGATTGTTTCCTGTGAAGCCTTCATCTCCTCAAACCAGTTCTCCAAACCAACTATATGGCTTTTGCCCGTGCTTCTTTCATTTTCTCTGCCTCTTAGGCATTGACACCATTCACATAGAAATGCGAAAATTTTTATTCCCGAATTTGACTGATTTGCAAGTTGTGCCATTTCTTCTTTGATGTGTTTTATTTACTTCTTTTACACCTATTTGTACTTGTAAGGGGTGGACCTGCTACCTAATCACTCTTCCCATCAATTATCTCTTCTCTCCATTATCTCTTTTACCCACTCATAGTCATCAGACACAACTTTCTAATATATAATTTTTAATTATTTTGTATAGAGCTTTTAAAGTCTATCATTTGTCACACCCTACTTGTTCATCATTTCCCCCCCTTCACTGCTTCCTATACTATCTTCTAGGCTGAACAGACTGATTAGCTTGTTCTTTGCTCAATTCTATCTCCTTATTTTTTTAATGTATATTCCTTTTATAAAAAATATGTTTTTATTGATTTTTAGAGAGCGAGAGAGAAGGGAGAAGGAGAGAGAGAGTAATATTGATGAGTAAGAACCATTGATTGGTTGCTGCCTGCACACCCCCTACTGGGGATTGAGCCCACAACTCTGGCACATGCCCTGACTGGGAATCCAATCGGTGCACGGGATGATGGTCAACTAACTAAGCCACACCAACCAGGGCATCGAGTATATTCCTTTTATTTTGAAATGGTATTCTTCGCCCTCTGTAGTCAGTTAGATATTTATGTTTGAGGCTCCACACAGGTCTCACTTAGTGTGGACACATTTTAAAATACAAATATTACATATGTTTGCTAAAATTTCCCTCTTCCACCCAGTGGAAAATAATGACTATGTGATACAATAAACTGGGTGTAAATTGATGTGCTACTTAAAAATAAAAAGACAAATCTATATGAATGTATAAAAGATATTTTAATGTATCCTCTTCCTACACAAAAACTCCACTTCTTACTCAAACTTCACTTCAAAACTCAGCTCTTCTAGATTATTCATGACATGAAGCACTGATATTTAATGAAAACATAATAAAATAATTAGGAACCATTAAATAAATTTGCATTACCAGGTCTTCTGTTGGGGAAATCCCAAACAAACAGCTCTTCCCCTCATTAAGAGATGGGATAAACTGAGCAGTTTATAAAAGTAATGCCCACTGGAGTGGCTTAATTAGTTGAGTGTTGTTCTTTAAAGTTGAGGGTTTGGTTCCCAGTCAGGACACATATCTAGGTTTTGTTTGATCTCTGGTTGGGGTGAGTAAGGGAAGGCAACTGATCCATGATTTACTTATTTTCTTTCTTTCTTTCTTTCTTTCTTTCTTTCTTTCTTTCTTTCTTTTCTTTTCTTTTCTTTTCTTTTCTTTTCTTTTCTTTTCTTTTCTTTTCTTTTCTTTTCTTTTCTTTTCTTTTCTCTCTCTCTCTCTCTCTCTCTCTCTCTCTCTCCCAATAAAAACATATGCTTGGGTGAGGATTTTAAAAAAAGTGTCACAAAGAACAAAGATATTTATGAGTATACATTCATAAAAGGGACATTTTTGATATTACTGAATAGCAGCCCTGTGTGTCAAGTTATGTTCCCAATTCCAAAGTCTACGCATCATTCACACATTGTACTCAGACCTACAGAATGAGCAGCTGGGGAGAGGCACTTTTTAAATCTACACAAAGTGCTTTATGGCCAAGGGGAGCCCTGCTCTAGTTCTCCTGATTCCGAGCTCTCACTTCTAAATAGGTTTTTCTTCCCCATTTTCTAAAATGCCTGTCTGAGTGCTATCAGCTTAACAGTGCTCAGTAAATGTCAGGTGGGCTCCAAAGAAACCCACATAGCCATGTTCTTAAGGTCAAGTGGAAGTAGAGTGGACAGTCTCTGAGGTACACCACCATCTGAAGTGTGTGTTCCGTAGGTCTGCTCTCAATCCCACTTCCTTAGCTCTGACTCTCTCCTGCCTCATTCCCATTCACAGCCCCCACTTGCAGTCTCCTAGGCTGGCAACCTTCTGATGGGCTTGTGCCCTGGGTCAAGGATTAATCCAGGGCAAAACTCACTGGTTTTGTATTTCCTGCCTTGACTTCATGTTTAAGGGAAGCTCTGCATTATCTATCAGTTCCATTCCCATTCATCATGTTATGAAACAACCTTAAATCCATGTCTCTTACATAAGACAAGCTGTATTTGCTTCTCTGAGAAATATAAGCTTGTTCATTTACATCTGTCCTAGATATTACAGCCGAGAAACTCAAGATGACACAAGCAATAAACCATTGCTACGGCCACTACAAAAACTCGGCAATAACCTCAAGCAGTTTCTACCTTTGACACATCTGTTGTGTCATAGGAGTGCCTCACCACTGCACTAATGTCTGTTATTTATTTTATGAATAATCTACATATTTTCCATTCTTATATTTACTGAAGCTTTTTGCCATCTCCTAGTTTTATCCAAAAATAATCCATCTTTCTAGATCAGCATACATTAATGCAAGATTCAGAATATAATATGAAAATAAATTTTCTACTAACCAGTGGGAAAAATAATATGTATTTCAAAGTTTTGCTTTTATTATTTATTTATTTTTTATTTTTAAAAATATATTTTTATTGATTTCAGAGAGGAAGGAAGAGGGAGAGAGATAGAAATATCCATGATGAGAGAGAATCATGGATTGGCTGCCTTCTGCAAGTCCACCACTGGGGATTGAGCCCCCAACCTGAGCATGTGCCCTTGATCAGAATCGAACCCGGGACCTTTCAGTTTGCAGGCCAACGCTCAATCCACTGAGCCAAACTGGCTAGGGCCAAAGTTTTGCTTTAGACTGTTTAGTAATAATTTTTAAAAACACGAGGACAATAATTTTTCAAAGGTTGATTTGAAAATAAGCCTTGATGTTACAAAGCTTTTCTACATTACAGAATGCAAATAGGAAAAAAAAACACCCTTTGGAAATATGTGCATTAATATACTTATTAACCACTATTGGAGACAGGACATACAAGGCAAAATCTAAACAATGTACAAAGTCATACAGAATATGGTTTATGATTAACCCAACCAGTTAAAGGTCAGAATGAAGAATTTCTCAATTATAGACTGAAATGGCTTCAAAGACTATACATTCCTGGCTCCTGAGTTCTAAACAAACTTACCTTTTCCTCACTCTTTAGAATGGTAGTTCTAAGCCTCCTTTTAATTATATGGCACCTTTTAAAATAGGACATGCTATGGGCTATTGATGGGAAATATGTAGTTTGTGTGCTGTGTGTGTGTGTGTGTGTGTGTGTGTGTGTGTGTGTGTGTGTGTCTGTCTTTAAATTCCACACAATTGGGAGTGTCACCGTTGTGGAGATTACCGGGCTAGGACCCCACTGGACTCCAAATTACAAATTCCTTTCCCAGAACATCAATGTACAATTCACCAAGATTACTGAATTAGGGAAAATTTACTCCAACATTTGGTCATTTAACCTTTCATTTATTTCTTCTTGGCAATCTCTTGCATGATCATACTGTGCTGGAGTGGTGGGGAAACAGAGTACAGAGAAGCTGGGTCTTTTTCTAGGAGCTTATGAAGACTTAACTCCCAAGATAAAAACTAGATAGGAAGCAATACAGAATTAAGCACAAAATTCAGTGGAGTAGGAAGCTGTGTAGGTAGTAGGTTGGAGAAGGACAAAATAAAGAGTCCAAGAGTTCAAGGGAGGTTTCGTGGAGGAGGTGAGCTTGGAAGCCTTGCTTGTTAACACAGTGAAAATAGCATTTTGGGGACTCCAGTTCATGTCCTCCTTCCCTTTTCCCCAGACTCCCTCCTTCCTCCTGTCTGTCTTCTTCCCTTCCTCTCTCTCTCTTCCTTTCTCCTTCCTTCCCATCTGTCCTTTGGTTTTTAGACTCCTTTTAATGAAACTTATCACCCAGTAACTACCTTGTTAAACAAAGCTCTCAATAAAGCAAAGACTTAAGGAAATCTACTTTAGACTTTTTAAAAATCATATTTAATGAAAAGACATTTCCTTATAGTAAACATATGTAGCTTTCTCTAAATAATCAAAATTACCTTCTTAAGAGCACATTTTCCTCTTACATTGTTCTGTTTAGCTTTTCAGTATGTGCCTCTGACAAAAAAGGCAAACTGGGAGATGTTTCTGTATAAATATGTTGTAAAAATGATCCCAGCTACTGACTGGAGTTCACTACCTGTGGCTTTTTAAGGCAGATGGATGGTGTAAACAACTTGGGCGGGGGGGCGGGGGGGGGGGGGGACGACTCATTCATTCTTTTATCCAGTCATTCATGTGAGTGTCTAGTTAATACATTTAGTGCTCAGCACATTGGAGGGACAGTAAACAAGTTTGAAGTAATTTACTTACTTAAACAGTTTATAGTCCAGCTGGGCAAATGTAATTAATACACATGAAGCAAATTGTGAACAATATGAGAAAGCATGTTAGGTAAATGAAATGAGGTCTTTTGCTAGATTCTGATTCTACCATGTAGTCAGAATTGCTATTTTACTTTTCAAATAAACTCTTATTTAGAATTATTTAAAAAAACTCTATAAATTTAATAAATTGAAAATCTGCCTCTCTTTGCCCATAAACTCTTTACTGAAGTTTTCCATGTAAAACTTCAGTAAAATACATTATATTGCTTTGATATGCACAAAGTCACAACATATATATTGATAAATTTTTACCAGAACCTCTATCCGTTGATCTGATTTCAATATGTACTATGCTATTGAACAAATCCACAATTCACAGCCCCTGCTGATAACTTACTAAGGTTATTGATGTTTCTTGCTGAATGCAATGATTAGTCTTGATAACAAAAGTTAGTTGACTGAAGGCAATTTTATTTGCACAGGTATTAGTCAAATAATTAACTTTATAAAATGTCTAAGTAGTCTGCTCTCAACGATAAGGCAAAGTCATCCGTATCTTCACAATATTGGAATGTCTGAAATTTAACAGGGAAAAGGACGTTGGGTCTCCAGGCAGAGATAAGCCCCAGCACAAATTCCAGAGGATTTAGATAAGGCTCCACAGCAGGCCCAGGAGCTTGCTGCCTGCAGGCTCCAGGGAGAGTGCCTCGGTAAACAGAAAGGGATGCCAGGTAAGTTGGCAGAGATGAGGGCTAGTCATGGGCTAATCAGTTCTGAAGCCTTTGGAAGTTCGTAATAGTTTTCAATCAAGCTGTGGACAACACAATTTCGTGGTTAAGGGAAATCCATTTATCCTGTAACATTTGCAGTATGCCTCACTTGAGTCCTGCTTTCAAAGTTCAAAACTAAAAAAGAGTTATACCTGAGGTTCAACTTCTGTATTAGAAATCTACAAAATAATGATATCTTGGTTTCTGAGCCAATTAGTATTTGGTTTCATTATGATGCTTTGAATTTGGTTAGCAATTTTTTTTTCATCTGTTTTCCATTAAAGATACCCAAGGAGGAAAAAAAAAAATCTATCCTAGGAATTAAATATAGCACCTGTTTGTTGGTGACTTTTGGATAACTTAATATTTGAGTACCTATTGGTTTCTTTGCTAAGCAATTTAATGTTCCTATGATTGAATCAAATTATGATGGAAGAATATCAGTTAAAGGGGTAGATATAATCCCTGCTACCTTATGATATTTTATAGCTTCAGGTCAACAGTTATAAGAAACAAACAAAAATGTCACTTAGTCTTACTACCTGCTTTTTGAAAGACTTCCCCCGCCCCGCCCCCCCCCCCCCCCCCCCCCACCCCGCAATATTGCTGGTTTATTATTCTAAGAGCAGGCAACACATTTTTAGAATTCCCTGCAACTTGGAGAGATTTGATTGTACTGACAGGAGAACTGTGTGGTTGCTATGCATGAGCGCAGAAGAGCAGGATGTTTGAGTCTTTGCAGTCATAAAAGGAAAGAGTTAGGCTCATAATTTCATTATTATACAAAGTGACAGGCAGACAACAATGGAAACAAAGCCCCTTGCTTGTCTAGCTCTCCACAGGACATTTTCCCTTGATTATCCAATGGATTCCTGCGGCTCTAGGCCCAACATTAATTTTCTTATCTAACTGTTGTTTTCTCTGCTTCTCTCAACGTGTTTCTCCTCGTGGCTCTTTTATCTGTCCAATTCCAAATTTGTAGCATCATTTCTTTTTGTTTCCTGGTTCTTAGATTTGAACTTTTATCTTCTACAGCTCCCATGATCCTTGATTCATTTTCTGTTCTTGCTTTTAAAAGGGCTTCTCTATGCTAGTCTTGTGTCTAGTGGCCTTTTCTTGTTTTTGTTTTTTCCTTTTAAGTCTCATCCCTCTTCTGTTCAGAGCTTGTACTTCTAAGCACTGCAACTGTGGACATATGACCTCAAGGCCCTGCACGAATCTTGCTGGTTTTTGTAGATTCTCACAGATCTTCATTAAGAATGTAGAATTCCTGTTATTTTCATTTGTTTGTCAAAATCAGTCATTTCTCC